>NC_092374.1:88672009-89000671 GCF_030028105.1 Mobula birostris
AACAGATTAGGTATGACAAAGTTATTTCCCATGGTAGGGGAGTCCAGGACAAGAAGGCATGACTTCAGGATTGAAGGACGTCTATTTAGAACTGAGATGCAGGGAAATTACTTTAGTCAGAGGGTGGTAAATTTGTGGAATTTGTTGCCACGAGTGGCTGAGGAGGCCAAGTCATTGGGTGTATTTAAGGCAAAGATAGATAGGTTCTTGATTAGCCAGGGCATCGAAGGGTATGGGGTGAAGGCAGAGGAGTGGAGATGACTGGAAGAACTGGATCAGCCCCTGATTGAATGGCAGAGCAGAGTCGATGAGCTGAATGGTCTTATGGTCAACCTCCCACTTTGCATTTAAAAGGTTTTTGTTGGGCAGCACAGTAGTGTATTGGTTAGTGTAACACTATAACAGTGCCAGTGAACAGGTTTGATTCCATTGCTGCCTGTAAGAAGTTTGCACATTCTCCCCAAGACTGCATGTGAATTCCAGTACCCTCCCAAATTCTAGACATATACGGGTCAGATTAGCTTTCTTTGGTACAAGGTCTCTTCCAGCCTGTGGTTGAGAACACAGCTGGGAAATCAGTGTGCAGACTTTAAAATGTATGCAGGACACCACTCTCTGCAGTCCTCTCTACCCAGGGCCCTGATGTACAAGGGAAGGATTGTCACAACTGCCACTGCCCAGGAAATGTGTGATGGGCCGGTGTAGAGGGAGTTTCACTCTGTGTCTCACCCTGGGAGTGTGTGATGGGCCGGTGTAGAGGCAGCTTCACTCTGTGTCTCACCCTGGGAGTGTGTGATGGGACAGTGTAGAGGGAGCTTCACTCTGTGTCTCACCCTGGGAGTGTGTGATGGGACAGTGTAGAGGGAGCTTCACTCTGTGTCTCACCCTGGGAGTGTGTGATGGGACAGTGTAGAGGGAGCTTCACTCTGTGTCTCACCCTGGGAGTGTGTGATGGGACAGTGTAGAGGGAGCTTCACTCTGTGTCTCACCCTGGGAGTGTGTGATGGGACAGTGCAGAGGGAGCTTCACTCTGTGTCTCACCCTGGGAGTGTGTGATGGGACAGTGTAGAGGGAGTTTCACTCTGTGTCTCACCCTGGGAGTGTGTGATGGGACAGTGTAGAGGGAGCTTCACTCTGTGTCTCACCCTGGGAGTGTGTGATGGGACAGTGTAGAGGGAGCTTCACTCTGTGTCTCACCCTGAGATAGTGTGCTGGGACATTGTAGAGAGAGCTTCACTCTGTGTCTCACCCTGGGAGTGTGTGATGGGACAGTGTAGAGGGAGCTTCACTCTGTGTCTCACCCTGAGATAATGTGCTGGGACATTGTAGAGAGAGCTTCACTCTGTGTTTGACCTTGGGAATGGGATCTCCATATCTAAGCTGGCCAATTAACCTGTGAGCCAGCACATCGTTGGGATGGGAGAGGAATCTAAAGAAACACCACGTTTACAGGGAGATGATGCAAACACTACCCTGCCCCTCCGCCACACACAAACACACGCACACACACACGCACACACACACACACACACACACACACACACACACACACACACACACACCCCAGAGGTCAGGATTGAACCCAGATCTCTGACATTGTGAGGTAGCAGCTCTACCCACTGCTCTATTGTGCCACCCTGGTAGTCCTTTGACCCTAATGCAGTAAGTACCAGCCACATGCACGCACCTTCATTTCCTGTGCCAGTGTAGAGCATCCGAGGAACTGGTTGACCATGGTGTCTGTCACAGGGAATTTCTTTGGGATCTCCGTGCACCTCTCGATCAAGCAGGGATTGCAACCATTTTTGAACTGGTACCCAAAGAACCAGTCTTCCTTCCAGTGTTTCGCCACGTAGACTGGTAGATAACGGAAATGGGTGGGGGGGGGGGAAGGATAGAGAAGGAAGGAGAGATAAGAAGAAATTCATCACATGAGTAATGATCTCCTGTAGAAAAATGCCTTCTACTAAGTTTTTCTGTGACCTTAAAAGAACATAGAGATGGCGAAGCACCCTTTGCCCTTCCTTGCTCATTGGTGAGCTGTTTGTTGCCGTTTGTTTGCTTCTGTGTGCACTTTAGGATGGTGGTGAATATTGGTAGTTCGGTTTGAGGTGTTTGACGTTGCGGTGTTCACTGAGCTTGGCAATTAGCTTGCAGATGTTTGAAATAGACACCATCTACGAACCCTAAGAGCCAAAGAAATGTGAGCCAATAGAATTCAAAGGTTAACTGAAGGAGTAGTCAATCAGGACTGAGGCAAGTGAACGGGAGAGGAGGCAAGCGAGCAAGGACTCCCAGAGAGAAACACCAACAACTGCCCACGGAGTAAGTCACATTGACTGGTGACGAAACATCTGCAAGCTACTTGTGTGTAGTTTTTCACTGATTCTATGGTATTTATTTCTTATACTGTAAACGTCTACAAAAAGTTGAGTCTCAGGTTAGTACTGTATACGGTGACATATATGTATTTTGATCTTCAAACTTTCTTATTTCCTTCGAGGTCCATGAAAAAGTTCCCGTTAGCCTCTTTGTGTAGCATCCTTCGCAATTTATGTACAAAATCTCCAAAGGCAGTGTTATTGAATGTACTGATGATGCCAAGGAGCGTGGTGGGGAGATTGGACAGTCTGTTGGGTGGGGGGAGGGAATGGACAGTCAATGTTTCAAGTTGAGACACATGCTGTCCAAAATGGGGTCTTGGTCCAAAATGTTGAGAGTCCATTTCCCGCCACAGCTGCTACCTGAATCACTGAGTTCCACCCACAGACTGTTGTACCAGAACCCACCACCTTGCCTTTGTGGAAGCCAGGAAGAGGATGTCTGAGGCTACAACAAAATATAGGTAGCTTACGTGAGTGGCCAAAGATCTAACAATGAGGTATAATGTTCAAATTTGACAGGGGCAAAATTTAAAGAGAACATGTTACCTGAACAGTGAAAGATTGCAAGATTTGATATCACTAAGTTGGCAAATTGGTCTCTAACTGCCACATGTACTGAGGTATAGTGAAATGTCTGATTTGTATTCCATCCACACAGATCATTTCACTGCCTCAGTGTATTGAGGTAGTTCAAGGGAAAACTCACAACAAGATGAAGAATAAAACATTATTCTTCTATTCCTCACTCTGGCCTCTTGCCGCTTCTCCTCACCTGCCTAACACCTCCCCTGGTGCCTTTCTCCTTCCCTTTCTCCAAGGGTCCATTCTCCTCTCTTATCAGATTCCTTCTTCTTCACCCCTTTACCTTTCCCACCCACCTGACTTCATGTCTCATTTTCTAGATAATCCTTCTTCCCCTCCCCCTCCCCACCTTTTCTATTCTGGCATCTTCCACCTCCTCTCCAGAGACAGAGAGAGAGACAGAGAGACATGGGAAGGCAGAGAGAGCCAGAGAGGAAGAAACAAAGAAACTGAACTCTTTCTGTCAGAGGGTTCAAAGTTTCTTCCTGAAAGGGTGGGGGCAATAGGAATGTTTGAAAAGGTTGAAGGGAGATATTTGATAAAGCAAATGGGTGAAGGCTACTGGGTGTAAGAGTTGACTTTACAATGTGATCAGGGGTGATGTTATTAAATGGTGGGACCAAAATGGGACCTTCTCTCACTGCCCCCCCCATTCATACTGAAACCTCACTTCCTGTGACATCACACACTCATAGCCATACAGCAGGGAAACAGGCCATTTGGCCCATCAGGTCCATGTTGACCACAATTCCCATCTAAGATCCATTTGCCCACATTTGGTTCATATCCCCCTCAAGCTGACAATAAGTTGGACTTTCGAGCTCCCAGTCTGTACCCTCATTGTCTACCTGCACTGCACTCTCTCTGTAGCTGTTACACTTTATTCTGCACTGTTATTGTTTTACCTTGTTCTACCTCAATACACCGTGTAACTATTTGGTCTGTATGAACAGTATGCCAAGCAAGCTTCTAATTATAGATTAGTACATTTGACAATAATAAACCAATTACAATTCCATTTCTCATACACACACATTTATTTTTAACTGTTGTTAATGTACTTGCCTCTACCTCTTTCTCTGGCAACTCATTCCATATATGGCTCAACCTCTGGGAAACAAAGTTGTTTCTCTGGTCACTATTAATCTGTCCACCTCTCACCTTCAACTTATGCCTCCAGTTCTTGATTTGCCAACACTGGGGGATAGCTTTGTGCATTCACCCTGTCTGTACCAAATCATTCAAAGTTCAAAGTAAATTTATTATCAATGTACTTGTATGTCACCATATGCAAGCCTGAGATTCATTTACTTGCTGGTAGTTTCAAGAAATCCTTAATAGAGTGATAGCCATAATAGAATCAATAAAAGACCGCACCAAACCACTCCAGTGACATCACAGGATGATTTGCTGCAATATAGAACATCGTCTCCACCCATTCAGGCCCAACACTCCCTTATTTCCTTCTCGGCTGCTCTCAGTGTAAAGGGTCAGGATGAGGGCAATGTGGGAACCGTTCCCACACATGGGGCAGAGGTGTTGGGCAGATGTTGAAGTGATGTACTCCTCAGGCACGCCCACAGTGTCTCAGTGTGTTCCTGATGCACGGTTTTGAGGTTGTCAATACCAGTTTCCTCCAAACAACTCTTCCAAGAGACCATGTGACCACACTTTATGGGCTGTGTATGAGGGAAGGGTTAGAATAATTGAGGAGCATTGTCAAAGGTCAGTGCAACATCGTGAAGTAACGGGGGTGGGTGTCAAGCTGAGTTTGCACCAGCGCTCTAATAGTGAAGTTTCACATCTTAACCAGTGGTCAACCATGAAAGACTTAGACCAGTGGACCCAAGTCCAGAGGAGACTAGAGATGAGGATGGAATCCTCACTTGTTGATTTGTCAGTAGGGAGCACAGGCTATGACTCGAGAAGCACTCCTCACCAGGGTAGGTAAACTGAAGGCAGAGCAAAAATGAACAAAACAGAGGGAACTTAAATAGACAAACAAAACAAGGCACGGGTGCACTGATAACTAAAACAAGACACAGATGATAATAATCAACTACTAATTGGGGAGAAGGGTCATCAGAGCCTGGAGGACTCCAACGCCCCCTGGTGGTCAGACTAAGGCATGAAACATGCAGTGAAGAGCCCAGACTGTGCTGTTCTATGTTTCTAATATCCAGTGAGGTTAGAGGCCTACAGACAGATGGCTCTATGATCAGCTGTCAGATAAGGGGAGAGATTCTGAGGGAAACAGGAAAAATCCAGAGGTTGAAGGAAAAGTCAGGGTCCTTTCCCTACAGCCCTGATATTATCAGGGAGAGTTTGTAAGGCAGAAGGAAGAAGAGGATAGGGAGTTGGGTGGGGGTGGTGGGGGTGTGGTGGGTAACCAGTCGACAGAAGGCTGAGACAGAACAAAAGGGTAGTGCAGAGCTGAGAATCTGGGGTGGAACTGCAGCACAGTGGGTAGAGCTACGGGCTCACAGTTCCAAGAACCAGGGTTCGATTCTGCCCTCCATTGCTGTCCGTGTGTCTGTCTGTGTGAGACCCCCTTCGCGTGGGGTCTCCAGTTTTATCTCAGGTTCAAAAGTTGTGGCGAGTTGGTGGATCAATTGGTGGCTGTAAATTGTACGGGGCACAGGTGGGTGTGAGGGGATAGCGAACAGGGATTTTTGGTGGAGGTGGTTGAAGTGATCGCAGTGAGAACTGACTGAATAGATCAAATGGCCAAATCCTTCTATATCATAAAAAATATGAGGGGAAAGAATAGTGGATTTGGAGTTCTAATAAAGTGTTTCTAGGAACCCTAAGTCAAAGTAAATTTCTTGTCAAAGTACATATTACCATATACCACATAGAGATTTACTTTCTTGTGGCATTTACAGAAAATAAAGAAATACAATAGAATTTTTGAAAAATTACATACAAAGGTTGACAATCAATGTGTAAAAAATATGAAAATTTAAAAAAATACTGAGATCATGAGTTTCAGAGTTTTAGAAAGTGAGTCGACAGGTTGTGGATTCAGTTCAGAGTTCAGGTGGGTTCATGCTGTTCAGGAGTCTGATGGTTGAAGGGTAATAACTATTCTTGAATCTGGTGGTGTGGGACCTAGGGCTTCTGTGCTTCCTGTCTGATGGTAGTAGTGAGGAGAGAGCATGGTCCGGATGGTGGGGTGTTTGATCGTGAATGCTGCTTTCCTGTGACAGCACTCCAGCTAAATGTACAAGAGCTGGGATGGAATTGTATGGACAATTCACCTGGCAACCTTACCACTGTGGGCAGAAATCCCAACTTCCTGACCTTGGCATAAACCTGTAGGATTCCCAGACCCTGGATGTTGTGCTAATTGGTGCACAATTTACTAAATTCTTACCTCCTATGGCAGTCTTGACTCTCCAGAATATCCTCTGAAAGCTTTCCAGACTGTCCCATGGACTTTCGAGCATATTCACAAGCTTCTTCAGAAACAGTTCCCCTAAACTGAGAAGAGATATCGAAGAGTGTAGAATATAGTACATGGAACAGTACAGAGTAGGAATAGGCTCTTCGCCTCATAATGTCCATCAGATATATGAGCAGAGTGAGACCATTCAGCCTATCGAGTCTACTCTGTCATTTGATCATGGCAGATTTATTTTCCCTCTCAACCCCATTCTCCTACCTTCTCCCTTTAACCTTTGACACCCTTGCGAACCAAGACCCTATTAAACTCTGCTTTAAATAGTCCTGAAGAAGGTCTTGGCCTGAAACGCTGACTGTTTACTCTTTTCCATAAATGCTTTCTGATCTGCTGAGCTCCTCCTGCACCTTTTGTGTGTTGCTCTGGATCTCCAGCTCCTGCACATTTTCTCATGTCTTTAAATAAACCCAATGACTTGGCCTCTACAGCCATCTGTAGCAAGGAATTCCACAGATTCTCCACCCTCTGACTGAAGAAATTCCTCCTCGTGCCTGTTCTAACCGGGTGTCCTCCAACACAATTCCAAATTAAATTAAATCTCTTCTGCCTGCACCTGATCCAGATTCCTCCATTCCCTGCACATTCATATGTCTAATACACTTTTGAACGTCACTATCTGCCCCAGGTACTCCATTCCAGGCACCCACAACTCTGTATAAAAGAATATCTTGCTTTTGTGTCACAGAGTAACACAGCCCGGAAACAGGGCCATTCAGCCTAACACTCCATGCTGACCCCAGTATTTTCCCTGCTAGTCCCACTTGCCTGAGTTTGTACCGTAATCTACCAAGCCCCTCCCCTCCATGTACACATTCAAATGCCACTTAAACACTGCAATGGTACCCTGCTTGACCACTTCCTCTGGCAGCTCATTCCAGGCACTCACTGTCCTACGTGTAAAGAGGTGCCCTCTTAGATCTCTTTTCGATCTCCCCACTCTCACCTTGAATCTTGCCCCGTGTATCTTTACCCTTTCCTCCTCTCACCTCTAGTATTTAACATTTTGACATTGGGTAAAACTTCTGACTGTCTACCCCATCTCATCATTTTTGTAAATTTCCATCAGCTTCTGATCTTCCAGAGGAAACCCAAATTTGTCCAATCTCCCCTTATGGCTCATATCCTATAACCCAGGTGGCATCCTGGAAAACTTCTTCTGCACCCTCACCAAAGCCTCCACATCCTCCTTCTAACGGGGCAACCAGAACTGCACACAATACCCCAAGGGTAGCTTAACCAAAGTTTTATACAGCCGTAAAATGGCTTCCTTGTTCTTCCATTCAATGCTCCAACTAATGTAGGAAAGCATGCCGTTCACCTTCATTGCCTCTCTATGCAGGAAACTATACATACATGCAACCTAGGAGTCCTCTGTACATCAAATCCTTCTGAACATTGTTAATGTCAAAAATGTTCCCTGATTTGTGATCCGGTGGAAATTACGGAAATCCCACAATAGGCCAGTTTTCCCCAACTATTCGTACTCCCAGGGACAATAACCTCCCTCTTGGCTAATCCTGGGATCACTGTGCAACACACACAAAGGAGAAACTCAGCAGGTCAGGCACTATCCATGGAGGGGAATGAATAGTTAGCATTTCAGGCTGAGAACCTTCACCAGGACTGGAGAGGAAAGAGGGTAGAAGCCAGAATAAGAAGGTGGGGGAGGTGGGAAGGAGAAGGAATACAAGTTGGCAGGTGATAAGTGAGACCAGGTGAGGGAGAAGGTGGGTGGGTGGGCAGTGGATGTTGTACAATGCTAACAGGTGATAGGTGGAGGAAGTAAATTGCTGAAGAAGAAATTTGGTAGGAGAGAACAGTGAACAATCGCAGGAAGGGAAGGAGATGCCCTCTTACATGAAGGATATGGAGGCTTTATAGAAGGTGTAGAAGTTATTTTCCAAGATGTCGCCTGGATTAGAGGATATGTGCTATAAGGAGTGGTTGGACAAACTTGTGTCGGTTTTCTCTGTAGGAGCAGAGGTTGAGGGGAGACCTGATGGATGCTTACAAGATTATGAGAAGCATAGAGAGCATAGACAGTCAGAATCTTTTTCCCAGGGTAGAAATGTCAAACTCTAGAGGGCATGCTTTAAGAGAAAGGTGATGGACAGGTGAGCTGAAGAAATGGGGTGAGAGGGAAACCAGGATGGGGAATGGAGGAAGTTACAATGAGCAGAGGGGGAGTATGACCAGAATTTAGAGAAATCAATGTTCATGCCACCCAAGCAGAATATGAGGTGTTGCTCCTCCAACCTGAGGTTGGCCTAGCCATGGCAGTAGAGGAGGCCATGGACAGACATGCTAGAATGGGAATGGGAAGTTGAATTGAAATGGGTGGGCACTGGATGATGCTGGTTTTTGCAACAGGTAGAGGTAGCTCCCAACGTGTGATGGGTCTCACCGATGTAGAGGAGGCCACACATGGGGAGAAATGGATACATTTGATGACCCCGATAGACTCGCAGGTGTAGTGTTGTCTCACCTGGAAGGACCGCTTGGGGCCGTGACTGGTGTTGCGGGAGAAGGTGCAGGCAGCAGGTGTATCACTCATCCCAGGATCTCTGTTCTCCCTCTCCAGCTTCCTCACTGGTCACAGCCAGGTCTTGCCCTCTCTTCCCCAAAATCCCAGATCCCAGAATCAATCCTTTCAGCTGAGAGAGGACCTCAGCTTTATTCGTCATAAGAATATTGAAATGTACAATAACTCTACTGGGTGTTTTTTATACGCCACCCAATAGTAACAAGGGTATCGAGGAGCAGAAAGGGAAGCAGATCCTGGAAAGGCGTAATAATAACAGAGTTGTCGTGATGGAAGATTTTAATTTCACAAATATTGATTGGCATCTCCCTAGAGCGAGGGGTTTAGATGGGGTGAAGTTTGTCAGGTGTGTTCAGGAAGGTTTCTTGACACAATATGTAGATAAGCCTACAAGAGGAGAGACTGTACTTGATCTGGTACTGGGAAATGAACCTGGTCAGGTGTCAGATCTCTCAGTGGGAGAGCATTTTGGAGATAGTGATCATAATTTTGTCTCCTTTACAATAACGTTGGAGAGATAGGAACAGATAAGTTAGAAAAGCATTTAATTGGAGTAAGGGGAATTATGAAGCTATCAGGCAGGAAATTGGAGGCTTAAATTGGAAACAGATATTCTCAGGGAAAAGTACAGAAGAAATGTGGCAAATGTTCAGGGGATATTTATGTGGAGTTCTGCATACGTACGTTCCGATGAGACAGGGAAGTTATGGTAGGGTACAGGAACCACGGTGTACAAAGGCTGTAATAAATCTAGTCAAGAAGAAAAGAAAAGCTTACAAAAGGTTCAGAGAGCTCGGTAATGTTAGAGATCTAGAAGATTATAAGGCTAATAGGAAGGAGCTTAAGAAGGATATTAGGAGAGCCAGAAGGGACCATGAGAAGGCCTTGGCGGGCAGGGTTAAGGAAAACCCCAAGGCGTTCTACAAGTATGTGAAGAGCAAGAGGATAAGACGTGAAAGAATAGGACCTATCAAGTGTGACAGTGGGAAAGTGTGTATGGAACCGGAGGAAATAACAGAGGTACTTAATGAATACTTTACTTCAGTATTCAGTATGGAAAAGGATCTTGGTGATTGTAGTGATGACTTTCAGCAGACTGAAAAGCTTGAGCATGTAGATATTAAAAAAGAGGATGTGCTGGAGCTTTTGGAAAGCATCAAGCTGGATAAGTTGCCAGGACCGTATGAGATGTACCCCAGGCTACTGTAGGAGGCCAGGGAAGAGATTGCTGAGCCTCTGGCGATGATCTTTGCATCATCAATGGGGACGGGAGAGGTTCCCATTGGGAAGACTGGGGGGGGGGGGGGGGGTTGCAGATGTTGTTCCTTTATTCCAGAAAGGTAGCAGAGATAGCCCAGGAAATTATAGACCAGTGACTCTTACCTCAATGGTTGATAAGTTGCTGGAGAAGATCCTGAGAGGTAGGATTGATGAACATTTGGAGAGGTATAATGTGATTAGGAGTAGTCAGCAAGGCTTTGTCAAGGGCAGCTGATGCCTTAAGAGCCTGATTGAAATTTTTGAGTTTGTGACTAAACACATTGATGAAGGAAGAGCAGTAGATGTAGTGTATATGGATTTCAGCAAGGCATTTGATAAGGTACCCCAGTCAAGGCTTATTGAGAAAGAAAAGAGGCATGGGATCCAAGGGGATATTGCTTTGTGGATCCAGAACTGGCTAGCCCACAGAAGGCTAAGAATGGCTTTAGATGGGTCATATTCTGCATGGAAGCTGGTCACCAGTGGGGTGCCTCAGGGATCTGTTCTGGGACCCTTACTCTTTGTGATTTTTATAAATGACCCAGATGAGGAAGTGGAGGGATGGGTTAGTAAGTTTGCTGATGACACAAAGATTGGAGGTGTTGTGGATAGTGTGGAGGGCTGTCAGAGGTTACAGCGGGACATTGATAGGATGCAAAACTGGGCCGAGAAGTGGCAGATGGAGTTCAACCCAGATAAGTGTGAAGTGGTTCATTTTGGTAGGTCAAATATCATGGCAGAATATAGTATTAATGGTAAGACTCTTGGCAGTGTGGAGGATCACAGGGATCTTGGGTCCGAGTCCATAGGACACTCAAAGCAGCTGCGCAGGTTGACTCTGTGGTTAAGAAGGCATACGGTGTATTGGGTTTCATCAATTGTGGAATTGAATTTAGGAGCCAAGAGGTAATGTTGCAGCTATATAGGACCCTGGTCAGACCCCACTTGGAGTACTGTGCTCAGTTCTGGTCGCCTCACTACAGAAAGGATGTGGAAGCCATAGAAAGAGTGCAGAGGAGATTTACAAGGATGTTGCCTGGATTGGGGAGCATGCCTTATGAGAATAGGTGGAGTGAACTTGGCCTTTTCTCCTTGAAGCGATGAAGGATGAGAGGTGACCTGATAGAGGTGTGTAAGATGATAAGAGGCATTGATTGTGTGGATAGTCAGAGGCTTTTTCCCAGGGCTGAAATGGTTGCCACAAGAGGACACAGGTTTAAGGTGCTGGGGAGCAGGTACAGAGGAGATATCAGGGGTAAGTTTTTTACTCAGAGAGTGGTGAGTGTGTGGATTGGGTTGTGGCAACGATGGTGGAGGCGGATACAACAGGGTCTTTTAAGACATTTAGTTAGGTACATGGAGTTTCGTAAATTAGAAGGCTATAGGTAAGCCCAGTAATTTCTAAGGTAGGGACATTTTCAGCACAACTTTGTGGGCTGAAGGGCCTGGATTGTGCTGTAGGTTTTCTATATTCTATGTACAGTGAAATGCGTCATTTACGTCAAATCAGATCAGCGAGGATTATGATGGTGGCAGCCTGCAAGTGTTACCAACATAGCATGCCCACAGCTTAGTAATCCTAATTCTACAGAACAGTGGAGGAAATCAGAGGACCCAGAGGAATCCCACACAGTCACGGGGAGAACATACAAATTCCTTACAGACAGCTGCGGGAAATGAACCCCCGTCACCGATCGCTGGCGCTGTTAAGTAATCGCTGCACCATCGTGCACCCTTATTACTGATACTCCCTTCACGGGCGGCACAGAAGTACAGCGAGTAGAACCAACTCCAGTGACCCAGGAGGCATGGTTGCTGTGAGTCCTTTGGCCTGTGCACCTGTATTTGTTAATTGTTATCTTATTTAGTGTCGCTGAGCCCTGTTTCTATTTAATCTGTTTGACTGGCTCCGGTTTTCTGCATACTGTGATTATTTAAAGGGGGCTCCCAATTAGTGCCGATCACGGGGTCCTCGTGACAAGTGAATGATTTGTCTCACGGTGTTGCTCAGTCGAGCCACCGACTTTCTGTTGGAATCCCTATGAGTGAACTAGGTTTCTGTCTCTACATGGGAGTCTGTCGTTTCTCTGCACCTTGGTCCAGTCGTCTGTCAGTGTACAGCATGACAATGGCGTGGTAGCAGCGTAGCGCTTTACAGTGCCAGTGATCCAGGCTCAATTCGCACCGCTGTCTGTAAGGAGTCTGCACATTTCCCTGTGACCGCATGGGTTTCCTCCGGATACTCCAATTCCCTCCCACATTGAGAAAGACATGTGGTTGAGTAGGTTCATTGGTCACATACGTGTAGGTGTAACTGAGCAGTGGGCGAGAAGGGCCTGTTACCGCCCTCTATCTCTAAATAGAATAAATAAATGAATAGAATCCTGGAGGAGGGGCTCTCCATTCCCGCATTCCCAGTCCCATACTGCTTCAACCGCACTTTAAGGAACGACTCAGAGCGAACGCTGAACTCACGCCAATCGCAAGGAGTTCTCAAAGTCGGCACGCTTGTCGTCATCGAACTTGACATCTGGGTGGAGGTCGTCCTCGGTTTCAGCGGCAATGCACTTGCTGACGCCAGCCTTCCAAACCTTCCACCTGCACAACACAAAGCGGGCTGCGTCGGCACACTGCGGGCAGTGGTTGTGGACGTCCTGACCCTCACTCACTGGGAAGGATCCTTATCCCAAATTCAGGAGATTATTCCCCCTCTGGAGACCCAAACCGGTAAATCCATACTGAGAGTCAGAGAGTCAGAGTTCATGTGGAATTCTCTACCCAATGAAGCAGTAGAGGCTACTTAAGGCAAGGTTGGATAGCTTTTTGCATTGTAGGGGAATTAAGGATTATGGGGAAAAGGCAGGTAGGTGGAGATGAGTCCATGGCCAGGTTGGCCATGATCTTATTTAATGGCGGAGCAGGCTCCACGGGCGAGATGGCCTACTCCTGCTCCTCTTTCTTATGTTCTTATGTAAGGGCTACCCTCTCTCAGACCTTTTTAAGAGTTTCATTATTACTATTATGACTATTCAATTCATCAATTAGTAGCGATGTTGGCCATCAAATAGGCCAGTATTTAAAAAAAAAATTATAAAAGATTCTGCCCACTATTTACATTATCAGCCCACTGAGTAGATACTAGCCCTACAATACTCTCTCTCTCTCCATCTTGTTTTACGGTGGTTGGCACCCAGCTTAGTGGTGCATTACCACCACCTTCTGCTCCGGAGTGTGTAATAGACTTACATTCTAAATCCCTTCACCCAATCACACATCCATCCACACACACACACACACACACAACCTAACCTACACTTTATCCTCCCATCTTTGGCCATCCTAGTACCCTATTCCTGTTTATCCATCATATCCTATAAAAAGCCCCTGTACCCCTTAAGAAAGCTAAAAATACCCTAACCTGCGTTCTCTCACCCATGCCCAGCAACCCTTTTAATGTGAATTCCTGCACCCACAATTCCCTTAGATTAATTCTCATCATTTCTCTCTGTATTCCATACTTCCTGCAACTCAGAACTACATGTTCTACTGACTCCTCTTCCTGACATTCCTCACACAATCCTGTCTGGTGTCTCCCTATCATTTTCAATGTTTTGTTAAATGCACAATGCCCCAGCCTTAACCTAGTCCACACAGTTTCCTCTCTTCTGTATCCACAACACTCTTTTGTATTTGATACAAATGCCTCCTTTTTCCCTCCCTGTCCCATCTTTCTTGCCACATTTGGTTGATTTTTTCTCTGATTATGCACTTGACCTCTGCTTTACTGATACTAATGTGCATTTCTATATTTTCATTCTTTAATGCCCTCTTTGCCAACTCATCCACCCTCTCATTCCCCTTCACCCCTACATGTGCTGGAACCCATCGAAATTTTACCTGACCTCCCTGATTTGCAATTCTTGTGACTGACTGAAGGACTTCATCTTGCCAAATGTTTGAGTGAAAAGACCTTAAACTTGCTAGAACTGAGGATGAATCTGAACATATCAATGCTTTGGCTTGTCTAGCTTTCTGCACCCATTGCAACGCAACCAACACTGCCAGCATCTCCACTGTAAACACCCCTAACTTATTAGATGTTCTCCTGCTGATTCCAATTTCTTTTGCAAGTAAACCCTGTCACTCCTGTTACAGGTCTCTTAGCACCATCCATATAAATCTGAGTATAATCACTATACCTTTCCATCACATGACAGTTAAATGCATTTACCAAATCTGTTTTATAACTTTCTTTCCTTTTTACCTCTATCAAATGCCAGTCTATGTCAGGCCATACAAGCTTCCATGGAGCTACAACCGGATAAACTACTGAAGGACTTATCCTCAGATCAAATACTCCACATTCTTTCGCGATATCATTCCCTACCCGACTAAAGGTATCCCTCTGAAACCGCCCATTTTCCCAGCACTCCTGCAACACTCCTTTAGTAGGGTGAGAATCATTGTGCCCCTGCAAGTTAGCCCAGTAGTTTGCCATCAGTTGCATCCTTCTTAGTTCCAAAGGCATTATTCCCATTTCTACCTGTAGGGCTGACACTGGAGATGTTTTAAAAGCCCCACTGCACACTGTCAAAGCCTGCGCCTGAATCACATCCAGTTTCTTTATAAGAGACCTAGCTGCTGATCCATATACTATATTTCCATAATCCAATACAGATCTTACTAAAGCCGCATACATTCTCTTCAACACTGAACAACTTGCTCCCCATTCCCTACCAGTCAAACATCTCATTACCTTTATTACTTTTTTACATTTCTCCTCAACTTTCCTGATATGGTTAGCCCATGGTAATCGTGAATCAAATATAACTCCCAAAAATTTAAATGTTGCAACCCTTTCTAATTCAATCCCATACATCCTTAACTTCTTCCCTACTTCAATTCTTTTCCTGGTGAAAGATACAGTTTGAGTTTTTTTGACTGAAAATCTACATCCCCAGTCAGAACCCCACTCCACAACTTCATCAATTGCTTCTTGTAGTTTCCTGATTATATGCTCCATGTCCCTGCCTCTTTTCCACAAGGCCCCATCATCAGCAAACAGTGACCTACCTAAATCCATTGGTAGCTTTGTGAAAATATCATTGATCATAATGATGAAAAGTAACGGGCTAATCACACTACCTTGAGGTGTGCCATTTCCCACTATGTACTGTTTTGATAATTCTGATCCAATCCGAACTTGAATTTTTCTACCAAACAAAAATCTTTAATCCAATTAAAAACTCTCCCACCAACCCCCATCTTGTGCAGTTTAATTAATAATCTTCCCTTCCACATCATATCATAGGCTTTTTCAATCTCAGAAAACACTGCAACTACTGATTCTTTATTTGCCTGGACCTTTCTTATTTCAGTCTCTAACCTTATCACTGAGTCCATGGAATTCCTTCCCTTCCTAAAACCACTCTGATAACTTGCCAGCATTCCCCTCTTCTCAAGCTCATACGATAACCTTTCTGTTATCATCTTTTCCATTATCTTACATATACTTGATGTTAATGCAATTGGTCTGTAGCTAGTGGGTTTTGACAGATCCTTGCCAGGTTTCCTTTTTGGAATTACAACTGCTTCTTTCCATGCACTTGGTAATCTGCCCTCCTCCCACACTCTGTTATAAAAATGCAGCAACTTCAAGAGCGCTCCTTCTCCTAGATTTTTTAGTATAACATAACATATCAGATCTTTCCCTGGGGAGGTTGGTCTTGATCTCTTTATCGCTCTCACCATTTCTGCCAAGGTAAGTGGATCATCAATTATATCATCAGTTTTTCCCCCTCCTGTTTAACATACCTGGGTGTTGACTCATTGTTCTTTCCCTTCTCCTTCTCCCTTCTTCAGACAAATTTTCTGAACTGTGTATCTGTGAAAAGGATTTGGCCATGATCTCAGCCTTATCCCTACTGGAGACTCCTATTTCCTCCTCAGATATCATTACTGGATATTCCCATTCCCTTCTATCTCCCCCCATCCTCTTAATCATTCCCCATATCTCTCCCACAAGTGTTGTTCTTCCTATTTTGTTGCAAAAACTCCTCCAACTTGCCGTTTTAGCTTGACATATAGTTCTTCTCACCACTGCCTGTGCCTTCTTATATTGAATCAAATGCTGCATATTATGGGTTCTTTTAACTAGCCTGAATGCTCTATTTCTGTTTTTTACAGCCTGACAACATTCCTCTGTCCACCATGGTACCAGTTTTCTACTCATCCTATTTTTACTCCTGGGTTTTGATCCTTCTGCTGCCATAATAATTGCTGAAGTCACCTGACTGCAATACCAATAGATCAGTAGTCACATATACTGAGGTACAGTGAATTTGTTTTGTTTCGGGTACCATCCAGACATGCATCATTCCATACCCAACAACAAGATGTCTATCAAAGCTAGTCCCATTTCCCTGGCAAATAGTTTCATGCTTTTTACACCTTTGCACTGTACTGCTGCTGCAAACTTCACATCATATTAGTCCGTGATAATAAATCTGACTCTAAATCACTGATTCTTTAAAAAACTATTCAAATTGTTCTTACTATTTTAATATTAAACAATTCAAAATACATGAACCACAACAAATAATTAAAAACTTTATAAAAATAGAAGTTAAATGCATTTTAGACCAACAGGTATTGGAGCAGAATTAGGCTATTTGGCCCAACAGGTCTGCTCCACTATTTCATCGTGGCTGATCCATTTTCCCCCTCAGCCCCAGTCTCCTGCCTTCTCCCCTTTTCCTTCTAATCTGAAAGTAAGGGATCCCTGCTTAACTGGACAGGGATTCCAAGCACATAACAGGTCAGGCTCCTGTGGGATTAGGGAATAAAATCCTCTGATATATCCCCACAGAACCTTAACGCCATGATGGAAAGGAGCTAGAAATGTGGAGTCTGGGATTTGCCTCCCTAGGTAAGGAATCACTGGGAACAAATCTGGCTGCTTCAACTTCCCAGGACTCCAGGCGAGCTGCCAGCCACCATTACCTGTACAGCTTCTGTCTGTCCTCGAGCTCCCTCTGACGATGCAACTGAAAGACGGGTAATGTGTCATCAATGGGTCGCTTAGCTGTGGTGAGAAGAGATTACAGGATCAAATTCACAGGCATGTTTGGCATTTCGTACTTACAGAAGCCGATATAACGTGCGCATGGTCTAACTGTAGCCTACACAGGGCTGCTGTTCCCTGTAGTATAAAGTGGTATCCATTGCTGATCCCTCGCCACCTCCCCAACCCTTCTCCCGCAGTCTCACCTGATCCTTCCCGGAGAGAGACACTGTCATTGTCACACAACCATCTGTAGCAGGGGAAGACGAGGCTCTCTCCCAAAGGCGTCTGTACCATCACGTAGCGGCAGAACCAATCGTCCCCCATCAGGAACTTCTCCTTGTCCAGTTGCACCCACCAGATGCAACCCAGGTTCTTCTCACTTTCCACCCCGTATTCATGCACCTGACCATTCAAATCAGAGGTCGCATCACAAAATAAGATGGTTAGCACAACATTATTACAGCCCGGAGCATTGGAGTTCGAAGTTCAATTCTGACACCGCCTGTAAGGAGACTCCCCGTAAGGCAGCATGGGTTTCACCCAGGTACTCCAGTTTTCTCTCATAGTCCAAGGAAGTTAAAAGGGTGATTGGCCATGGTAAGTTGTCCTGTGATTAGGCTACAGTTAAATCAGTGTGTTGGGCACATGGCCAAGTGGTTAAGGTGTTCGTCTAGTGATCTGAAGGTCGCCAGTTCGCGCCTCAGCTGTGGCAGCATGTTTGTGTCCTTGAGCAAGGCACTTAACCACACATTGCTCTAGTATCTGTGTGAGGAGTGGCGCCCCACACAGACTTCTAATCTGCGCCTTGTAAGGCATGAAAACCTAATATCTGGTCTGATGTTTTTATTTGTTTCTTTCTTAATTAACTAATTGGTAGTTTTTCCTACTAATGGGGGTTCTTTTAACATATATATATTTAGGGGAGGGTTCAATTACTTATGATATTATTAATTGGTATTTTTGAAAATTTAGTTGGGTTAAATATGCTATTAACTCTTTTTCTGCTTTATTATAGCATCTTATAACCGAATTTAAAGTTTTTTTTAGGGATTCTCTCAAGCAATGCTTTGTCTTAGTTTGGAGAAAATTAGAAGTCAAACATTTGAACCTATATTTGATTTTGAGAAAAGATGAGGTACATTTGCTCGTTATTATCATTTGAGTTAACTGATAGATTTCTTCCACGATCTAATTGTAAATTTTTGGTACTTTTTTTTCTTGCTGGCAGTTTGATGTTTATCTTTAGAAGCTTTTTGTATGACGCATGGCTCCGGGGTTGAACACCTAATGGGGTTTCCCCTCCACTTTTTCTTGCTTAGTAGGGGTTTTTTATTATCACCAAAACTTTTTCAATCTTTAAATAATGTTTCTCTTTCTTGAGACATTGTAAGTGTTGCTTACTTCGATGTACTCGTGTTGATTTTGGATAATAATAATAATAAAAAGATTTGAAAAGAAAGAAAGAAAGGCATGAAAATGTCGACACAGGCCTCTCAAGGTCTGAGTCGACGTTCCCTCCCCTCCCTAAATTGGTGGGTTACTGGGTGGCATAGCTTGTTGGGCAGGAAGGACCTGTTCCGTGAAGGTAGATAGATAGAAAGATAGACAGGAGTGAGCAGGAACCCTGAGAAGAGAATTTGGAGCATATTTAATCAGTCTGGGTTGTTCATATCTCTGGAGTTCTCCCCAAAAATCTTCTTGGATTTTACTTTATTTTTGCAATCACTGGAAGTGGATGCACATGGTAATGCCAGCATTTCTTGCCCATCCCTAATTGCTCCAGAGGGCCATTTAAGATTCAAACACACAAGCACACCAGGCCATGTAAGTGATTCAAATGAATTCTTCCAGAAATAGATTTTTTTAAAAACTGCAGATGCTGGAAATCTGAAATAAAATCAGAAAAAAAGGAAAAGCTCATCAGGTCAGGCAGCAACTGCAGAGAGTGAAACCAGATTGATGTTCCATCCCGATCAGTCTAAGTCAGCCTCAGAAAAAAAGACATCATTTAGAACAAAGATGAAGAGAATTTCTTTTGCCAGAGGGAGATGAATCTGTGAGATTTATAGCCACAGAGAGCCGTAATATACTGTAATGTTGAACCACGTTTGTGGGTCTGGCAAGTGAGATAGGAAATGCTGACTGCATTAATAGGTATATTCATTATTTATTTACAAACAATAAAAAGTTCAACCGAACATTCATGTTCCTCAAATTACAGTAACTACAAAGCTGAATATTCAACAAACATACTTAGTTAAAAGCACAAGCAGTGCATACTTTCCCAAAGGTCATGAGTGCCACTTGCCTTTAAAAAAGGGAGTCAGAATATACCCAGGATATTTGAAACTGGACACTGGGCAGTTAACCAATTGGAAAAGCAGCCACAGTTTTTAAACGAACACAATCAAGGGAGTTTCAACAATAGAATAAGCCCCACAGGACATGCACAAGGAGCAATTTACAACAGAGTAACACACTGGAGCCAATTTACAGCAGGGGTAACACACCAGGGATAACTTACAACAGAGCAAACAGGAAGGATGTGGAGGCCATGGAGAAGGTGCAGAACAGATTCACCGGGATGCCGCCTGGATTAGAGAGCGTGTGCTATTGATGAAGAAGTGTATTAATGAAGTTAAAGAGTTAATAAATGTTTTGCTGATTCTTTTTTAAGTATTAACGAAATAACACGTGTCTTGTCACATACTTGGGCCGGATCCTCCACCGGACTTAGTCTGGTGAGGAGGATGTGAGGACACCCAGCAGGACTAAAAAAAAACAAGCCCTGACAAAGGGCGGATGAGCTCCTTGTGAGCCAACGGCCATCTTCTGTGGAAGAGATTAAAGCCTCACCACGTGTCCACGAATCGTATGCTATGCACATAATTAGAAGAGACATGATGAACTTGGGCGTTGCACTGTGTGCCTGGACCTGCCCGAGGCCTCCGCCGAAGGAAGGGCCGAGCTCGAAGAAGCGGCCGCGGCTGGAGGCCGACACGGCCTCGGGCTTGGGTTCGGTGGGGCGGTGGCAGGCGGTGTCAAGGCAGCCATCGAGAACAAACTGGAGGGGAGGCTGTACTCGGTGCTGTCGCAAGATCAAAGAAGATGGAGGTGCATAGCTGCCAACCCTGCATTCCGGATGGCACCCACTGACTGACTGACTGACTGTCAAGTACTTGTAACTGCAATGAAATATGTTGTCCTGGAGGTTTAAGCTTGTTCCTGTTTTATAACTAACTTGTAGTTGAAACTGTCTGAACTGTCTAAATTTATTTCTGATGTGTGATTAGGTCAGGTGACTACTGGGTAGAATCGCTGTCTAGTACAATAAACTGTTGTCTTAATAGTAACCTTGAGGGGCACTGATAACAGGGAACTGATTCAGCATGACGGTTAAAGATGTTGTAATCACAATGAGTGACCTTGTCCAGAATGACTATAAAATAAGCTGTATCTGTAGTATTATCAGAGATCCTGGGAAGGTCCAGTTGGTAAGAGGTTGAGTCTTGCCCACTGTAAATCTCAGATCTCTCGCCGGCTGAAGTTGTAATAAAGAAGAAATGGTTGATTGAAATTATACAGTGTCTGATTTGACTTAATTCCACATTTGGTGCCGTGATTCGGATCCCGATACTGTATAGCCTTTAGCTGATAGTGCCGGATTAACCTAGTAACAAAAGTAGTATATGCTACGGGCCCAGCATTTTCGAGGGCCCCGCACTAAATGCTTGCAAGCTGCAGTCTGGTGAAATCGGCATCTCACCGTATTCTCACGACGATCTAGCAACGCTGTTGTTTTCATGTCGAGAGAGCTGCTTTCAGTCGAAGCAAGCAGCTGAAGAAGAGAGTGGAAGAATTTGGGTAGAAAAAATCATTTTTTAAACACTGCTCGGGGAGAATGGTCTGCACTGCGCAGGCGTGTGATGTAGCGTGCCAAGGTTTAAAAAGCAGACCACCATATACAGCGGCCATCGTTGTAGCGGCCATCATCGGAGTGGACTGAGTCAGAGTGGGACGGCTTTGGCTCAACAGGCTTCCGCGAGAACAGGCAAAGGCCAGGGTAGGTTCCGGTAAGTTTTTTTGTTCAGATTGTTTAGAGTAGAGAGAATGTCAGGCAGGATGTTGCATTGCTCCTCTTGCAGGATGTGGGAAGTCAGGGAGCCCTCCGGTGTCCCTGACAACAACACCTGCAAGAAGTGCATCCAGCTGCAGCTCCTGACAAACCACGTTAGGGAACTGGAGCAGGAGCTGGATGACCTGCGGATCATTCGGGAGAATGAGGAGATTATAGATAGTAGCTACAGGGAGGTAGTTACGCCAAAGGAGCAAAGGACAGGAAATTGGGTCACTGTCAGCTGAGGGAAGAGGAAAGGGCAGGCAGAGCAGGGTGCCCCTGTGGCCATTCCCCTCAACAACAAGTATACTGCATTGGATACTGTTGGGGGGGGCGATGACTTACCTGGGACAAGCTGCAGTAGCCAGATCTCTGGCACTGAGTCTGGCTCTGCAGTGCAGAAGGGAGGGGGGGAAAAGAGGAGAGCGGTAGTGATAGGGGACTTGATAGTTAGAGGTGCAGATAGGAGGTTCTGTGGTCGTGACAGAGAATCCAGGATGGTTTGTTGCCTCCTGGGTGCCAGGGTCAAGGATGTCTCTGACCGATTGCATGACATTCTGAAGTGGTAGGATGATCAGCCAGATGTCGTGGTGCACATCGGTACCAATGACATATCAAGGAAGAGTGAGGAGGTCCTGGAGAGTGAGTATAGAGAGCTTGGTAGGAAGTTGAAAAGCAGGACTTCGAGGGTGGTAATCTCAGGATTGCTACCTGTGCTACGTGCCAGTGAGGGTAGGAATAGGATGCTCTGCAGGATGAACAAGTGGCTGAGGAACTGGTGTAGGGAGCAGGGTTTCAGATTTCAGGATAATTGGGACCTCTTCTGGGGCAGGTGGGACCTGTACAAGAGATACGGGTTACACTTGAACTACAGGGGGACCAATATCCTTTCAGGGAGGCTTGTTAATGCTATTGGGGAGGCTTTAAACTAGATTTGCAGGGGGATGGGAACCAGAGTGCCAGAGCTGACAGTGTGGCTGGGGTGAAAATAAATGATGTTAAAAGTTCAAGCAAATCTGCTAACAGAAAGGTTGTGAGTGGTGGTAAAAATCTTCTGAGGTGTATATATTTCGATGCTAGGAGTATTGCGGGGAAAGCGGATGAGTTGAGGGCGTGGATTGACACGTGGAATTATGACGTTATAGCAATTAGTGAAACTTGGCTACAGGAGGGGCAGGACTGGCAGCTTAATATTCCAGGGTTCCAATGTTTCAGATGTGATCGAGGCAGAGGAATGAAAGGTGAGGGAGTAGCATTGCTTGTTAGGGAAAATATTACAGCAGTGCTCAGGCAGGACAGATTAGAGGGCTTGTCTACTGAGTCCTTATGGGTGGAGCTGAGAAACAGGAAAGGTATGGCCACATTAGTGGGATTGTATTACCGACCACCCAATAGTCAACGAGAATTGGAAGAGCAAATCTGCAGAGAGATAGCAGGCAACTGCAGGAAACATAAAGTTGTGGTGGTAGGGGATTTTAATTTTCCATATATTGATTGGGTCTCCCATACTGTTAGGGGTCTAGATGGTTTAGAGTTTGTAAAATGTGTTCAGGAAAGTTTTCTAAATCAATATATAGAGGGACCAACTAGAGGGGATGCAATATTGGATCTCCTGTTAGGAAACGAGTTAGGACAAGTGACAGAAGTCTGTGTAGGGGAGCACTTTGGTTCCAGTGATCATAACACCATTAGTTTCAACTTGATCATGGACAAGTATAGATCTGGTCCTAGGATTGAGGTTCTTAATTGGAAGAAGGCCAAATTTGAAGAAATGAGAAAGGATCTAAAAAGCGTGGATTGGGACAGGTTGTTCTCTGGCAAGGATGTGATCGGTAGGTGGGAAGCCTTCAAAGGAGAAATTTTGAGAGTGCAGAATTTGTATGTTCCTGTCAGGATTAAAGGCAAAGTGAATAGGAATAAGGAACCTTGGTTCTCAAGGGATATTGCAACTCCGATAAAGAAGAAGAGGGAGTTGTATGACATGTATAAGAAGCAGGGAGTAAATAAGGTGCTTGAGGAGTATAAGAAGTGCAAGAAAATACTTAAGAAAGAAATCAGGAAGGCTAAAAGAAGACATGAGGTTGCCTTGGCAGTCAAAGTGAAGGATAAACCAAAGAGCTTTTACAGGTATATTAAGAACAAAAGGATTGTAAGGGATAAAATTGGTCCTCTTCAAGATCAGAGTGGTCAGCTATGTGCGGAACCAAAGGAAATGGGGGAGATCTTAAATAGGTTTTTTGCGTCTGTATTTACTAAGGAAACTGGCATGAAGTCTATGGAATTAAGGGAAACAAGTAGTGAGATCATGGAAACTGTACAGATCGAAAAGGAGGAGGTCCTTGCTGTCTTGAGGAAAATTAAAATGGATAAATCCCCGGGACCTGACAGGGTGTTCCTTCGGACCTTGAAGGAGACTAGTGTTGAAATTGCAGGGGCCCTGGCAGAAATATTTAAAATGTCGCTGTCTACAGGTGAGGTGCCGGAGGATTGGAGAGTGGCTCATGTTGTTCCATTGTTTAAAAAAGGATCGAAAAGTAATCCGGGAAATTATAGGCCAGTAAATTTAACGTCGGTAGTAGGTAAGTTATTGGAGGGAGTACTAAGAGACAGAATCTACAAGCATTTGGATAGACAGGGACTTATTAGGAGAGTTAACATGGCTTTGAGCATGGTAGGTCATGTTTGAGCAATCTACTGGAGTTTTTCGAGGAGGTTACCAGGAAAGTGGATGAAGGGAAGGCAGTGGATATTGTCTACATGGACTTCAGTAAGGCCTTTGACAAGGTCCCGCATGGGAGGTTAGTTAGGAAAATTCAGTCGCTAGGTATACATGGAGAGGTGGTAAATTGGATCATACATTGGTTCAATGGAAGAAGCCAAAGAGTGGTAGTAGAGAATTGCTTCTCCGAGTGGAGACCTGTGACTAGTGGTGTGCCACAGGGATCAGTGCTGGGTCCATTGTTATTTGGACCAGAAGGAGAAGTCAGCTTAATTTGTCCAGTATGTCCGGAGTACTATTCAAGTGTATGGGGCTACTACTAACAACCTATTTGGGCTATGTTATATGATTCTATCCCCAAAAGAGAAAGGTAAATGGTTGCAACAAATGAGTGATGATACAGGATCGGTTCCGACTCAGGAGGATTTGGAAGGAAAAGTCCCTGATCGTGATAATCGGACTAATCATTTGATTCAAGCACTGGAGCAAGCCCTTCAACAACCAGTAAATATTAACGGGGTGCTGGAGTGCAAGCCCAAACCTGGAGAGACAGGAAGTGAGTATTGGGAACGTTTTGTTGCCTGTTACGGAACGTTTGCTAGTGATTCAGCTTTTAACCAGGGACAAGGTTCACCCCTGTTTAATGCTGTGTTATTGTAGTGTGTTCCTCCCAGTGTTGCAGATATGATCCAGACTAACAATGTGGATTGGTCTGACAATACTCGAACCCAGATGAGACGAGCTGTTGTTTATTATTGGAACGGTCAGGGTGAGTCCAAGTCACGTTCCATTCCAAACCCCAAGTCCTGCAACTATTTTGAGTTGATACCTGCAGCCGCCTGAGTATTTACAATAATGGATGTACAACATGCATTTTTTGCTGTTCCAATACATCCAGACGCACAGGGTGGAAAGGTACGGTCGGGCGGGATCTGGTGTGTGTGTCCGCCCTTGCCTGGGTGCCGGGTTCACCGCAGAAGAACGATCGTATCTGGAACGGAGGGGTCACAGTCGGTGACCTCAGAAGTCATTACAAAGGGCTCGCCCGAAAGCTAACTGCGAGGAATATCAAAGGTCTGTTTGGAATCCGATTTGCATATTCATTCGTTCTCTCTCCTCCCCGCCCCAACGGCACAACAGCGATTACTGTGAACTGAACTGAACTTTGCGTCATTTGAAACTGGTCATTTACCCCTAGACTGCGATAGAGCTTGATTGATCCTATTATCCTAGTTCTGTGTACATGTGTGTTTTATCATTGCTAAACTGTTGCATTTATATCCTTTTGATTAGAGTACTGTGTTACTTATTTCTTTAATAAAACTTTCTTAGTTCCAGTAATCCAGACTCCAACTAAGTGGTCCATTTCTGCTGGTTTGGCAACCCAGTTACGGGGTACGTAACATATGTCAACCATACTTTTCAGCCCGCCGTCATTCGCAAGCTCGAGGAGTTGATCTCCTTCCCGCGCTGACATGGATGACGCGCGGGTAATGACCTCGCGTGCGTTCCAGCTCAACAGAGGGCGTGACAGGGAATGAAGAAAGGTGCAGCTGGCTCGGATCGCCAAATCATATCGCTTCCTCGCGGCCCGGTGGTTGGGGACCGCTGTCTTAATGCATGTATGCATTTCTAAATGACAATAAAAGAGGATTGAGTGTCCTCATAATCTAAAGAAAAACCCATGATTAGTAATGCCCTATATGTTTACCATTTATTCGAGGCTCTTCGGCTCCCCTTCCAAGTAGCTATCATTGAATGCGCCGCACATACACGAGCTACTGATGAGGTGTCCCAGGGAAACGCTAGGGCGGATGAGGCGGCAACACAAGCAGCTCTCCACCAGCCGCTTATTATACCAATGGGGAGTAAACAGGTTCAAACGCCACAGCAAACGGGTATGCCAGACACGGGGGAAATTAGTGCATTTCAGGGGGACGCCCCTGCTGAGGTACACCAGTTCTGGTCTTAGATGGGATGCCACTATGATAAAAACACCCAATTGTGGCTGACCCCTGCGGTTCAAATATCATTTTACCTGTCTTGATTGATTATGTGCACAACTGTACCCACCTGGGCAAGGAGGGAATGGTAACCACATTATTACAATCCTGGTGGCACCCTAATTCCCAATCAGCAGCTGAAAAACAGACGAAGGCATGCCTATTATGTAAAAAGGCAAATACTGGGAAAAGGATACCTTGTTTTCCCGGGAACACCCCCTTGCCAGGTGGACCTTTTTCTTGTCTGCAACTTGATTTTATTGAACTACCTAGAGTACATTGTTAGAAATATTGCTTGGTATTAGTAGACAATACCAAGCAATATTTCTCGCAATACCAAGCAATATTTCTCGTGAAACGAGGCGGGGAGGGGGGGTGCTTATTCCGAGAATTCATAAATCTCACAGGTAACCTGTCACTACTATTCAGGGGTACTCCTTCTAAGGACACTCCTGATTCCACACGTTGGGGTAACCTGGCACATATCCAACAAACTGACTGTCTTACTTGTCCTGCATATGTGTGGCACAGAGAAAGGAAGACTTGTTTGGAGACCTGGGATACATAGTACAAAAAGTAGCACTAGCACATTCATCATGATATTATTTTCCCTCTGTTTCCATTATCCTTCTTCTGACGAGTTTACAGTCAGTCCGATGAATCCACCTCGGTTGCCCTTCCACCTTCACAGCCGTGGGTGAGGTCAGCAGCACCTGATAGGGTTCTTTCCACCGAGTGTCCAACTTCTTTCTGTCCCAATTCTTTATCAAGAGAAAGACCCCAGGATTAACAGTGGGATAGTCCCCGTTAGTTTGATCCTCGTCCTCTTGGTGGGCCTGGCGAACCTGCGAATGCAAACTTTGGGAAATTTTGGTAGTTTACACAAATATTTTCCCATTTCCTCCCCTAGAGTACGCATATCTATTTTATCAGGGAGGGGACGAGTTAACCCTGGTGTCCATGGGGTACGCACAGGCTTTCCATAGATGATTTCTGCTGGGGATAATCCAGTTCTAGTCGAGGGTGTAACTCTCATATGGAATAATGCCAAAGGTAAAACCTTAAACCAGGTTAGTCCAATTTCTTGCATAAGTTTATTTAGCTTATTCTTTAAGGTTCCATTTGCTCGTTCCACTATACCAGCTGCTCTTGGATGGTGAGCACAGTGAAATTGCTGTTTTATTGCCAGTTCTTTACCGATTTTCTCACTTATCTTAGCAATAAAATGAGGTCCACTGTCTGACCTTATTGATTCGGGTAATCCATAACGGGGAATCACTTCTCTTAAAAATATTTTTACAACCATCAGTAGTGGATATAGCCTCTACTGATAATACTGCTATGATGGTTGTAAAAATATTTTTAAGAGAAGTGATTCCCCGTTATGGATTACCCGAATCAATAAGGTCAGACAGTGGACCTCATTTTATTGCTAAGATAAGTGAGAAAATCGGTAAAGAACTGGCAATAAAACAGCAATTTCACTGTGCTCACCATCCAAGAGCAGCTGGTACAGTGGAACGAGCAAATGGAACCTTAAAGAATAAGCTAAATAAACTTATGCAAGAAATTGGACTAACCTGGTTTAAGATTTTACCTTTGGCATTATTCCATATGAGAGTTACACCCTCGACTAGAACTGGATTATCCCCAGCAGAAATCATCTATGGAAAGCCTGTGCGTACCCCATGGACACCAGGGTTAACTCGTCCCCTCCCTGATAAAATAGATATGCGTACTCTAGGGGAGGAAATGGGAAAATATTTGTGTAAACTACCAAAATTTCCCAAAGTTTGCATTCGCAGGTTCGCCAGGCCCACCAAGAGGACGAGGATCAAACTAACGGGGACTATCCCACTGTTAATCCTGGGGACTTTCTCTTGATAAAGAATTGGGACAGAAAGAAGTTGGACACTCGGTGGAAAGAACCCTATCAGGTGCTGCTGACCTCACCCACGGCTGTGAAGGTGGAAGGGCAACCGAGGTGGATTCATCGGACTGACTGTAAACTCGTCAGTAGAAGGATAATGGAAACAGAGGGAAAATAATATCATGATGAATGTGCTAGTGCTACTTTTTGTACTATGTATCCCAGGTCTCCAAACAAGTCTTCCTTTCTCTGTGCCACACATATGCAGGACAAGTAAGACAGTCAGTTTGTTGGATATGTGCCAGGTTACCCCAACGTGTGGAATCAGGAGTGTCCTTAGAAGGAGTACCCCTGAATAGTAGTGACAGGTTACCTGTGAGATTTATGAATTCTCGGAATAAGCACCCCCCCTCCCCGCCTCGTTTCAGATCGATGGTGAGTATCAGGGTGTAACATAACCCAGAATTGTGGGTGTCTCTGTTTTAAGGGATGGTATTTACGTATACCCACAGAAGGGGCTGAGGGAACTCCTATAGAACTTACCCCATACTCCGAGAAAGGTAAATGGAACTTGTTATTGCCGAACTGGAGGAATAGAGGAAACATTTTTGGGAAATAGCTCCTGTACAGAAATTAGGACTGATCCCCCTCCGTTTGCTGTTAATGGAACTTATTGGGTATGTGGTAAGAAGCCATATCTATCCATGGCTCTCAGGGCCTTATGATGACAAGGGAACTGTCACGACGAGAAATTGGACAGGTTGTTGCTACTTTGCTTATGTAGTACCTTCTATATATTCATTAGCCAATATTTCTCATCATACTCAGCTAGAACGGAATAGGAGAGGAATTACAGAAAGTGAGAGATTTTGGATGATAGTTTTTCCTTTTTTATGGGACAGCCCGAAATTCGCGAGAAATAATCATGTTGGCAGCTGCACTAGAGGAGTTGGTGAATAGTACTGCTGAGGTTTTAACTGATGTCCAGACCCAGATTAAGGATTTAACTACTGAAATAGTAGCTCTGAGGATGGCAGTTTTACAGAATAGGATGGCATTGGATTTATTGCTAGCAGAGAAAGGAGGGACATGTGCTGTCATAGGAAAGGAATTCTGTGATTATATTCCAGATGAGCCTTCTAATATTACAGATCTATCTCAGCATATCACTCAGGAAATCCAGAAAATTAAGGGAATCAGAGAAAAGATGCTAAACTAGTTTTGTTTAGTTTAGTCTAGTTTTGCTTAGCTTAATTTAGTGTTTTTTTTCTTTTTAGTTTGGAGGTTTATTCCCCATTTATCTTTTACCATGTTCAATTATATTTAGAATTGGGGAGATCTAACATACTTGTACTATCAGCAATTTTATATTTGCAAATGCTAGCTATTAATAATGTAATCCCATTCTCTGTTTATCAATATTATTATGTTTATAATTTTGAAAATTAATAAAAAGACTGGAAAAGAGAAAAGATGCATGGGTTGACCAATGGTAAGGGAACCTGGCCTTGGCCTTTTAACATTTTTGGAGACTTTTGGGGAACACTTCTGCATGTAGCGATGATAATAGTTTTAATTATAGCCATAGTAATTTTTATAAGATGTGTTAGTCCCCTTCTTATAGTTTGTTGTAGGCATGATGGATTACTTTAAATTTTATCATCAAATGATAAAAGGAGGGAATGATGAAGAATTGCATTAATGAAGTTAAAGAGTTAATAAATGTTCTGCTGATTCTTTTTAAGTGTTAGCAAAATAACACGTCTTGTCACTTACCTGTAACTGCAATGAAATATGTTGTCCTAGCGGTTTAAGCTTGTTCCTGTTCTATAATGAACTTGTAGTTGAAACTTTCTGAACTGTCTAAATTTGTTTCTGATGTGTGATTAACTTATGGGTAGAATCGCTGTTTGGTACAATAAACTATTGTCTTAATAGTAACCTTGAGGGGAACTGATAACAGGGAACTGATTCAGCATGACGGTTAAAGATGTTGTAATCACAATGAGTGACCTTGTCCACAATGACTACAAAGTAAGCTGTATCTGTAGTATTATCAGAGATCCTGGGAAGGTCCGGTCGGTAAGAGCTTGAGTCTTGCCAACTGTAGATCTCGGATCTCTCGCTGGCTGAAGTTGTAATAAAGAAGAAACGGTTGATTGAAATTATCCGGTATCTGATTTGACAGAATTCCATACTATAAGGGGAAGTTAACTACGGAGAAGGCGCAGAACATGTTGTGACTGATTTCAGATTTAGATTTATTTATTGAATGTATATCGAAACACACAGTGAAATGCGTCATTTGTGCTACAGCCAAGGATGCCCTGGGGGCAATCCACAGGTGTCGAAACACATCCACATTTCTATCAAGTCACCCTTCGCCCTCCTTCATTCCAAAGGGAAAAGCCCAAGGTGAAAAGCAGAGATGTTTTTTAAACGAGGGGTTGAGTGGTCCACTGCAACTTTTATTTACAGACATAATTATTGAGTACTACAACACAAAAACAGGCCATTCAGTCCTTCTAGTGTTTGTCGGCCTGGTTTTCTGCCTAGCTAGTTCAAACTACCTGCAACCAGACGTTAGCCCTAGATAGCTATCCAAACGTCTCTTAAATGTTGCAACTGAACCCATCTCTAACACTTCCGCTGATAGCTCGCTTCATACACGAGATGTCCCTGAGTGAAGTTACCTCTCAGATTCTCCTTCAATATTTTACCTTCTACCCTCAACCTATGACCTCTAGTGCTAGTCATTCAGCCCGAGGGGGAAAACCCCTCAATATCTTGTATGCTTTGTAAGATCTCCCTCACTCCCATATGTTCCAGGGAATAAATTTCTTATTAACTCATATGAAATACTGGAGGAACCCAGCAGGTCAGACAGCATCAATGGAGAGGTATAAGCAGTCGAAGTTACTGGCCAAATCCCTTCATCAGGTCTGGAGAGGGAGGGAGAAAGCAGAATGAATAGGTATTTGGGGGGGGGGGCGGGGAGAGATGGCAGGTGAGACCAGGCGAGAGGAAAGATAGGTGGTGTGGTAGGGGAGAAAGGGAAAAGTTGAGAGGAGATCTGTTGAAAAGGTCACTGTCACGGTCCCGATCTGTTGTTCCCTGGTTCCCTTTAAATTTCCTTTGTGTCACGATTGGGACCACTGACTCCTTGTTTTCCTTTAATTCATTGTTTCCCCGTGTTTCTTGGGAAGAGTCGCGGCTCCGCGTCCCACGTCCCGGGAAGAGTCACAGAGGGAGGTGCTGGGAGCAAGGGTGGACCCAAATGCAAGACACAAAAACACTATGTTCGTTGCAAGGAGAGCAAAGCAGGAGCAGGAATAGCGTACTGGACAAGGACACAGGCCTTGGACTAGGCTGGGACTAAGGGTCTGGGCTAGGACTCGGAATCACAGACCGCCAGGGCCAGGACTTGATACACTTGGAGCCGCCGGGGCCAGGACTTGATACTTGGAGCCGCCGGGGCCAAGAACTCTTCTTAATCACAGGACAGACCCAGCCACAGGACATAAAACGTAGAGCCGGGAATCCTCGTTAGCACAGGACGGAGTCGGGACTCTAATTGACACGGACCCTTCCAGGGTACAGGGCTAGGACCCCTTTTAGACGCACGACATGGATACGGAGACCACACAACGATGAACAGAACTATAACTGGGCTCAAGTAAGCTCCAAGCCGTGGCGACCTCTTGACTCACCCCCAGTGGGTTAAATTTGACTGACCCGTACTAACAGGGGAAGGCGACTTACTGGCACTTGCTTCGGGAGGAGACTAAGCTTGCTCCGGCTAGATAATACTGACTCGCAGTACCTTTGGTGATTTTGTTAACGCTCTCGCGCTGAACGGCTGAAAACCGAAGACGTATAAACTGCCGGTTCAGCTGAGAGTAAATTGCCTCCAATCACCAAGCCCGAGGGACACGGGAAAACAGGGAACCAAAGGGAAACGGAGTCAACGGTCCGGATCGTAACACAAACAAAGTAAATTTAAAGGGAACCCGATCCGGACCATGATAGGAAGAGACCCGGCTCTGTGTCCTGTGTCCAAGAAAGAGGCCCAAGTCTGGGTCCCAAGTCCCAGGCCAAGACCAGGCCCTAAATCCCAGTCTAAGTCCACGGTCCGAGCCCAACTCCAGCCATGCATATTCCCACTTCCGCTTCATTCATTCCTTGCTGTTTCTCTGTACAACCCCTGCTTTCCTAGTAACTATTACTAAACTCTATTTTTGTTAACGTTACTAAACGTGTTTGTCATGCATTTGGGTCCACCCGTGCACCGCACTTGTGACAGTCGCGGTCTGAAGACGAAGGAATCTGATAGGAGAAGAGAGTGGGCTATGAAGGAAATGGGAGGAACTTAGAGAAATCGATGTTCAGGTTGCAGGCTACCCAGAATGAATATGAGGTGTTGCTCCAATAAATTTCTGTGTCCTTGGACATCCCGCCGTTGCTGGACGTTGACCTGACTCACTCTCCACCCGGACGGTCAATGTCACTGGACACGTCAATAACCAGCGCTCTCGGCCGAGCCCGCGCTCGCTTTAACAACAGACCCCAGGGCTCCGAAGCAAAGTTCAGGAAGTGGCGAGGAGAGGTGCGCACAGAAGAGGGGTCGAGATCCTCACCTGTTGACACCCACTGTTGGTCTGGTCGGAATCTCACGGATAAACTGCAATAGGGGGTGTCACTTCCCGCAGAACTTTTTCAAGGACGATCATTGCCAAGGGAAAACTTTGTAGCCAGTGCTGAGGTTATTATTGGGTATTATTGTTACCCCGCTGTCTTTACAGACAGCCACGCCCTCTCCCCCCATTTCTCTCCACACACACACTCTCTCTTGCCACTCTCAAGTTCAAAGTAAATTTATTATCAAAATACACATAGATCACGATTTGCAACCCGGAGGTTCATTTTCTTGCGGGCATACCCAATACATCCGTAATAGAATGATAACCATGATAGAATCAACTTGAGAGTTCAACCAGTGTGCAAAAGACACCAAAGAAAGGAATAATAATAAGTAATAAATAGCGAGAGCATGAGATGAAGAGTCCTCCACACTCGCTCTCTACTTATTCTCTCCTCACACACTCTGTGCTCTCTCACTCTCTCCGCATATTTTGTTCTCTTTTCCCTCTCTCTTCTCACATTCTCTCTCCATACTCTCTCGCCTCTTTCTTCTCTCTCCCCACGCGCACACGCTCCCTCACATACTCAGTTTCTCTCTCCCCCACACAGACTTTCTCTCACACACTCCCATGTACTCTCCCTCTCTCCGCACGCACAGACCATCTCCCGCCATATACAAACTAGCTCCCACACACTCTGTCAATGCACACTATTTTCTCTGCACTCGCACATACACTCTGTCCTCAGATACACACTCCTCTCCTCTCCTCTCCACACTCTCTCAACATTCCCCCTCTCAAACGTTTACAATCTCCGCTTCTTCCTCGGGTCCTATCGTCCCCTCCCCCTCAGACACAAATCTCTTATATCCTCGCTGGCAATCATATATTCTTCCTCTCTCCCTTTCCCTCTCCCCCTCCATCCCTCCCTCCCACCCTCCCTCCCACTTTCGCTCCCTTCCCCCTCACACTTACGCTCCCCCTCTCCAGGTCATCGTACAGCCACTGGTCGAGGAGAGTTCTCTTGCTGGACCCTCGTTCTCCCACTAGAGTGACATAGACGTAGTCGTTGCTTCCCGAGTATTCTGACGTTCCAGTGGCTACCGTGACCCTGTAGGTGACCATCTCTCCTGTCTAGGTGAGGAGACGCGGAGCCAGCACTCGGAGTCCAGTTACAGATAAACACTTTACCTGGTGGGGCGGCGCACTTTATATAAATAACAGCCGCCTGTTAGGGCACTGCCAACCACTCTGTGGTTTGTGGGATTGGCTCGCGTTCCTTTGGAAGTTGCCGCTACCAGTTCCGACTCCGTCATCTTCAGTACGGGACTGGAAACAGACAGCTTCCCAGCCGCCAAACTGAACCGGTGACTCTCGCAACTCGGACAGACCGAAAAGGGTAGGTCAAGGAAAGGGTAGAAAGTGGGCACAGCAGATGGTGCTTCTGCCTCAGAAATCCAGAGACACATGTTCGATCCCCACTTCCGGCGCTGTGTGTGTATGTGTGTTTTTATCCTTCTTTGCACGTGTGTGTTGATTGTGTATGTCTGTGCTATGCATGTTGTGTGTGGTTGTGTATGTGCGTTGTGCGTTTGCTGTGTGTGCATTTGTGTTTTTTTCTGTGTGTGGCGGTAGTGTGTGTATGTATTTGTGTGCCTGTGTGTTTGTGTGTCTGTTCTGTCCTTTGTGTACATACGTATTGTGTGATTTTGTGTGCGTTTATGTCTGGGTTGTGCATTTTGTGTGCCTGTGTGTTGTGCATGTGTTTGTGTGTAGTGTGTGTGTGTGTGGGGGGGGGGGGACGCATGTTGAGTGTGTCTGTGCATAGGCATGTGCGTATATGTCTGTGTGGTGTGCTTTGTGAGCGTGTGTGTGGGTTTGTGCAGCAGTATGCAGAATACAGTGTCACAGTTACAAAGAAAGTGCAGTGCAGGCAGACAATAAAGTACACGGTCTATAACAAATCTTTTTATTTATTACGTATTTATTTATTGAGATACAGCACAGCAGATGCTCTTCTGGTCCTTCTGGTGCCACGTCATCCAGCAATTCCCCGATTTAACCCCAGCCTAATCACAGGGCAATTTACACTGTCCAATTCACCTACAAACTGGTACGTCTTTGGACTATGAGAAGACACTGGAGTACCCGTGGGTCACAGGGAGGACATAGAAACTCCTCACAGGCAGTGGCGGGAATTGAACCAGGGACATTTGTTCTGTAAAGTGTTGTGCTAACCACCATACTACCATGCTGACCCAAAGTAGACTGTGAGGTTAACAGCCGATCTTATTGTACCTGTGAGCAGTTCAATAGACTTGTAACAGCTGGATAGATGCTGTCCTTGAGCCTGGTGGGATGCTTTCCTGAGGCAATGTGAAGTGTAGACAGGAGTAGCAGTAGTTGTGTGATCAATCAAGTTGAGTACGATCTTTCCCTAAGGGGTTGTCTACTGGCAGGTCCTCAGGTGTCTGTAAAGGCTGAGACAGATCTATTGCCCAACTAACTACCTTCCACCAGAGCCTGTTGCCCCTCCTAACTACCCCTGGTGGGGTCACATCTTGGAATCACTAGCCCAGTATGACACTCCATAACTCCATTCATTCTTGCTGGGAAGATAAAGAAAATTTTTCCATTCACCTCCTCCCTCACCTCCATTCTGGGCCCCAAACAGTCCTCCACATGTGAATCTGCTGGGGTTGACTATTGTGTCTGGTGCTTCCGATGTGGCCTCCTCTACACCAGTAAGACCAGTCGTAAATTGGAACACTGCTTCGTTGAGCACCTCTGCTCCATCTGCTAAATTGGGACTTCTCAGTGGGCAAACATTTTAATTCCTATTCTCATTCCAGGTTCTGACATATCAGTCCATGGCTTCCTCTGTGCCAAGATGAGACCACCCTCAGGGTCAAGGAGCAACACCTTATATTCCATCTGTCAGCCTCCAACCTGATGGCATAAATATTGATTTCTCCTTCTGGTAAAAAAAAAAAATTCTCTCTCCCCCTCCGCTCTTCCACTACTCTCCACTCTGGCCTCTTAGCTCTCCTCACCTGCCTAGATGGAGATAGATAGATAGATAGATAGATAGATAGATAGATAGATAGATAGATAGATAGATAGATAGATAGATAGATGGATGGACAGATGGATAGATAGATGGATAGATAGATAGATGGATAGATGGATAGATGGATGGATGGATGGATAGATGGATAGATGGATAGATGGATAGATAGATGGATAGATAGATAGATAGATACTTTATTGATCCCAAAGGAAATTACGGTGGTACAGTAGCATTATAAGTGCATGGATATGAATATTAGAAGTAGAAAGAATAAAAAAATAAGTTATTACCAACAGTCTAACAGGAGGGAGTCATTACTTCCCTGGCTATAGTTGACTCATTTTAGAGCCTAATGGCCGAGGGTAAGAATGACCTCATATAGCACCTCCCCCTGGGCCCTCTCCTCCTGCCCTTTCTCCTATGGTCCACTTTCCTCTCCAATAGGATTCCTTCCTCACTGGCCCTTTACCTTTTCCACCCACCTGGCTTCACCTATCACCCTCTATCTAGTCTCTTTCCCCTTCCCGCATATTTGTATTTTGCTGACTTCCTCCTTACTTTCCAGACCAGAAGAAATGTCTCAACCCAAAATGTTGACTGTTTATTCATTTCCATAGATGCTGACTGACCAGCGGTTTTCCTCCAGCCTTTTATGTGTCTTGATCTAGGCTTCTCTTATCACTCGGTGCTGACATCTGTTTAACAGGACATCACCTAGGGATTTCTAATGATTAACAGGACAACCCAGGATGTGCACCAGATGCCGGGGCTTTCAACAATTCCACAGAAATAAACACAGAATAACTTTCCTCCCAACATGTGAGAGGCTTCAGCTGATCCAGGGATGGGGTGCTGCTTCACATCTGCAGGTGTTATGCAGACTCCAGGAAGAATGCTGCCTGTGCACAGCAGGATCCCACAAGCACCTCTCCAAGTGTAAGCAAAATGCTAGGCTTGCTTTGGGACTGGCCATTCAGCCAGTCCTCACTAGGAGATTGGAGGTGAAGTAGTCAGTAACATTAAATTCCTTGACATTACCATATCAAACAGTCGGTCCTGGGACCAGCACATAAGAGTCATCACAAAGAAGGCATGACAGTGCCTCAGATTTCTTAAGGTTTGCATAGATTCAGGATGTCATCTAATACTGCTGTGAAATTCTATAGATCCCCAGTGCAGAGATTTCTGACCAGTTGCATCATGGCCTGCTATGGAGACACTGATGCCCACAAATGGAAAAGCCCCTCAGAAATTGGTTGACACAGCCCAGTCTATCACAGGGAAAGGCCTCCCCACCATTGAGCACATTTACAAGGCGTGGTGCCCCAAGGAAGCAGCATCCATCATCAAGACCATGCTCTCTTCTACACACTACCACCAGGAAAATTGTACAGAAGCCTTAGAGCCAACACCACCAGGCTCAGGAACAATTATAACCCTTCAGGCTTGTGAACTCACCCACCACAACACTGAGCTGATTCCATGACCTAAAACTCACATTCAAGGACTCTACAACTCATGTTCTTAGTTTTAGTTATTTATTTGCTTTTTAAAGTTCTTTGCACAATTTTCCTTCATTTGCACATTGGTTGTTTGTCAGTTTTTGATTAAAGTCATAAATCATAAATCAGTTTGTCATAAATACTGTTGTATTTATTTTCCTGTGCAAGAACTACTCTAAAGGTTCCATATAGTCATATAACCATGCAAACAACAGGAATTCTGCAGATGCTGGAAATTCAAGCAACACGCATAAAAGTTGCTGGTGAACGCAGCAGGCCAGGCAGCATCTCTAGGAAGAGGTGCAGTCGACGTTTCAGGCCGAGACCCTTCGTCAGGACTAACTGAAGGAAGAGTGAGTAAGGGATTTGAAAGTTGGAGGGGGAGGGGGAGATCCAAAATGATAGGAGAAGACAGGAGGGGGAGGGATGGAGCCAAGAGCTGGACAGGTGATAGGCAAAGCGGGATTTGAGAGGATCATGGGACAGGAGGTCCGGGAAGAAAGACAAGGAAGGGGGGGGGGGACCCAGAGGATGGGCAAGGGGTATATTCAGAGGGACAGAGGGAGAAAAAGGAGAGTGAGAGAAAGAATGTGTGTATAAAAATAAGTAACAGATGGAGTACGAGGGGAAGGTGGGGCATTAGTGGAAGTTAGAGAAGTCGATGTTCATGCCATCAGTTTGGAGGCTACCCAGACGGAATATAAGGTGTTGTTCCTCCAACCTGAGTGTGGCTTCATCTTTACAGTAGAGGAGGCCGTGGATAGACATGTCAGAATGGGAATGGGATGTGGAATTAAAATGTGTGGCCACTGGGAGATCCTGCTTTCTCTGGCGGACAGAGCGTAGGGTCTCGCCAATATATAAAAGGCCACATCGGGAGCACCGGACGCAGTATATCACCCCAGCCGACTCACAGGTGAAGTGTTGCCTCACCTGGAAGGACTGTTTGGGGCCCTGAATGGTGGTAAGGGAGGAAGTGTAAGGGCATGTGTAGCACTTGTTCCGCTTACACGGATAAGTGCCAGGAGGGTGATCAGTGGGGAGGGATGGGGGGATGAATGGACACTGGAGTCGCGTAGGGAGCTGGAGACAGCTTATCCACTGATGTCCTGTCTCTGGAGACAGCTTATCCACTGATGTCCCCTCCCCTTTCTAGATCTTTCTGTCTCTGTCTCTGGAGACAGCTTATCCACTGATGTCTACTATAAGCCTACTGACTCTCACAGCTATCTGGACTATTCCTCTTCTCACCCTGTCTCTTGCAAAAACGCCATCCCCTTCTCGCAATTCCTCCGTCTCCGCCGCATCTGCTCTCAGGATGAGGCTTTTCATTCTAGGACGAGGGAGATGTCTTTCTTTTTTAAAGAAAGGGGCTTCCCTTCCACCACTATCAACTCTGCTCTTAAACGCATCTCCCCCATTTCACGTACATCTGCTCTCACTCCATCCTCCCGCCACCCTACTAGGAATAGGGTTCCCCTGGTCCTCATCTACCACCCCACCAGCCTCCGGGTCCAACATATTATTCTCCGTAACTTCCGCCACCTCCAACAGGATCCCACCACTAAGCACATCTTTCCCTCTCCCCCCCCCTCTGCATTCCGCAGGGATCGCTCCCTACGTGACTCCCTTGTCCACTCGTCCCCCCCATCCCTCCCCACTGATCTCCCTCCTGGCACTTATCCTTGTAAGTGGAACAAGTGCTACACATGCCCTTACACTTCCTCCCTTACCACCATTCAGGGCCCCAAATAGTCCTTCCAGGTGAGGCAACACTTCACCTGTGAGTCGGCTGGGGTGATATACTGCGTCCGGTGCTCCCGATGTGGCCTTTTATATATTGGCGAGACCCTATGCTCTGTCTGCCAGAGAAAGCAGGATCTCCCAGTGGCCACACATTTTAATTCCACATCCCATTCCCATTCTGACATGTCTATCCATGGCCTCCTCTACTGTAAAGATGAAGCCACACTCAGGTTGGAGGAACAACACCTTATATTCCGTCTGGGTAGTCTCCAAACTGATGGCATGAACATCGACTTCTCTAACTTCCGCTAGGCCCCACCTCCCCCTCGTACCCCATCTGTTACTTATTTTTATACACACATTCTTTCTCTCACTCTCCTTTTTCTCCCTCTGTCCCTCTGAATATACCCCTTGCCCATCCTCTGGGTCCCCCCGCCCTTGTCTTTCTTCCCGGACCTCCTGTCCCATGATCCTCTCATATCCCTTTTGCTTATCACCTGTCCAGCTCTTGGCTCCATCCCTCCCCCTCCTGTCTTCTCCTATCATTTTGGATCTCCCCCTCCCCCTCCCACTTTCAAATCCCTTACTCACTCTTCCTTCAGTTAGTCCTGACAAAGGGTCTCAGCCTGAAACGTCAACTGTACCTCTTCCTACAGATGCTGCCTGGCCTGCTGCGTTCACCAGCAACTTTTATGTGTGTTGCTTAGTCATATAAACATACTTTGATAAAAAATTTACTTAGAGCTTTGAATGTGGAGGAGAGGGGATGGTTAAGGCTTTGTGTGAAGACATGAATTAGTACTGGGAGCAGGTCACTCAGTCCCTCAAGACCACTGGATTATTCAACGAGTCACAGCTAATCTGTTTGTAACCTCCATTATATATGCTGAAAACATGTACCATCAACTCAAGAGCATCTTCTATTCTCCTGCTATCAGACTCTTAAACAGACTTTTGTACAGTATGATGGACTCTTGACCTCACATTCTACCTTGTTATGGTCTTGCACTTTATTGCTTACCTCCACGCCACTTTCTCTGCAGACATTACACTTTGTTCTGCATTGTATTATTTTACCTTGTTCTACCTCATTGCACTGTGTCATGATTTGATCTGTATGAACAGGATGTTAAACAGTTTTTTCACTGTATCTTGGTACATGTGACAATTATACATGACTAATATTATACATCTCCCTACCCATTATGAAATGTTCCATATCTTTTAAAGAAAGATTAACTTTATTTGTCAGAGGATCATAAAAACTTACAGTGAACTGTGACGCTTGCATCAAATCAAATCAGTGAGAATTATGCTGGAGAGCCCGCAAGTGTCACTTTGCTTCTGGTGCCAACATAGCATGCCCACAACTCACTAACCCTACCAACTGTACAAGTGGTTCAATTTAATATCAGAGAATTATACAGTACACAACCTGAAATTCTTACTCTTCACAGAGACATCCACGAAACAAGAAGGATTTTTTTATTGGAACTTGGGAGAAAACCAGAGCATCCAGAGTTAACCTACACAGTCATGGGGAAAATGTGCAAAGTCCTGGCAGACAGTGGTGGGAATTGAACCTCAATCCTACAGCGGGCACTGTAAAGCGATACGCTAACCACTATTTATCTATCTCATTGAGGTTCTATTTCCCGTTGTCAAAAATGCGTTCCAGTGCCTTTTATTAACAGAATTCCAAAGACAGGCAACACTCTGGGAGACAAAATATTCACCTCTTCTCTGCACTATATGGACTTTATAATTTAATCCTTTTGCTGTAAACTACCCAGGAAAATGAAATATTGTTCTACCAGTTTGGTAGAAAGCCTAGTTCAGACAGGTTGGTGTGGGAAAATGGAGGAGAGTTAAAGTACACAAAACTGAAATGAAATGGTCAGTAATGTAGAGGAGGCCACACCATGACCACAGGAGGTACTCAGCCCCGTTGGAAGAGGTGAAGGTGACCCGCTTGGTTCTCTGCTTCATTTGAAGAAGTTGCTTAGGTCTGCTGGAAAGCAGTGATGGAAACAGATGTGACATCCCCTATAGCGGCACAGGAAAGTGCTTGCGGATGGGGAGGGCAAGAGCAGCAGGGGGAATCAGAAAGAGGGAGCTCCCTGCGGTAAACAGAAAAGGGGCAGAGAGGGAGGAAGATGGTGGGGGTCTCAGATCAGGTTCAGAAAAAGCTGCGGAAGGTTGTAAACTCTGCCAGCTCCATCATGGGAACTAGCCTCCCCACTATTTAAGTAACATCAAAAAGGCAGCATCCCTCATGAAGGACCCTTCCCACCCAGGAAATGACCTCTTCTCATTGCTGCCATTGGAGAGGATGTGCAGAGCCTGAAGGCACACACTCAACATTTTAGGAACAACTTCTTCCCCTCACCATCAGATTTCTGAACGGACAATGAAGACACGAACACTACCTCACTATTTTTTCACTAAATATGTTTCACCCTGGGAGTTCTACTGCTGTTACACATATTTAATTTATTTTAAGGTATGTTTCTTATTGTAACTTACAGTTTATTTTATGTCTTATGCTGTATAACTGCCTTCAAACAACAAATTTCATTGCATACACTCAGTGGCCTCTCCACTAGGTACCTCCCGTACCTAATATATTGGCCACTGAGTGTGTCCATGGTCTTTCGCTGCTGCATGTTCACGGTTTCATGTGTTGTGCATTCAGAGATGCTCTTCTGCACACCACAGTTGTAACACGTGCTGGCATCGTGTCATCGTGAACCAGTCCAGCCATTCTCCTTTCATCTCTCTCACTAACAAGCCATTGTCACCCACTGCCACTCACTGGATAATTTTGTTTTTAGTTTTTTGAACTACTCTCTGTAAAATCTAGAGATTGTTGTGTGTGAAATAGCATCAGTTATGGAGATCATCAGTTTCTGAGATACTCAAACCACCCTATCTGGCACCAGCAAACACTTCACAGCCAAAGTCACTTAAATCACATTTCTTCCCCATTCTGATATTTGGTCCAAACAACAACTGAACATCTTGGCCATGACTGAATGAGTTTATGCATTGAGTTGCTGCCACGTGATTGGCTGATTAGATATTTGCTTTAACAAGCAGGTGAACAGTTGTACCTAATAAACTGACCACTGAGTGTATATGTTGGGATTGCCAACCGACAAGAGTAGCAGTCAAATACGTTGTGTTTACCCCAAAGAGACTACAATGACCATGAAGCCTTGCGCGGGCACCAGTGCGCATGCATGACCTGCGCATGCCTGTATGTGACAATTTTTTTCTACAAATTGTTTTTGGTGATTCTGTTCGGGGGGAGGGGGGTTGTTAATCACGACCAGAATATAGGTGATAAGTGGCTAATACACTCAATTTCCTTTCTAAATGGGTTTATCTAACAAATTTAATATTAAACACACAGTGCATATTTTCCTCGCATGAATATAGTGATAAGTCAATTATCAGGGGAGGACGGGGAGCTTGAAGTAAGTGTGAACGAACTTCCAGTAGAAGTGGTAGAGGCAGGTTCGATATTATCATTTAAAGAAAAATTGGATAGGTATATGGACAGGAAAGGAAAGGAGGGTTATGGGCTGAGTGCAGGTCGGTGGGACTAGCAGGTTGGCGCAGACTAGAAGGGCAGAGATCCCCTGTTTCTGTGCTGTAATTGTTACATCGTTATATAAATCACTTATAAGTCAATAGCATCATAACATTTTAAGTAAGGTTTGGATATTAAACACACAGCACATATTTTCCCCGTATGAACATATAAAATCACTGCAACACACCAATATCGCTGAATCAGCGGGAGCCCTGGGCTTGTTTCCCTGCAACAAGATGGTCCCATCGAGGGGTGATGGGAGACAGCGATACTCAAAGGAGGTTCCTGATGTCCAGTCTATTCCGCAATTTCGTTTTCGTTGCATTCATCGCAGAAAACACTGCTTCACAGCGATATGATGTTAGAAGTAGAAGAAACGTTTTCAGTGCTTTTGTGGCTATCTCAGGATATTCAGCCTTGACTTTGATCCAGAATGCCGGCAGAGATGTTATGTCAAACATACTTTTCAGCCCACTGTCATTTGCAAGCTCGAGGAGTTGATCTCCTTCCCGCGCTGACATGGATGACGCGCGGGTAATGACCTCGCGTGCGTTCAAGCTCAACAGTGGCCGTGACAGGGAATGAGGAAAGGTGCAGCTGACTCATGTCACCAAATTATATCGTTTCCTCGTGGCCCGGTAGCGCATGCTTTGCGGCCCGGTGGTTGGGGACCACTGGTTTAAACTAATATGGCAGGGTGATGGAAACCAGTATGATGGAGCTGAGGATGATCCAGCAGGTTTACAATTAGATGATGGATGTAACCTGAATTTAAGGAAGAACAAGCGAATGATTGGGTACAAATGCAGACAGAGCAAAGAGTTAAATTGTACCACATAGGCAAAATTCAAAAGTGCAAAGAATGCATGAGTGATGGTGCTATATTTAAATGTATTTAAATGTTGTGTTGAAAGGACAGGCAGGAAGGCATAGGTAGTGGTATGGCTCTGTTGGTAAGAGATGGAACTACATCTTTAGAAAGAGGTGATAGAGGGTCGGAGAATGTGGGTGGAGTTAAGAAACTGCAAGGGTTAAAAAAGACCATTATGGGAATCATATATAGGCCTTCAAATAGTAGCTGAGATGTGGTTTTGAGATTGCAAAGGAAGCTGGAAAAGGCATGTAATTATGGTAATGACACAATTGTAATGGACAGCTTCATTATGAAAGGGGATTGGGATAATCAGGTTGCTGTTGGATCACAAGAGAGGGAGTTTGTTAACTGCCTACAAGATGGCCTTTTAGAGCAGCTTGTGGTTGAGCCTACTCGGGGAAAGGCTATCTTAGATTGGGTGTTGTGTAACAACCCTGGTCTTATTAGGGAGCTTAATATAAAGGAACGTCTAGGAGGCAGTGATCATAATATGATTCAATCCATACTTCAATATGAGAGGGAGAAGCATATGTGGCATGTATCAGTATCACAATGGAACGAAGGGAATTACAGAGACATGAGAGAGGAGCTTGCCAGGTGGATAGGAGGAGGATACTGGTGGGGATGGCAGCAGAGCAGAGATGGCTGAAGTTTCTGGGAATAGTTCACAAAGCACAGGATAGATATGTCCCACAGAAGAAGTTGTTCTGAAATAGCAGAGGTAGGCAAATGTAGCTAACAAGGGAAGTTAAGAACTGCATAAAAGCCCAGGAAAGGACATATAATGTAGCAAATGTGAAAGGGAAGTTGAATGATTGGGAAGCTTTTAAAATCCAACAAAAGGCAACTAAAAGAGCTATAAGAAGGGAAAAGATGAAATATGAGGGCAAACTAGCCTCATATTTATAAAGCAGGATACTAAAAGTTATGTATAAAGAGTAAGAGAGAAATGAAAGTTTGATATTGGACCACTGGAAGTAATGCTGGTGAGGCAGCATTGGGGGACAAATAAATGGCAGATGAATATAATAAGTACTTTGCATCAGTCTTCACTGTGGAAGATACTCACAGTGTGCAGTGTGACAGAGGTTCATGAGTGTCAGGGAGCAGGAGTGAGTGCCATTGCTATTACATAGGAGATTGTGCTGGGCAAACTCAAAGGTCCTAAGGGAGATAAGTCACCTGGACCAGATCAAATGCTTCTGAGAGTCCTGAGAGAGGTTGCTGAAGAGATATTCTTTGTACCGGTCAAGATCTTTCAAGAATCTGGCACGGTCCTGAAAGACTGGGAGATTTCAAATTTCACTCCACTCCACTCTTTAAGAAGGGAGGAAGGCCAGAGAAAGAAAATTATAGGCTAGTTACGCTAACCTCAGTGGTTGGGAAATTGTTGGAGCCTTTTAGTAAGTATGGGTTTTGGGGTACTTAGAGACTAATGATAAAATAAGTCAACGTCAGCATGGCTTCTGCAAGGGAAATATTGCCTGAAAGATATGTTAGAGTTCTTTGAGGAAGGAATAAGCAGTGTGAACAAAGGATAGGCAGTGGATATCATTTACTTGGATTTTCAGAAGGCATCTGATAAGGTACCACACATGAGGCTGCTTAACAAGATAGATTCCTATGGCATTACGGGAAAGATACTGGCATGTATAGAGGAATGGCTGACAGGCAGGAGGCAGCAAGTGGGAATAAAGGGAGCCTTTTCTTGTTGGCAGGCAGTGACTATTGCTGTTCCTCAGGGGTCAGTACTGGGACCACTATTTTTTATATTGTTTGCCGATGATTTGGATAATAGAATTGATGGCTTTGTGGCAAAGTTTGCAGATGATACAAAGGTAGATGGAGGGGTACATAGTCCTGAGGAAGCAATGTGATTGCAGCAGTACTGAGGCAAATTGGAAGAATGGGCAAAAAAGTGGCAGATGGAATACAGTGTAGGGAAATGTATGAAAATGCATTTTGGTTAAAGGAACAATAGTGCAGACTATTGTCTAAATGGGAGGAGTTTGAAACATCAGAGGTGCAGAGGGAGTTAAAGACTTTGTGCCAGACTCCCAAAAGGTTATTTTACAGGCTGAGTCTGTGGTAAAGAAAGCAAATGCAATGTTGGTATTATATTCAAAGTTAATAGAATGTAAAAGCAAGGAGATAATGCTGAGCCTTTATAAGACACTAGTCAGGCCGCACTTGGAGTATTGTCAACAATTTTGGGCCACACATCTCAAAAAGGTTGTGTTGTCTTTGGAGAGAGTTCGGAGGAAGTTCACGAGGATGATTCCAGGAATGAAGCGTTTGGCTCCTTTGGGCTTGTACTCACTGGAATTTAGAATAATGCCGAGAAGATTTCATTGAAACCTACCGAATGTTGAAAGGTGTAGATAATGTGGATGGGGAGAAGATGTTTCCTATGGTGGGGTATCCAGAACTAGAGGGCACAACCTCAAAATTTAGGGATGACCTTTTAGAGCACAGGTAAGGAGGATTTTTTTTAGTTAGAGTGAATCTGTATAATATTCTGACACAGACTGTGGAGGAGGCCAAGCATGGGCATACTTAAGGCGGAAGTTGATAGTTACCTAATCAGTCAGGTCATCAAAGGATATGGCAAGAAGGCAAACAAGAGAAAATCTGCAGATGCTAGAAATCCAAGCAACACACAGAAAATGGTGGAGGAATTTGGCAGGCGAGGCAGCATCTATCGAAAAAAGTACAGTTGACGTTTCAGCTTCATATCTGTAGGGGTTAAGTGGGCACCAGGAGGCATACTGACTGTGCACATCTGGATCTCACAAGTAACTCACCAGGGGCAACCAATGCTGGGCCTGATTTGGGACTGGCCAACCATCCAGTGCTCATTTAGGGATCGGAGTTGGAGAGTGACAGAAACTTTAATACTTTGCATGAACACATCAGACAATCTGTTCTGGGACCATCGTACAAGTGTCTCCACAAAGAAGGTATGGCAGTGCCTCTAATTTATTGAAGTTTACATAGATTTGGCATCTCATCTAATACTTTGACAATCTCCTATAGATGCCCAGTGGAGACTGTCCTGACTGGTTGCTGCACAGTCTGGTATGGAAGCATCAATGCTCAAGAAGGCAGAAAGCCTACAAAAAGTGGTGGATATGGCTCAGTTCATCAAAGATGCCTGATCAGCATGAGCACCTTTAAAAGCAGTGTTGTCACAAGAAAGCAGCATCCGTCAGAGATCCCAATCATGCAGGTCATGCCCACTCCTTGGTACTGAGGTGAGGTGAGGGCTTCCGTTGGTCAGAGTAGACCATGGATATTGTGTCCTAGTTGTCTTGATATGCAAGTCTGGGCAGTATGATATGGAGAGCAGGTTGTGGCCTATGTAACAACCTGCCCCTCTCCATGCAAGCGATGAACCCAAAGGAACAGTAAAGGTCGATACTGCCATCGTGGTACTACCATCCAGCATAATGTACAGAAAGCTTAAGTCCCACATCACCAAGTTCAGGAACAGTTATTAACATTCAGCTATCAGGCTCGTGAACTGGTATGGATGACTTCAGTTGTTATGACCCTACGCTTTATTGTTCACCTGCAGTGCTCTTTCTCTGTAAATCTGACAAATTACTCTGCATGGTTATTGCTTTATCCTGTTCTACCTCGATGCTCTGTGTAATAATTTGATCTGTACGAACACAATATTAAACAGGTTTTTCCACTGGGTACATCTGACAATTAGAATCCCAACCAGTGCCAATATCATGCTGCTCCCTGCTCTCTGTAACGTTTTCCTCTTCTTTCAAAGACCTATTGGCTTTATTTGTCTCAGTTGCATTAAAACATACAGTGAGTTGTGTTGTTAGTGTCAAATGAATTCAGTGAGGATTGTGCTGGGCAGCCCACAGGTGTCACCATGCTTCTGGTGTCCATAACTCACTAACCCCAACCGTACAGCTTTTCCTGTAGTAATGTGGGAATATCCCTATGAGCAACGTGGTCATGAGAAAATGTACAGGGTCTTTCCAGAGCGTGGCAGAATTCGTATGCCAGTCTCACAGCTGGCACTGTTTAGCTTTGTGCTAACCACAATGTTACCATACCACATGTCTATCTTATCAAGAGTCTGTTTCCCTTGGCCATAAATATGTACTAAGCCCTTCATTAACTGAATTCCAAATACTCTGGGAGATAAAATACTCATCTCCTCTCTGCACTAAATGGGCTCATGTAATTCAATCCTTTTCCTGTAAGATACCCAGAAAAATAAAATGTTGTCCAACCAATTCAGGCTCGGTATCTCAATGGCAACAGAGCAGTTTGAGGACAGACGGGTTGTTGTGGGAATGAGGAAGAGAGTTAAAATGACGTGCAATGCAAATCTGAAGACCACCTTTGAGGACAGAAAGAACGTAGAATAGTGAAATGGTCGGCAATGCAGAGGAGGCCACATTGTGACCACAGAGTGCACTCAGCCCAGTTGGAGGAAGTGCAGGTGAACCTTGCGGTTGTCTGCCTCACTCTGAAGGGTTGCTTAGGTCCCCTTTAAGGTAGTGAGGGAGCAGGTGAAAGGACCAGATTTTATGTCTCCTCGAGTGTCATGGTAAGTGCTTGAGGATGGGGAGGAGAAGAACATGGCAGGGAATCAGGGAGAGAGGGTTCCCTGTGGTAAACAGAAAGGGAAACATTGGGGAGATGGTGGGGTCACTACATAGGATCGATAAATCTTCAAGTGAATTCATTCAGTTCCATCATGGGCACTTCCCTCCGCACCATTGAGGTAATATCAAAAAGGCAGCATCCGTCAAGAAGGACCCTTGCAGCCAGGACATGCCCTCTTCTCATTGCTACGGTTAGAGAGGAGATACAGAAGCCTGAAGACACATATTCGACATCTTAGCAACAGCTTATTCTCCTCCACCATCAGATTTCTAATCAGACAATGAACCCATGAACACTACCTCACTATTTTTGCTCTCTTTTTGCAGAATTTGTTTAACTTATTTCAAGGTATGTTTTTTATTGTAAGTCGTAGTTTATTTTATGCCTTGCTCTGTACCAAAGTCTTAAAGCAACAAATTTCTACGCGTACACTGAGTTCAATGGTTCAATTTAATACCAGAGAATGTATACAATATATAACCGTAAATTCTTACTCTTGCAAAACAGAAGAAAAATACAAAAGAGTAAACAACCAATAAATGTCTGTTAATGTTTCCTTCTGCTTTATTTTTTCCTCTCTTACTGTACTATTTAAATGGCTATGGTGTGCTCTTCGTGCCAGATGTTGGAGAACTGGGAGACCCAGACTCTCCCGGAACTACATCTGTGTGAAGTGCATCCGGCTGCAGCTCCTCGAAGACCGTGTTAGGGATCTGGAGCAGCAATCGGATGGTTTTCAGCTTGTACTGGAGAGCAAGGATACAATTGATCAAAAGTTACAGGGAAGTAGTCACCCTGAAGTTGCAGGAGGCGAGTAGCTGGGTGACCGTCAGGAGAAATAGAAATAGGCAGTGAGAGCTGAGCGCTCCTGTGGCCATCCACCTCAACAATAATTACTCCATTTTGAGTTCTGTTGGAAGGGGGACGACCTACTTGGGGGAAGCAAATGCGGTTCTGCCTCTGGCACTGAGTCTGGTCCTGTGGCTCAGAAGGATAGGGAACTGAAGAGGCTGGCAGCAATAATCATCATCATCATCAGGTGCCGTGCCCAGTTTGAGCTTTGACTGCCATGGCCCACACACTCCTGTTTCGGGTCAAGTGGATCAATTCATTGGTATTCATTTCCAGTTCTCTGGCTGCTGTCTCCATCATCATTTGTCTTTGTCTTCCTCTTGCTTTCTTCCCTTCAATCTTTCCCATGATTACCGTGCATTCTAACTCCTCTTTCCTAATCACATGTCCAATGAAGTTATGCTGTCTTTTTATGATCTCATATATTATTTATAATAACATGTAATAGGGGACTCTATATTCAGGGGGACAGATAGGCGATTCTATGGATGTAAAAAGGAAACACGGATGGTAGTTTGCCTTCCGGGGTCCAGGCTCTGCGATGTTTCTGAATGCATCCACAAGATCTTGACAAGGGAGAGTGAGCAGCCAGAAGTCATGGTACATATTAGTACCACTGACATAGGTAGAAAAAGGGAAGAGGTCCTGAAAAAAGAATACAGGGAGTTAGGAATGAAGCTGAGAAGCATGACCTTAAGGGTAGTAATCTCAGGATTATTGCCTGTGCCATGCGACAGGGAAAATAGGAATAGGACCAGGTGGCGGATGAAATGCATGGCTGAAGATTTGGAGCAGGGGGCAGGGATTCCAGTTTCTGGATCATTAGGACCTCTTCTGGCGTAGGTGGGGCCTATACAAAAGGGATGGGTTGCACTTGAATCCAAGGGGAACCAATATTCTCCACGGCGGATTTACTAGAGCTGTTGGGAGTAGTTTGAACTATTATGGCAGGGGGAATGGAACCAGTATGATGGAGCTGAGGTTGAGCCAGCAGGTTTACAATTAGATGATGGATGTAATCTGAATGTAAGGAAGGACAAGCCAATGATTGAGTGCAAATGCAGATAGAGCAAAGAGTTAAATTGTACCACAGAGGCAAAATTCAGAAGTGCAAAGAATGCAGGATTGAAGGTGCTGTATTTAAATGCATTTAAATGTTGTGTTGAAAGGACAGGCAGGAAGGCATAAGTGATGGTATGGCGCTGTTGGTAAGAGATGGAATTACATCTTTAGAAAGAGGTGATAGAGGGTCAGAGAATATGGGTAGAGGTAAGAAACTGCAAGGGTAAAAAAAACATTATGGGAATCATATATAGGCCTTCAAATAGTAGCTGAGATGTGGTTTTGAGATTGCAAAGGGAGCTGGAAAAGGCATGTAATTAGGGTAATTACACAATTGTAAAGGGGGACTTCATTATGAAAGGGGGTTGGGAAAATCAGGTTGCTGTCAGATCATAAGAGAGGCAGTTTGTTATATGCCTATGAGATGGCTTTTTAGAGCAGCTTGTGCTTGAGCCTGCTTTGGGAAAGGCTATCTTAGATTGGGTGTTGTGTAATAATCCGGATTTTATTAGGGAGCTTAACATGAAGGAACCTCTAGGAGACAGTTTTCATAATCTGATTGAATTCATACTTCAATATGAGGGGGAGAAGCATAAGTCACATGTATCAGTATCACAATGGAATAAAGGGAATTACAGGGACGTGAGAGAGAAGTTTTCCAGGTGGATTGGAGGAGGATACTGGTGGGGATGGCAGCAGAGCAGAGATGGCTGAAGTTTCTGGGAATAGTTCACAAAGCACAGGACAGATATGCCCCACAGAAGAAGGTGTTCTGAAATAGCAGAGGTAGGCAAATGTGGCTGACAAGGGAAGTTAAGGAATGCATAAAAGCCAAGGAAAGGACAAATAAGGTAGCAAAAGTGAAAGGGAACTTGGATGATTGGGAAGCTTTTACAATCCAACAAAAGGCAACGGAAAGAGCTAAAAGAAGGGAACAGGTGAAATATGAGGGCAAACTAACCTCATATTTATAAAGCAGGATACTAAAAGTTATATAAAGAGTAAGAGAGAGATCAGAGTTGATATTGGACCACTGGAAATGATGCTGGTGAGGCAGTAATGGGGTACAAACAAACGGCAGATGAATTTAATGTACTTTGCATCAATCTTCACTGTGGAAGATACTTGCAGTGTGCCAGAGGTTGATGAGTGTCAGGGAGCAGGAGTGAGCACCATTGCTATTGCATAGGAGATTGTGCTGGGCAAACTCAAAGGTCCTAAGGTAGAAGAGTCTTCTCGACCAGATGAACTGCTTCTGAGAGACCTGAGAGAGGTTGCTGAAGAGATATTCTTTGTATTAGTCATGATCTTTCAGGATTCTGGCATGGTCCTGGAAGGCTGGAAGATTGCAAATTCCACTCCACTCCACTCTTTAACAAGGGAGGGAGGCCAAAGAAAGGAAATTATAGGCTCATCCACCTATTCTCAGTGGTTGGGAAATTGTTGGAGTCTTTCAGTAAGGATGAGGTTTTGGAGTACTTGGAGACTAATGATAAAATAAGTCAAAGTCAGCATGGTTCCTGCAAAGGGAAATATTGCCTGAAAAATCTGCTATAGCGCTTCGAGGAAGTAATCAGCAGGGCGAACAAAGGAGAGGCAGTGGATATCACTTACTTGGATTTTCAGAAGGTACCACACATGAGGCTGCTTAACAAGATAGATTCCTATGGCATTACGGGAAAGATACTGGCATGTACAGAGGAATGTCTGACAGGCAGGAGGCAGCGAGTGGGAATAAAGGGAGCCTTTTCTGGTTGACAGCCAGTGACTATTGCTGTTCCTCAGGACTCAGTACTGGGACCACTATTTTTTATATTGTTTGCTGATGAGTTGGATAATAGAATTGATGGCTTTGTGGCAAAGTTTGCAGATGATACAAAGGTAGATGGAGGGGTACATAGTCCTGAGGAAGCAATGTGATTACAGCAGTACTGAGGCAAATTGGAAGAATGGGCAAAAAAAGTGGCAGATTTAATACAGCGTAGGGAAATGTATGAAAATGCATTTTGGTTAAAGGAACAATAGTGCAGACTATTGTCTAAATGGGAGAAGTTTGAAACATCAGAGGTGCAGAGGGACTTAGGAGACCTTGTGCCAGAATCCCAGAAGGTTAATTTACAGGTGGAGTCTGTGGTAAAGAAGGCAAATACAATGTTGGCGTTATTTTCAAGGTGAATGGAATGTAAACGCAAGGAGATAATGCTGAGCCTTTATAAGACGCTAGTCAGGCTGCACTTGGAGTATTGTCAACAATTTTGGGCCACACATCTCAGAAAGGTTGTGTTGTCATTGGAGAGAGTTCCGAGAAATTTCACCAGGATGATTCTGGGAATGTACGGATTAACATATGAGGAGGGGATTTCATTGAAACCTACCGAATGTTGATAGTGTGGATGTGGAGGAGATGTTTCCTATGGTGATGTATCCAGAACTAGAGGGCAAAACCTCAAAATTCAGGGGTGACCTTTCAGAACACAGGTAAGGAGGATTTTTTTTAGTTAGAGTGAATCTGTATAATGCTCCGTCATACACTGTGGAGGAGGCCAAGTCCATGGGTATATTTAAGGTGGGAGTTGATAGTTTCCTAATCGGTCAGGTCATTAAAGGATACGGCAAGAAGGCAAACAAGGGAAAATCTGCAGATGCTAGAAATCCAAGGAACACACAGAAAATGCTGGAGGAGTTTGGCTGGCCAGGCAGCATCTATGGAAAAAAGTACAGTCATCGTTTCAGCTTCACATCTGTAGGGGTTATGTGGAGAACCACCGCTGCGAAGAACCGAAGATGAGTGCAGCTGTAGATCATGGTCTCTGACAGGACCTTAGACACCTTGAAAAGGAAAGAAAAGACAAACATTGAAGAAGAAATCTAACTGCTTCATGGACAAAGTAGAAGGTATCACCTTCTGGTGCTTTCTTTAGCACTTCCTCTGATTGCTACTTTATTAGGAATCTCCTGATCTCCTGCCCCTAATACAGTGGCAACTGTGTTGGTTTGTGGTCTTCTGCTGTTGTAGTTTGACGTATTGTCAAAGTTTGACGTATTGTCATAGAGTCGTAAAAAAACACAGCACAGAAACCAGCCCTTTGGCCTATCTAGTCAGTGTCAAACCATTGAAACTGCCCACTTCCATCGACTTGGACCGGGACCATCAGCCATACCCCTACTGCCCATGTACCTATACAAACTTCTCTAAGCATTGAAATTGGGCTGTGTACTCAGCCTCCTGCTGTACTCACTGTTCACCCATGATTGTGTAGCCAAGTTTCCATCAAACTCAATATAAAAGTTTGCTGATGACACAACAATAGTAGGCCGTATCTCGGGTAATGATGAGTTTGAGTACAGAGAGGAAGTTAAGAACCTGGTGGCATGGTGCGAAGACAATAACCCATCCCTCAACGTAAGCAAGATGAAGGAATGGGTTGTTGACTTCAGAAGGGGTAGTGGACCACATGACCCAAATTTACATCGGTGGTGCGCAAGTGGAACAGGTCAAAAGCTTTAAGTTCTTCGGGATCAATATCACAAATGACCTGATTTGGTCCAACCAAGCAGAGTTCACTGCCAAGAAGGCCCACCAGTGCCTTTACTTCCTGAGAAAACTAAAGAAATTTGGCCTGTCCCCTAAAACCCTCACTAATTTTTATAGATGCACTGTAGAAAGCATTCTTCTAGGGTGCATCACAACCTGGTATGGAAGTTGTCTTGTCCAAGACCGAAAGAAGTTGCAGGAGATCGTGAACATGGCGCAGCACGTCACACAAACCAATCTTCCATCCTTGGATTCACTTTACACTGCACGCTGTTGGAGCAGTGCTGTCAGGATAATCAAGGACGCGACCCACCCAGCCAACACACTTTTCATCCCTCTTCCCTCCGGGAGAAGGCTCAGGAGCTTGAAGGCTCGTACGGCCAGATTTGGGAACAGCTTCTTTCCAACTGTGATAAGACTGCTGAACAGATCCTGACCCGGATCTGGGCCGTACCCTCCAAATATCCGGACCTGCCTCTCGGTTGTTTTGCACTACCTTACTTTCCATTTTTCTATTTTCTAATTATGATTTATAATTTAAATTTTAATATTTACTAATTTTTACTCTTTTAAATATTTTTAATAGTTAATATTTGTAATCCAGGGAGTGGGAATCGCAGAATCAAATAACGCTATGATGATTGTACGTTCTAGTGTCAATTGTTTGGCGGCAATGATGTATAAAGTATAAAGCTTGCATGCACCACTTACACTGGCACCTTGTTTCACCCTCTCACCACTCTCTGAGTAAAGAGGTTTCCCCTCATGTTCCCCTTAAACTTTTCACCTTTTACACTTAACCATGACCTCTAGATGTAGTTTCATCCACCCTCAGTGGAAAATGCCTGCTTACATTTAACTATCTATACCCTTCATAATTTTGAATACCTCTATCAAATCCCTCAATGTTCTGTGTTCCAAGGAATAAGGTCCTAACCTACTTAATCTTTCCTTATAATGCATGTGCAACGTTCTTGTGAATTTTCTCTGCACTCTTTCCACCTTATCAACATCTTTCCTGTGGGTAGGTGACTAGAACTGCAGACAATCCTTTGTGTATTCCTATGTTGTGTGTGAAAATCCTCCACTAATTCCTCCTCCCATCCTATTTGTGTAAACAGCTCCATTAGAATCCCTGCTGTCATTAGAATTGACATAAAAACATTCATGTCAGGGAGGGGTACCACCCTTATACAAATTATAAAACACTGTCCCTTTAAAAGAAACTGCCTCCTTTTTACTGCTTGAGATGGCTCCCCAAACCGTGCCTCCCAATTATGCCAATGACAATCCTAGAAGATTACGCATAATGCATTGGATCTGTTGGAGGAGGAACCCTGGGTACTACTGGAGAGAAACAGTACATTGATACCCAGCAGCCACTTTATTAGGGACCTCCTGTACCTAATATAAAGTGGTCACAGACTGTATGTTCGTGGGCTTCTGCTGTTGCAGCCCATCCAGTTCAAGGTTCCACATGTTGTACATTCAGAGATGCTCTTCTGCACACCACTGTTGTAACGTTTGGTTATTTGAGTTACTGCTGACTTTGTGTCAGATTGGAACAGCCTGGACATTCTCCCCTGACCTCCATCATTAGCAAAGAGTTTTCACCCACAAAACCGCCACTCACCGAATTTTTTAGAAATTTTTTCACTCCATTCTCTTTAAATTCTAGAGACTGTTGTGTGTGAAAATTCTTGGAAATCAGCAATTTCTGAGATACTCAAACTATCCCATCTAGCAGCAGTCATTTCATGGTCAAAGTCACTTAAGTCACATTTCTTCCCCATTCTGACATTTGGTCTGAACAACAACTGAATCTTCTGACCATGACTGCATGCTTTGATGCATTGGGTTGCTGCCACATGACGAGCAGATCAGATATTTGCACTAGAAGCAGGCGAACAGCTGTACCTAATAAACTGTCAGTGACAGTAAACCTAATTCTGATTTTGGAGCTGGTGGAAGTTGTGGAGATGCTGTGCTGGATGCAGAGGTTGGTGCAGTGATACCGTGAGGACTAGGGTCTCTATCACTGTTCTCTCTGGGGAGGAGGGAAGATGAGAGCAGATGTGTGCAATGAAGGAAAGTTTTCTTTTTTCCACACTCTGTTAGATAGTACAGGTATGTGCAGAGTTTGGAGTGATCTGGATATTGTGGAGGTAGAAGGGACTCATTGAGTTGGGCATTTAATTACCAGATTTGGATCTCTCCGGCTCAGAGGCTGATGGAAGCAGAGTCTGTGAATGTCGTTAAGGTATTAATGTCACTTGGAAATAAGCAGAGGGTGAAGGGATGATAAGTGATTGCGATGAGGCAGGAATGTGAGGCTGATCATGAGCAGGTCACTCAGATCAGAGCAGACAAGAGGAGCCAAGTGGCCTTTACCTGCTCCTAGTTCGGTGACTGGTTACCCAGATAGGAAAGGAAGGAGCCAACAATTTGTATCTGAGTTTAGACCACCACGACGCTGATCTGTTGGGTATCCTGCAGATTCACCTGCCAAGTTGTGTCAGATTACCTGGAAGTGCTCGGGAAAATGGTCTGCAATGTAGATAAGGCTATACTGTGACCATAGAATGCAGTCAACATTGTTGAAAGAGGTGTAGGTGAACGTCATGCATTTCTGTCTCACTCTGAAGGGTTGCTTAGGTCTCCTGGAAGGTGGTAAGGGAGGAGGTGAAGGAAACAGATGTTACTTCTCCTACAGTGGCTGGGACAAGTGCTTGGGGATGGGGAAAAACAGTGCAGGGAATCAGGAAGAGACTGTTCCCTACAGTAAACAGAAAGGGAAGTATAGGTGCCGGGAGATGGTGAGGTCACTGCACAGCATCAATAGATGTGCAGGTGATTGTAAACTCCGCCAGCTCCATCATGGTCACTAGCCTCCCCACCATTGAGATAATATCAAAAAGGCAGCATCTATCATGAAGGACCCTTTCACCCAGGTCATGCCCTGTTCTCATTGTTACTATCAGAGTGGAGGTACAAGAACCTGAAGACACACACTCAACATTTTAGGAACAGTTTATTCCCCTCCACCATTGGATTTCTGAATGGACACCTAAGTAAACTAGTCCCCTCTGCCCACAGTTGTCCATACCCCTACATTCTCTGCACATCCATGTGCCTGTCTAAGGGCCCCTAAAATAGCTCATAAACACAACCGTTTGTGCAAACACTGAAAATCTAGAGCAACGCATCTCAGCAGGTCGGGCAGCACCTGTGGAGGAAAATAAATAATCAATCAGCTCTATTTTATTTGTCCACATCCCCATTTCCAGCATCTCCCACTCTCTGTGCAAAAAAACTTGTTGCACTTCTTCTTTTTTGAACTTGCCTCCTCTCATCTTAAATGCGCGGCTGCTAATACTAGTCATTTTGACTCCGGGTAAAAGATACCGACTGTCCCTTTATGCCCCTCTGCCCATGGAACGCCAGTTGCCACGGACCTCCAGCTAGTCCCATTGACTACTTCTCACTTATTTTATTGGCAAGCCAGGTCCAAATCCAAACCGGCAAGTCATCCTGGATCACATGCAATCTTCTGATCGTAAGAAATCATACCGTAGTTTAAACACAAGCCTGATCCAGAATTAGAGTCAGAATCCCACAAATTATATTATGACCTATCAGTTATTACAGATATGACAATCTAAAATAACTGTCTGGAATTAAGGATACAGGATAAACAAGCAAGAACAACTTGATTAATAGATATAGCCATTCAAAACACACATAACTTACAGAAATCATTAAGTGAAAAACGCCAGAACTATGCTGAATCAAAAGAGGAAATTGAAAGACTTTGGAGCATGAAAAGATTATTCTTGTCCCTATAGTAATATCCCCAACTGGTATCATTCCAAAGTCACTACACAAGAGCATTAAACAATGAGGACTACAGAGCAATATTTATGTAAATCTTCAGAAAGCCACAATACTAAACACCACTCGAATAGTCCGTAAGTTCTTAGCAATTGAAAAATGAGCATGCTTGACTATGCCCGTACCTCTGGTTTTACTAGCTTGAGCTGAGAAAAAACAAATAATAATAAAGCAATAAATTCAAACAGTAGAACTATTGTTGCGACATGAACTTTGGACTAGATGAGTGCAGAACACTAAACATAAAGAAAAGTGTAGCAGGATACAATACCACCGATGTTAATATGCAACGTGTAAGGATATCAACAAACAAAGAAAACAGATCATAATGCGATAAAGGGCAAACTTTCAATAGCAACAAGGAAGCGTTGAATACCTGGCTCAGATTTGGAGAAACTTCTTCCCAGAAACAGAAGAGTTCCTTGTGACAATACAAGACCAGGTGGTTAATACAAAAAAATGATCAAAAATACATAATAAAGGACCAACAAATTCAAGATGATAAAAGCAGAAAATGCCCAGAGAAATCATAAACAATGCAAAATTTCACAGAATCCTGAAGCAGATTAACTCCATTTGATTACTTGCACAGCCACAATCAAGTAGCAAACATCATTCACCAGAATTTTGCCTTAAAATACAAACTCATTAAAAATCATGCCATGCTATAAATACAAGTCTGATCCATTATTACAGATAGGACAATCCATAATAACCATCCAGATATAATATTACAGGATAAACAAGCAAGAACAACTTAATAGACATAGCCATTCTAAACATATTTATTCAGGAATCAGTAAGTGAAAAACACCAGAAATATGCTGAGTTAAAAGAGAAAATGCTGAATTAGAAGAGGAAATTGAAAGACTATGGAACATGAACAAGGTATACATTATCCCAACAGTAATATCTACAACTGGTATCATCCCAAAGACACTACACAATAGCATTAAACAATTAGGACTACACAACAATATTTATGTAAATCTTCAGAAAGCCACAATACTAAACACCACTGAAATAGTACACAAAGTTCTCAGCAATTGAGGTGTGGGTATGCTTGTCTATGCCCGTATCTCAGACTTTATCAGCTTGAGCTGAGAAAAAAAATACTGACAACATGAGTCTTTCCCATCTTCTTTCCGACTGCCATCAGGTTCTTGAACTGACCTGAAAAACTCTAACAGTGCCTTGGACTATACTTCCTTTAACTTAGACTAATGTCGTTATATCTATTTATGTTTATCTTGTTGTGTAGGTTGTATGGCTTCTCAAGGGTGAGTTAGGGATAGGCAATAAATGCCAGTAAACCTCCCCCCCCCCCACCCACCTCCTGTGTTTCTAAATCATCAGTCTTCACATTAGATTTTCAAAATCATGAAGAGGAGGCAGGTAGAAAGGAAGGAAATCTTTCTCTTAATTCATAGGACATAGGAGCAGAATTAGGCCTTTCAACCCATTGAGTCTGCTCTGCTATTTGATCATGGCTGATTCATTTTCCCTCTCAACCCCATTTTCTTGCCTTCTTCTCATAATTCAGAAATCAGAGGTGTAAAGGGATTTGGGAATCTTCATGCAGGTTTCCCTGAAAGGTTAACTTGCAGGTTGAGTCATTTGAGGAAGACAAATGCAATGTTAGCATTCATTTTGAGAGGACTAGGATACAAAAGTAAGCATGCAATGCTGAGGCTTTATAAGGCATTGGTCAGACCTCACTTGAGCTGTTGCGGGTAGTTTTGTGCCCCTTATCTAAGAAAGAATGTGCTGGCATTAGAGAGGGTCCAGAGGAGGTTTGCAAGAATGATTCTGGGAATAAAAAGGCTAATGTATGAGGAGTGGGTGATTGCTTTGGGCCTGTACTCACTGGAGGGGGGATCTCATTGAAATCTATTGGATATTGAAAAGCTTAGATTGAATGGGCATGGAGAGGGTACTTCCTATAGTGGAGGAGGCTAGGATCAAATGGCACAGCCTCAGAATTCAAGGATGCCCCTTTGAACAGAGATGAGGAGGAATTTCTTAAGGTGGAGGGTGGTGAACCTGTTCAATTCTTTACTGCAGATGGCTGTGGAGGCCAAGTCATTTGATATATTTAAAATGGAGGTCAACTGGTTCTTGATTAGTCAGGGGAGAAGGCCGGAGAATGAGTGGGATAATAAATCAGCCATGATGGAACGGCAGAGTAGACTTGATGACTAAATGGCTTAATTCTGCTCTTATGTCTTATGGTTTCATAGTCTTCTTATTGCCACACAAAATGGAAACAGACCACTTGGCCCATAGTGTCCTGCTGGCCACCAAGTACTAATTAATCCTACACTTATGCCATTTAATTTTCCTCAATTCCCATCAACTTTCCCACCCCCAATATTCTATTCCTCACTTACAGACGAGTGGGCATTTACCCACCAACCCATACATCTTGGGGATGTGGGAAGAAACAGGAGGAGGAGGGGGAAACTCGGGGCGGTGGTGGAGGTTAGATGGTGATGAGAGGGCATACAGGAGAGACATATATCAGCATGTTGGGTGGTGTTGCAGCAACAACCTTGTACTCTATGTCAGTAAGACTAAAAACTGTGTACTTCTGAAAGAAAGGGTAAGATGAGGGAACACACACCAGTCCTTATAGAGGAATCAGAAGTAGAAAGAGTGAGCAATTTCAAGTTCCTGGGTGTCAGTATCTCTGAGGATCTATCCTGGACCCAACATATCGATACTGCTACAAAGAAGTCAGAACAGTGGTTGTATTTCATTAGGAGTTTCAGAAGATTTGGTATGTCACCAAAGACACTCACAAATTTCTACAGATGTACTGTGGAGAGCATTATAACCGTCTGCCTCACCCTCTGGTATGGACCACTGTACAGGATCAAAATAATCAGCAGAGAGTTAAACCCATTCAGCTCCTTTATGGGCACTAGCCTCCATAGTATCCAGGACATCTTCAAGGAGTGATGCCTCAAAAAGGCGGAATCCATCATCAGGACCCCCCCAACACCCAGATCATGCCTTGTTCTCATTGCTACCATCAGGGAGGAGGTACAGGAGCCTGAAGGCACACACTCAGTAATTCAGGAATGGCTTCTTCCCCTCTGCCATCCAATTTCTGAATGGACATTGAACCCACGAACACTACCTCACTACTTTTTTATTTCTATTTTTGCACTACTTTTTTAATATAACTAATACATTCTGTACACACACACACACACACACACTCACACATATATTCTTACTGTTATTCATATTTTTTTATTATTATTGTACTGCTGCCACAAAGACAACAAGTTTCATGACATATGCTAATAATATTAGACCTGATTCTAATTTTGACTGCACACCAACACCAATGGGGAATCGGGATTGTCTCTAGAGCTGTAAGACAGCAGCTCTACCAACTATGCAACTTTACTGTTTTAACCTGTCCTCCTCTCAACCTCCTTTCTTCTGAGGAAAATATCCCACCAAATTTCTCAGTTCCAGCAAAATTCCCACCTCCCTGGAATCACAATGGAGAAGTTCTCTGCACAGGACTTTGCGAAGGGAAAGAGGATGTTGAAAGATGTGACCAGCAGGGGGCAGCAAAGACCGGGCATGCTCTCAAACATGCACAACTTCCATTGACATAAAACTTGTAACCATAGCCTTCGGAGAAGTCATTAAAGGAGATGGCCAAAACGACATGTCATGGAGGTTAATCTTAATGAGCTTCTGAAACGAGGAGAGAGAAGAGAGGTTGAGGGAGATGAGAGATTGAAGGAGAGGTCTTCTTATGCAATTGGACAGATTTGGAAAATGGACAAAGAAGTAGAAGATGGAATATAGTGTAAGGAAGAGTACGGTCGTTCATTTTGTAGAAAGAATAAATGGGGGCAAATTCAGAAAGAGGAGATGCAAATGGACTTGGGTGTCCTTGTGCAGGATTCACTAAAGGTTAACAAGCAGATAGAGTCTGTAGTAAAGAAGACAAATGCAATGTAGAACTCATTTCGAGAGGATTAGAATAAAAAAGCAAGGGTGTAATGCTGAGGCTTTATAAGGCATTGGTCAGAGCATATTTAGAGTATAGAGAGCAGTTTTGGGCCCCGCATCTATGAAAAGACATGCTGGCATTGGAGAGGGACCACTGGAGGTTTACAAGAATGATCCCAGGAATGTAATTGTTAATGGAGGAGGAGCATTTGATGGTTATAGGCCTATACTTGTTAAAGTTTAGAAAAAGAAAGGGGATCTCATTGAAAGGCCTGAAAAGAATAGACGTGGAGATGATGTCCAGGACAAGAAGGCACAGCCTCAGAATATAAGGATGCCCCTTTAGATCAGAGAAAAGGACGAACTTACTTAGCCCCAAGGTGGTAAATCAGTGGAATTCATTGCCAGAGAAGTCTGTGGAGGCAAAGATATTTGGTGTATTTAAAGCAGAGGTTGATAGGTCCTATTTAGTAAAGGTGTCAAAGGTTATGGCAGAAGCAAGAGAAAGGAGTTGAGATGGATAATAAATCGGCTATGGTGGAATGGTGGAGCATACTCGATGGACTAAATGGCCTAATTCTGTTCCTATGCCTTATGGTCTCATGGGTTGCTATATCTCAGGGCCGGGTCCCTTCACTAGAAGGGACTTCAGTGGCTTTACCTGGCCTCAGACTGTAACCTCAATCTCAGCAACCTCAAGTAAGCTTTCACCACTTCATTCTGACCTTCTAGTCACGTTGACTTTCATCCTCAGTCCCATGCTCACTGTTTCCTCTTTCCTTATACTGTTGCAATGAAGTTCAAGGGGCAACATCCCCTCTTCTGTTGGGGCATGTTAGAGCCCTCAGAACACACTTCGCCAATTTCAGATAGTGAGCCATTCCAGTCTGTGCCTCGTTTTCCCGGTGTTTCAGATTCGCTGTACCTCCCTCTGCAATTGGAGCCTCGGCTTCCTAACCAGAAGACCACAATCTATGTGGATTGGTGATAACATATCCTCCTCGCAGACAATCAACACAGGCACACCACTGCTCGACTCTCTATATACACATGACTGTGTGGCTAGGCATAGTTCAAATACCATCTGTACATTGCTGACAATACAACCATTGTTGTTAGAATCTCAGGTGATGACGAGAGGGTGTACAGGAGTGAGATATGCCAGCTAGTGGAGTGGTGCCGCAGCAACAACCTGGCACTCAACGTCAGTAAGACGAAAGAGCTGATTGTGGACATCAGGAAGGGTAAGATGAAAGAATGCATACCAATCCTCATAGAGGGATCAGAAGTGGAGAGAGTGAGCAGTTTCAAATTCCTGGGTGTCAAGATCTCTGAGGATCTAACCTGGTCCCAACATATCAATGTAGCTATAAAGAAGACAAGACAGCGGCTATATTTTATTAGGAGTTTGAAGAAATTTGACATGTCAACAAATACACTCAAAAACTTCTACAGTTGTACCCTGGAGAGCATTCTGACAGGCTGCATCACTGTCTGGTATGGAGGGACGACTGCACAGGACTGAAAGAAGCTGCAGAGGGTTGTGAATCTAGTCAGCTCCATCTTGGATGCTGGCCTACAAACTACCCAATACATCTTCAGGGAATGGTGTCTCAGAAAGGCAGCGTCCATTATTAAGGACCTCCTACACCCAGGGCATGCCCTTTTCTCACTGTTACCATCAGGTAGGAGATACAGAAGCCTGAAGGCACACACTCAGCGATTCAGGAACAGCTTCTTCCCCTCTGCCGTCCGATTCCTAAATGGACATTGAAGCTTTAGACACTCCCTGACTTTTTTTTAATATACAATATTTCTGTTTTTGCACATTTTAAAAAATCTATTCAATATACATAATTTATTTACTTGTCTATTGAATATTATTATTATTTTTATTTTATTGTTTTTTCTCTGCTAGATTATGTATTGCATTGAACCGTTGCTGCTAAGTTAACAACTTTCCCGTCACATGCCATCGATAATAAACATGATTCTGATTCTGATTTTGCTTTTAAAATCTTGTAATCTTTTAGTCTTTTGCACTTGACTTATCTTCACTCCACATTTATTTTTCTCTTTGTATCTTTTGCTTTTACTTTATCGTTATCCACACTTTTCTCTTTTACTTTATCCATACTTCTCCAATCTGTTGAACCCACCCCCCTACTGTTTAGTTTGAATCCCTATTACTATGCGATTCACTAGGATCCAGGTCCCATCACAGTTCAGGTGGAGGCCGTCCCACTGGTACAGCTCCCTCCTTCCCCAATACTGGTGTCAATTTCCCATGAATTCAAACCCACTTCTCCCACACCAATCCTTGAGCCATATATTTAACTCTCTAAACTTCTTGACCCAATGCCAATTTGCAGGTGGCTCAGACTGTAATCCAGAGATTACCACCTGTTTGGTTCTGCTCTTTAATTTAGTCCCTAGCTGCTCCAATTCCCTCAGCAGAGCCTCTTTCCTCGTTCTACCTATGCCATTGGTACCCACATAGACCATGTGACGAGAATACACATAGATTAAGATGTTAGCTGGCCTGTGCTGGCACCAGTGGGGTCAGCAGTTGGTCTGCCACCTGTCGTCAGGAGAAAGAGAGATAAGGAAAACAATGGAGCAGCATTTGGAGGTGTTAATTAAGGGACGGAAGGAGAGCTGTCAAGATCGGCCCCCCTTTGAACCCTGAACTGTTTGAAGTGATGGACAGGCGATACCGCAGCAGGGGGATAAAAAGGGACAGGTTCGCTAAGGCAAGACACACACGACACCCCGAGGTAACGAGACCCTGGAAGCAGTGCGTCTCCCACAAGTTGGTGGGAGGTTTTGGAGGGCTTATCACGGGACCAAGCCATAGACGCACAGGGTGGAAGGGTACGATCGGTGGGAACCTGGTGTGTGTCCGCCCTTGCCTGGGTGCCAGGTTTCACCGCAGAGAAACGATCGTATCTGGAAACGGAGGGGTCACGGTCGGTGACCTCAGAAGACATCACAAAGGGCTCGCCCGAAAGCTGACTGCGAAGAATATCGAAGGTCTGTGTGGAAACCGTTTGAATACTCATTTGTTTTTGCTCTCTCTCTCCTTCCCCCCACTGTTCATCTCCCACAGCAGTGATTACTGTGAATTGAACTGAACTCAATTGAACTGAACTTTGCGTCACTTTGAAACTGGTCATTTACCCCTAGACAACGATAGAGCTTGATTGATCCTGTTATCCTAATTCTGTGTACATGTGTGTTTATCATTGCTGAACTGTTACATTTATTATCCTTTTGATTAGAGTACTGTGTTGCTTGTTTCTTTAATAAAACTTTCTTAGTTCTAGCAATCCAGACTCCAACTGAGTGATCCATTTCTGCTGGTTTGGCAACCCAGTTACGGGGTACGTAACAACCACAACAGCTGGATCTTAACCCTCCCACTGCAAATTTCTCGGCAGGTCAGATACGTTATCCCAAACCCGGCCACCAGGCAAGTAACACAGCCTTCGGGACGCTCTATCCTTACAACAGAGAACTCTGCCTATTCCCAACTGTACTATCCCCAACTGCCACTGCGTTTCTCTCCTTTCCCCCTTCTTGAATGGCTCCCTGAACTATGGTGCCACAGTTAGGTTGCTCATCCTTCCTACAGCCCCACTCTCATCCACACTGCGAGCAAGAATCTCAGACCTGTTGGACAAGCTCAAGGGTTGAGGCTCCTTCAGCACTGTCTCTTGGATCCCACTACCTGCCTCACTCACAGTCACACCCTCTTGTCCCTGACCACGGACTGAATTTGAGACAGTTAATCTAATGGATGTGACTACCTCCTGAAACAGAGAATCCAGGTAACTGTCCCCCTGTCACAGTGATTGAAGCTCAGATTGCAGGTCATCAACTTTGAGCCTGAGTTCCTCAAGCAGCCAACACTTGCTGCAGATGTGGTCATCAGGAACCACAATGGGGACCACCAGCTCCCACATGATGCAGCTACACCACATCACCTGATCCTGCATCATCCCTTTATTTAATTAGCTGTAAGTTAGTGACTTTTTATTCAACCACCTCAACAGCCTTACCTGCTACTTACCTGTGCCTCCTCGTCAAACCCTCAAGTTCCCACTCCCACACTGGTCCACTCACACAATGGCCGCTCCGCTTTGACCCTGCTTTACTTTTATTTGCTCCTGCTAATGAATTGCAAATTGATTGGTCTGCCACAAATGTGCTGAGCCCCGCAAAATGCTCCTTTTTTAAAGGTAACATGAGAATCATCTTGGGATGAAAGAGTGACAGTGTAGTGTCAGGGTCTCTATAGTTTTCAATGAGGCTAGTCGGTCGCCCAGTTTCTGTCCTTTCTCCTTAGCCACAGACAAAAGCTGCGCTTTTCTGCCTCCCCAACCATCTGGAGCCTGCATGAGCTTCATTCCAGTGACTACCATATCCAGAAAACTGTAGAGGCTAAATTATTTGGTATATTTAAAGGGGAGATTTATCTGTTCTTGATTAAAAACTGTGTCAAAGGTTATGGTGAGAAACAAGACAATTGAATTGAGATGGATAATAAATCGGCCATGGTGGAATGGTGGAGCATTCTCGATGGACCAAATGGCCCAATTCGATTCCTATGCCCTATGGTCTCATGGGTTGCTATATCTTGGGATTGGGTCCCTTCACTAGAAGGGATTTCAGTGGACTTCTCCTTGCCTGCATCTGTAACCTCATTCTCAGCAATCTCAGGTAAACATTCACCACTTAAATCCGACCTTGCAATTGCTTCCATTTTCATCCTCTGTCCCAAGCTCATTGTTTCCTCTTTCCTTATACTGTTGCAATGAGGTGCAAGGAGCAACGTCTCTTCTTCTGTTGGGGCATGTTAGAGCCCTTAGAACACACTTCGCCAATGTCAGATAGCAAGCCATTCCAGTATGTGCCTCATTTTCCTGGAGTTTCAGATTTGCCGACACCTTCTCACTATCCACCAGTCCTCACCATTTTCATTTGTTGGCACGTCGATTTCTGACCAGATACCCTCGTGGTCTCTTATCTCTTGTTCTCGACCCACCACTCCCCCTCTCCTCCGCCAAATCCACCCATGCTGTCTCTCTCTCTCTCTCACACACACACACAACATCTGTTTATACTTGTAAAGAATCTGTGAAATCTAATATAACCAGATAAATTTCTGGGAAAATTTCTGGGAAGAAAGCTTGGCTCAAACCCAATAATTCTGAAAACAGGGGATTTTCAAATAGCTTTTGTTAATGCCTTTTCTGTTTTTTAGATTTTGTAAGTTAGTTTTCATGTAAAGCCAACATGGTTAAAGAGGCCCTTTAACCCAACTGGTTCACATGGAACAAGATGTCTTTCTAAACGAGTCTAATTTGCCAATATTTGACCCATATCACTCTAAACCTTTCCTGTCCAAGTACCAGGAACAGTTACTACCTTACTTCTATCAGGCTGCTGTACTGCCATGGTTAACATCATTCATGTTGTCGGCCATGAACAAATTCAAATATGGGAAGAAACATCAAACTCGTATGAGTCAAGGACAGTGGCTGTGGACCAACAGCTGATTGTCTTTGTTCTTGCGACGTGGTTGGAGAAATGGAGACTGCCATTTTGTGCAACTGTTCTGTAACCTCCATTTTGTGAAACTGCTCTGTAGCCATTTTGTGAGCTGTCTTGTAAATTGGTTTTGCTCAGGTATAGCTTTATCAAGTGCTTTAAAGTGGACACAATGATGCTCCTGATAATATGCTAAAGTAAGTAGAGATAATTTAAAAGTAAGGAACTGTTCGCAAGGTGTTCTGTAATACAGCAGAACATGCAGGATTATGAGTAGGGAAGTCTGTGTCTGACCTGAGCAGCCTGAACCTAGTAGATGGCTGGGTTTGCTCTGGTTCAGAACAAAGAATGGGAAGTTGACTCACGTTAGCCAGCTAGGACAGGGCCAACAACATTGAAACACAACACATGAAGTGATAAAGAGTCTGAGAATGAGAGACTTCGAGAACTCTGGAGATTAATGATTGGAATGCAGACACCCATGCCAGGGTCTCAGAGAAGAAGGATCAAACATTTGAGCCATAGAAGATCCTGTTTCAGTGTTATAAATCCGCGAGGTGGTCTGAGTGAGTATTGATGCAGATGGATCAGTGGAATTCATATTTTATGTTGTTGTCCTGGAGTCTATGTAGCTACATTGATATTTGTGCAGAGACAATAAAGTGGGAGGTCAGGTTGATTAAGAGCCGTGTAGTGAATTGTCTAACCCAGATCGGTTGATGGGAGCCCGGAACCTGAACTCTGAATTTGATTCAACAAGCTATGGACTCACTTTCACGGGCTCTACAACTCATGTTCTCAGTATTCTTTATTTTTATATTTGCACAATTTGTCTTCTTCTGCACATTAGCTGTCAGTCCACTGTATTTCATGAATTTTCAGTCTTTGCTCATGCATTTTATTGCATTTCTTATTTTCTTGTAAATGCCTTCAAGAAAATGAATCTCAAGGTAGTATAAAGTGAGTTTTTAGTATTTTGATTATAAATTTAGTTTGACTTTGACCTGTCCACGTGCCTTTAATGTCATTAATGGACGTGCCTCAACCACTGCCTTTGACAGCTCATTTCAAATGTTAAGAACTGTCTATGAGAAAAATATTGTCTTTCAGATTATAATCAAGTTTCTTCCCCCCCCCCACATTAAAACTATAACTTCTGGTGTTGGTTCACTAACTCTGTGAAAAAGAGTGTGCACTCTAACTCTGTGGTGCCAAGGTAGAAGCGTTCACCTCGCGACCCTGTTTCAACCAATTCTACCACCACCACGCGCAGCAAGTAGTGTATTCAGCATTTTTGTACCACTGGTTTGATCATGCCTGAGGACAGAGGTCGTCGATGTCAGGAACACGGGTCTTTTTCAAGACCGGCATTGACTGTTATATCTGCTAGTGTTGAAGGATTCCCTGCAGCTAAACAAAACATCCTCGCTACATTATGCAGCGAGTTGCAGTGTGATGCCCTCTGCCTGCAAGAGACCACAGAGGAAGCGAAAACAAACACCCAAAAATTCCAGGAGTGTTTCCTGGTTATTGGAAGACCTCATTGACAATATGGCAGTGCGGTATTTGTTAGAGTTGGTTCAGTTGTAGAAGCCACTTCTGAAACAGAGGAGGACAACATTGAAATTCTAACTGTAGAGCTGAGCAAAGTAGTAGCGACCTCAGTGTACAAGCCACCGGGCACAGTTTTCAGCTTCTCTAACCCTGTTTCCAACCTGCACAGTAAACTACAGATCATCATTGGAGACTTTAATAGCCACAGTACCCAATGGGGGTACAAGGAGTCTAACAACGATGGAGAAGCAGTCAAAGAATGGATGGACGCTAACCAGCTTAGTCTCATCCACGATCCTAAATTGCCAGCCTCCTTCCACAGTGCCCACTGGAAGTGCAGTTATAACCCAGATCTTGCCATTGTCAGCAACGACATCACTGGCCTCTGCAAGAGGCTTGTCACAGACCCAATACCACAGACATAGCACCGTCCTATTGGTATTCAGATAAATGCAGCCGTATTACCAACCATCGTACCATTCAAAAGGCGCTTCAGCTACCAGAAGGCCGATTGGAACGGGTTCACAGGAGCACTTGACCATAAGGTTAAACGTATTAAACCACTACCTGAGCATGACAACCTGTTTGCAAAAGATGTCCAGGAAACAGCCAAAAGGAAGATCCCCCGAGGTTGTAGAGCACACTACATCTCTGGTCTCACCAAAGAGAAGGCTGAACTCTACAGAGAGTATGTCTCAATGTTTGAATCTGGCCCCTTCTCAGAGGAAACAATATCTACCGGTGAGAGGATGATGTTAAGTATCTCTCAAGAGCGTCGAAACTCATGAAACACCTTGATATAGACAACAAAGCTTAGTAAAAACAGCAAGAAGGCATGGTCCCTCATAGGCAAACTTGGAGGCGACCCCAAGAAAGCTGCCCAACATCCCAATGTGTCTGCTGACCAAGGTGCACTCCAGTTGCTCCTAAATGGAAAAACCAACAAGAAACAACCAAGAGGACAATGAGATAGGAAGAAGTACAGTGATGACCCTGGCTTCACTGAACCATTCACCATGGAGGAGCTGGAAATTGGTATATCTAGTCTAAAACACGGGAAAGCAATTGGTCTTGACAACACAGCATCGGAGCAAATAAAGCATTTTGGACAGCAAGCAAAGAAATGGCTCCTTCAATTGTTCAACCACTGCCTGGCAACACACAAGCTACCTAATATTTGGTAGAAGTCACATGTAATAGCACTACTAAAGACCGGAAAAGATCCCTCAGATCCTAAGAGTTTTTGGCCAATCTCACTGCTTTGCCACACCTATAATTGTCATGGTCCAGTCCGTGAATTCCTCATTCCAGTTCACGGTCCGGTTCATCGATCCTTATTCCGGGTTTTCCTGTTTTCCCTTGTTCCATTGGGTGCCTTAATTGAGGCACCTGATTTTCCTTTTGGGCTGGCACATAAATAGCTCTGCGAACCAAGGATTCCCTGCTGGACTGTTCCCTTCCCCTCCCCATCTGAATCCCTGATGGTCTCCTCGGCAGTCATCCTCGGCGGTCATCCCAGCCCTGCGTCCTTGGAGGGTCCTGGTCCTGCGCTCCAGGGAGGGTTCCAGCTCCGTACCCGGGAGCCAAATCAAGCCGAGTCCAAGAACCACGCCAAACCTAGTCCAAGAGCCACGCCCTGCCCAGGAGTACCTTGCCCTGCCCAGTGCTAGAGTTTCCTCATCCAGTTATGTAGCCACGTCTTGTCCGTGCCTAGATCCGGGGTCTGAGCCCGAGTCAAGACCCAGGTTCCGGGTCCCTGTACAGTCTCTGGCTCGGAGTCCTAGCCCAGGCTCCTAGTTTCAAGTTCCTTGTCCTGGTCCCGCTTTCCTAGTCTTAGTCCCAGCCCAGGCCTGGTGTCCTTGTCTCGTCCAGGGCCTGTGTCCATGTCCAGCGTCATTTCTTCCTGACTCCCCTTGCTTTCTTGATAAACCTTGTCCTGTTCCGAGTACTTAGGTGTCTGTGTCTTGCTTCTGGGTCCACTCCCAACTCCCTCTTATGACAATAAGCTGTTTGAACGCCTGATATTTTTTACAAACACCCGTTAGGGTGCATTCTCCAGTTACCTTGTAAGGTAACCGTAGCCTTCAGCCAGGAGCAGATGTCATCAGGTGGTTCCCAACCTTCACCGAGTGTTTCAACCCCTAACCACGACATTCTCCAGTTGGTGGGCCGGCAGTGGTGGTCAAATCACTGCCCATCTGCTCCTGGCTTCCAGCTTCCCTCCTCTTGCCTACTCCAAATCCAACAAGAAGCTCATTCTGCCTCTTCCTCCATCCTACGAGCTGCTTGTTTTTTGCTCCTTTTATCCAGGCCCAGATCTGACAGCAACCGCCATGTCGGCGGTGGGGAAACTGCTGGAGTCAGTTATCAAGGATGTGATAACAGCACATTTGGAAAGCGGTGAAATGATGGGACAAAGTCAGCATGGATTTGTGAAAGGAAAATCATGTCTGACGAATCTCATAGAATTTTTTGAGGATGTAACTAGTAGAGTGGATAGGGGAGAACCAGTGGATGTGGTATATTTGGATTTTCAGAAGGCTTTTGACAAGGTCCCACACAGGAGATTAGTGTGCAAACTTAAAGCACACGGTATTGGGGGTAAGGTATTGGTGTGGGTGGAGAGTTGGTTAGCAGACAGGAAGCAAAGAGTGGGAATAAACGGGACCTTTTCAGAATGGCAGGCGGTGACTAGTGGGGTACCACAAGACTCAGTGCTGGGACCCCAGTTGTGTACGATATATATTAATGACTTGGATGAGGGAATTAAATGCAGCATCTCCAAGTTTGCGGATGACACGAAGCTGGGTGGCAGTGTTAGCTGTGAGGAGGATGCTAAGAGGATGCAGGGTGACTTGGATAGGTTGGGTGAGTGGGCAAATTCATGGCAGATGCAATTTAATGTGGATAAATGTGAAGTTATCCACCTTGGTGGCAAAAATAGGAAAACAGATTATTATCTGAATGGTGGCCGATTAGGAAAAGGGGAGGTGCAACGAGACCTGGGTGTCATTATACACCAGTCATTGAAAGTGGGCATGCAGGTACAGCAGGCGGTGAAAACGGCGAATGGTATGCTGGCATTTATAGCGAGAGGATTTGAGTACAGGAGCAGGGAGGTACTACTGCAGTTGTACAAGGCCTTGGTGAGACCACACCTGGAGTATTGTGTGCAGTTTTGGTCCCCTAATCTGAGGAAAGACATCCTTGCCATAGAGGGAGTACAAAGAAGGTTCACCAGATTGATTCCTGGGATGGCAGGACTTTCATATGAAGAAAGACTGGATGAACTGGGCTTGTACTCGTTGGAATTTAGAAGATTGAGGGGGGATCTGATTGAAACGTATAAGATCCTAAAGGGATTGGACAGGCTAGATGCAGGAAGATTGTTCCCGATGTTGGGGAAGTCCAGAACGAGGGGCCACAGTTTGAGGATAGAGGGGAAGCCTTTTAGGACCGAGATGAGGAAGAACTTCTTCACACAGGGAGTGGTGAATCTGTGGAATTCTCTGCCACAGGAAACAGTTGAGGCCAGTTCATTGGCTATATTTAAGAGGTAGTTAGATATGGCCCTTGTGGCTATGGGGATTAGGGGGTATGGAGGGAAGGCTGGGGCGGGGTTCTGAGTTGGATGATCAGCCATGATCATAATAAATGGCGGTGCAGGCTTGAAGGGCCGAATGGCCTACTCCTGCACCTATTTTCTATGTTTCTATGCTGATTTGGCTGGGAAACCTCTGCAGCTGATCTCCACAGGGAACAACCATGCCTGCCATCCCTTGTCTTTACGCTCCTGCACTACGGTCTGGTACTTCAAGGCCTTTCTCTCGTGGGCCTCTTCCCATCCCTCCTCCCATGGCACAGTCAGCTCAACCAGAATTATTTTCTTGTCTTCTGTTGACCACAGTACGATGTCCGGGCATAGGGTTGTGTGCACCACATCCGGGAACTGCAACCTCCTTCCCACATCGACCCTCATCTCACAGGGCCTGGTTATTAGCAGCAGACTGGGCTTTGGTTGTTTGGTTACGAAAGGCCTAGCTCTCTCTTTGATGAAGGTGATGGCCTTCCTCAAATCTGTGCCAGCCGTCCTCTCAATAGGATAGCACCAATAGGATAGGATACTCAATAGGATAGCACCAACTGTAGATGAGAAGATTATTCCAGAGCAAGCAGGTTTCCACCCCGGCAAATCAACAACAAGCCAACTGCTTAACCTCACACAATATATTGAATATGATTTTGAGCAAGGGATGGTAACAGCTGTTGTTTTTGTAGACTTGTCAGCAGCTTACGATACTGTAAACCATAGATATCCCCTCTGCAAGATCCTAGAGATGACAAAAGATATTCTGTCATATGGGGGAGGGGGGGGGGGGTGCTGGCAGCGGACCCAGATGCAAGACACAGACACTGAAGTACTAGGAACAGGACTTGACTAGAGAGCTGGGACAAGAACACAGACTTGGGCTAGGGCATTGGCTAGGTGAGCGGGACCAGGACAAGGAACTGGGAACTAGGAGACTGGGCTTAGACTCCGAGCTGGAGACTGGGCAAGGACCCAGAACCTGGGTCTCGACTCGGGCTCGGACCCCAGAACTAGGCGAGGACATGACATGGCTACAGGACTGGACGTGGCTCGGGTTCTTCGGGGCGAGGACATGACGAGGCTTGGGTTCAGACTCTGAGCCAGAGACTGGACAAGGACCCAAAACCTAGGTCTTGACATGGGCTCGGACTCCGGAATTAGGCAAAGACATGACGCGGTCTTGGGAGACAGGACTAGGTGAGGCTACAGGACAGAACAAAAGACTCCTGGGCAAGATGAGGGAACTCCAGCACAGGATGAAGCACATGGACAGGACGAGGCACATGCACAGGACGAGAACATGAAGCCTTGACTTGGTAGTCAGGAACAGCCGAGCCTTGGACTTGGGATGACAGGAACCTCGGAACCTTGGACTTGGGACGAGAGGAACGCAGAACACGGAGCCTTGGTCTTGGGGAGGACAGGAACACAGAGCCTTGGTCTAGAGTACAGGAACACGGAGCCTTGGACTTAAGAGACAGGAACACAGGGACATGGAACACAGAGACGGGACCCCTCCTTGAGAACAGGACTTGGGGCCGGGGCTTTACACAGAATGCTGAACACGAAGAGATGGTTCCCAGCAGTAGGTAGCGGCAAACGGCCGGACCTACTTAGTGAAAGTGTGGACACAGAGATGGTTCCTAACATTAGGTAGCGGCAAATGGCCAGATCTACCTAATGAAGGCGTGGACACAGAGACAGTTCCAACTCAACGATAGACAGTGCTTTATCTTGACACAGCAAGGTTCCAGTCTTGCTCCGATGGTAGAAGGTTGCGGGTAAGGCTCCAGACACAGGTTGCAGGGCAAGGCTTCAGCAGGAAAGGGAAGGGAAGGGAACAGTCCAACCTCAGGGTAATGGCAAAAATGGCCTGGCTTACCCAACAGAGGCAAGGACAGGAAGGGACAGATCCAACCGTAGGGTAACAGCAAAGACAGCCTGACTTACCACATGGAGGCGAGGACGGGATACTGACGAGACAAACCAGAAACCACACTCAAACCCAGGGCCACTTATATTCCCAACCCCAAGTCGAGCATCAGGTGCCTATGATTAAGACCAACTGAAACAAGGGACAGCCAGAAGACCCGAGTCCGGAGTCCACGGACTGGACCATGACATATTCACTTAACAGAGCTGTGAGAAAGCATGCTTCAGAGTCGCCGGTTCTATGTTTAACGAGGTGGGAAGCGCAGCAGGTGACGTATTCAGAAGAATGGTCTTCCTCAGGGAAGTGTGCTTGCACTGCTGCTGTATGACACCTACATGAATCACCAACCTATAGATGATGTCACACACCGTTTTATATATGCTGATGACTTGTGCATCACTGCCCATAGCACTGATTTTAACACTGTGGAGAAAACGCTTTCTGAGGCCTTAGAGGGACTAACATCCTACTATGAAGAAAATGACTTCCGTGCAACCCATCAAAGACGCAAGTTTGTGCATTCCAGCTCAGGAACCCTGAAGCCAGACGACAGCTTAAAGTGACCTGGTGTGGAGCAACACTGACACATTGCGAGCACCCTATCTACTGAGGAGCCACCCTTGACAGATGCCTCACTTTCAAGAGCCACATCAATAAGACAAAGGCAAAAGTGAGCACATGAAACAACATCCTGAATAAGCTCACTAACACAAAATGGGGAGCAAGCTCGTAAACATTGCGTGCCAGTGCACTTGCTCTTTGCTATTCCACCGCCGAGTACGCCTGCCCTGCATGGGAAAGATCTACTCATGCTGAGAAGGTGGATGCCGTTCTGAATGCAACCTACCGACTTATCACAGGCTGTTTAAAACCAACAAACACCAACAGCCTATATATCCTGCTGGGTATCACTCCCCCGATATAAGGAGAACGGTAGCCAGCAAGAAAGAACGAATCCATCAAACATCAGATGAGAGGCACCCTCTACATGGTCGTACACCTACACCCAGCTGCCTAGAGTCAAGGAAGAGCTTCATGAACAGTGTTGTTCCATTACAATCAACCCCACCTGAAGCCCGCATCGCCTTGTGGAAAGACCAGCTCGCCAGTCTTAAACAACGCCCAACAATGGAAATTCCACCGGAGGAAAGCCTTTCCCCAGGAGCTAATTGCAACTGGGCAACCTGGAAGTGCCTGAACAAACTTAGGACTGGTGTAGGTCATTCAAAGGTGTCACTAAGCAAATACAACCAGTCCAACAACTTGTGAATGTGGAACTGAGCTACAAACTATGCAACATCTCTTGCAATGCCCATCGCTGGAGGAACCCTGTACTGTTGCAGATCCTGCCAAATTCAACAACAAGGCACAAAAATGTGTCCAGTTCTGGCTGGGCCATGTATAGACTGTCTGTGGACACGATAAGAAGACCCACTCTATACCGCTTGATGACGGAAGCTGTTTTCTTGTGGCAGTGACCATGATGGGGAGGGCTTTGCCTGTGAGGTAACTCATTGCCAACGAAGGTGTTTCCTGCTTGGCATTGCTGCCTATGCACCTCCAACAGTGGCCTTAGGTCAGCTGCAGGGTCAGCAGCCAGTGACCACCATTTATTGCTGTTTCGCTCCCTCTGTCCTGGTACGCCCCCTGGTGGCAGAGTAGTGTCAGGGTCCCTACAGCTTTCAATGCGGTTAGTCGGTCGCCCAGTTTCTGCCCTTCCGCCCCAGCCACAGACAAAAGCTGCGCTTTTCTGCCTCCCCAAACCTCTGGTGGCCCCCCAAGCTTCAGTCCAGTCACTGCTATATCCAGAAAACTGTGGAGGCTAAATTATTTTGTATATTTAAAGGGGAGATTGATTTGTTCTTGTTTAGAAACTGTGTCAAACATAATGATGCGAAGCAAGACAATTGAATTGAGATGGATAATAAATCAGCTATGGTGGAGTGGTGGAGCATTCTCGATGGACTAAATGGTCCAATTCTGTTCCTGTGCTCTATGGTCTCATGGGTTGCTATATCTTGGGACTGGGCCCCTTCACGAGAAGGGACTTCAGTGGACTTCACCTTGCCTAGGTCTGTAACCTCATCTCCATCAACGTCAGGTAAACTTTCACCACTTAAATCTGACCTTCCAGTCACGTTGACTTTCATCCTCTGTCCCAAGCTCATTGTTTCCTCTTTTCTTATACTGTTGCAATGAAGTTCAAGGAGCAACGTCTCTTCTTCTGTTTGGGCATGTTAGAACCCTCAGAGCACACTTCACCAGTTTCAGATAGCAAGTCATTCCAGTTTGTGCCTCATTTTCCCGGTGTTTCAGATTCACTCCTCCCTTGATGCCTTCTCTCTATTCACCAGCCCTCATCATTCTCACCAGCCCTCATCATTCTCACTTGATGGCATACCACCTCTGACCACATTCCGTGCTGGTCTCTTACCACTTATTCTCAATCTACCACTCCCCCTCTCCTCCACCAAGCCCACCCATGCTCTCTCTATCTCGCAACATCTGTTTATACTTCCAAGGAAAGAGTTGAAATTGGATATAAATAAACAAAGTTCTAGGAAAACAAGAAAACTTGGCTCAGTTAAATTAATCCTGAAAACATGTTTTTAGAAACATAGAAAATCTACAGCACATTACAGACCCTTCATCCCACAATGTTGTGTTGACCATGTAACCTACTCGAGAACGACCTAAAATTTCCCTACCACATAGCCCTTTATTTTTCTAAGTTCCTTATACCTATCGAAGAGGCTCTTAACAGACCCTATTGTATTCCCTTCCACCACCATCACAGGCAGTGCATTCCATGCACCCACCACTCTCTGTGTGGAAGAATGTAGCTTTGACATTCCCTTAGTACCTACTTCCAAGCACCTTAAAACTATGCCCCCTCGTGTTAGCCATTTCAGCCCCGGGAAAAAGCTCTGGCTGTCTACACAATCAATGCCTCTTATCATCTTATACACCTCTATCCGGTCACCTCTCCTCCTCTGTCGCTCCAAGGAGAAAAGGCCAAGTTGTGCAGGAAACAGCAGCTAAGAAGAAAGACAGTGCTGATCACGCCGAATGTTTAAAACAAATCGAAAAGCTGCAAAGTCAACTCTCAGCTCAGGTAGGAGTGACAAGTGCATTTGGTGAGAGGGCTGATGATGATTGTGATGTAGATTGGTGTAATTTAGCATATGAGGGGATACACTGTAATAGTGAGAATGATTTTGAGGAAGTGGTCCGCCTACCCTGCTCTTACTAGCTCTTCCTTCAGTTAGTCCTGACGAAGGGTCTCAGCCCGAAACGTCGACTGTACCTCTTCCTAGAGATGCTGCCTGGCCTGCTGTGTTCACCAGCAACTTTGATGTGTGTCGCTTGAATTTCCAGCATCTGCAGATTTCCTCGTGTTTGCACCTACCCCAATGATGTCCATGGTGATGAAGAGAGTTCAGGTTACATCACGGCCAGGGGCATCAGGATGACATGGTATTCTACCCCTTTTGATGTGGCCCAATTGATTACTGTAGCTGTGAATACACCAAAGTGTGGGCTGGGAGATGATGCATGGGAACTTTTCCAGTGAATTTGGCAGTACAAGATAATTCATAGTTCAGATGAACAGAACATACAACATAGAAATCTACAGCACATAACAGGACCCTTTGGCCTGTCAATGTTGTGCCAAAGCATAACCTACTGTAGAAGCTGCCTAGAATTACCCTACTGCATAGACCTGTATTTTTCTAAGCTCCATGTACCAATCTAAGAGTCTCTTAAAAGACCCTATTGTATCCACCTCTACCACCGTCACTGGCAGTGCATTCCACGCATACACCACTCTGGAAAAACTTACCTCTGACATCTCCTTTGTATCTACTTCTAAGCACCTTAAAACTATGCCACCTCATGTTAACTATTTCAGCCCTGGGAAAAAACCTCTGGCAATCCACATGATCAAGGCCTCTCATCATTTTATACACCTCTATCATGTCACCTCTCATTTTCCGTCACTCCAAGGAGAAAAGGCCATGTTCACTCAACCTATTCTCGTAAAGCATGGTTTCCAATCCAGGCAACATCCTTGTAAATCTCCTCTGCACTCTCTCTATAGCATCCACATCCTTCTTATAGTGAGGTGACCAGAAATGAACTCAATTCTCCAGGTGGGGTCTTATATAGCTGTAACATTACCTCACGGCTCTTGAACTCAATCCCACAATTGCTGAAGGCCAACATACCATATGTCTCTGAACAACATTATGCAGCAGCTTTGAGGGTCCTATGGACATGGACCCCAAGATCTTGCTGATCCTCCACAGTGCCAAGAGTCCTACTATTACTATTATGTTCTGTCTTCAGATTTGACCTGCCAAAATGAACCACTTCACACTTGTTTGACAACAGATCAAGAACTTTACACCAAGGACTTCCGACGAGGCACAAGGCAAGATGACAGCACAGCACTGAGCGCTGACATATAAACCTCCTTTTTCATGTTCTTTAAGGCGCATAGACGTTCTTAATACAAGGCTGAGTTGGAGAAAGATCTAACTAAAGACATGACCTCAAAAAAAGATTCAAACTCAACCAGGAAACAAGATACCAGCAGACGACACCAAGCTAGCGATTCATCCGAGGAAATAGCTATGCTATTAAGCAAACAATGGCAACGGAGATGGAATCGCTGCAAGAAACAATAGCCAGCATGCTAAAGGAGTCGTTGGAAACGGCTCTCGACCCCATACAGAAACATATGGCAGAGAATGGCATCATTTTCCAGTCGTTAAAGGAGCAAGTGGACATTCATGCTAAAAAAAATTAACATGGTCTTCAACAAAATAGACAACATTCAGGTTTGCTTACACAAGAATGAGAAAGTTACGAACTTGTCTCACAGAGGTGACTAAGATACGGAAGAAGCTAAACGACTTGGAGGACAGATCCAGGAGAAACAATGTGCGGCTGGTCAACTTACCGACAGGTACTGAGGATGACAAGACAAGAGGTTACCTCCAGAAGATGCTGCCTAATTGGATTCCAGCGCTCAAGAACTCCCACAGCACTCCATTGGAGATCGATAGAGCACATAGGATCTTTTCCAACAACACCTCAAGACCACGGACCATGGTTTTTAGGCTTCCATGGTACACCGACCGGCAGGTTATCCTGGAGGGCATGAGGAAACCTACTGTCCCTGATGGCACCCAGCTGCAGTTCTTCGCCGACTACAGCCCTGGTACGATGCAGGAACGGCAGGGATACAAAGAGATCCGTGCTAAGTTTCGACAGAAGGGGATCGACTCATTCCTCATATACCCGGCGATTTTGAGAGTGAATATCAAGGGCATGAAGATGTCATTTAACTCAGCAGAGGAAGTGAAAGAAGTTCTGAAATCATCAGTGCTGGGAGATATGGAAGAAGACCCTGGACAAAGTCCACATGCCCCTCGGGAGGAGATGGAACTGCATTAAGAACTCGGACCAGCCCGTATGTGCAATCTAACGGGCCCAGGCAAGTTAACATCCTAGGTGTGAAGTTTTCTGGTTATTCTTTTATTGGAAACTCGTTTGATGCACTTTTGTATTTAGTTAATTAAGGGGCCAATTTGTTTCTGAGTATTGCAGGTCAGAGTTTTAAGGTAATGGCTCTGTTAACAAGGATAACATGGTAAGGTGATATAAATCCGCCTAGATTTATACTTTTTATCTTTTACTTTTTAAGGTGATATTCAATACACCCAAATGTCATACTTCATCAAGAACGAAGCTGAAAAACAACAGTTTGTTTTGAATAACTTTAGAATGTTATGTCTCCAGTAGACTTGTTTACGTTTCTGGGCACCAGATAAGACGTCACTGCCACCATCACTAAGCGACGGTCTATTAAAGCGACAGTTTCTCGCAAGAGGCTGTTGGGGTCTTGATTATGTGTTATATTATATTTGAAATGGAAATGATTTTATATTTTAATTATATAGGTTAACGGGTTTGTCCAGGTTTTTTTTCTTGTCTCTTTGATATGATTGTCTGTGAGAACTGCTTTGCCTTTCTAATGAGTTGGTGCTAGAGGTGGGTGGTTAATGTTCAGTGTTAGGCATTGTTAAGTGACGCTCACAGATGTTACAAAGTAAAGGGTTGAATGGGAGGGGTGATGGGAGTGGGGTGGGAAGAGAGTAACTCAGGGCTCCACCACCAACATACAACAACAGATCCAGGGGAAGATGAGCAATACGGATAAATTAGAAAATCTTACTATTGTATCATTTAATGTTAGAGGATTAAACTCTCCTTACAAGCGTTCAAAGGTTTTAGATTTCTTACGCAGAAAGAAAATAGATATCGCGCTGTTACAGGAAACACATCTTAAACCTAATGACGTTCCCAGGGTTCAGAACTGCTTTTATAAATAAACCCATTGTAGCATCAGCTGATGGTACTTGTACGAAAGGAGTTATGATATTAATGAGACGTGGTATTAATGTATCAGTTGAAAGGATTGGCTCCGACAATGAAGGATCTAGCTTTTTGCTGCACATCCATTCAGGGTAAAAAAGTTGCATTCATTAGCCTATATGCCCCAAATATATTCGAGGTTGAATTTTTTCACTCAATTACCTCACAATTACTGAAGTTAAGTGACTACCAACTATATGTTTGTTCGGACATGAATGCTTTGGTAAACATTAACCTTGATAAATCTTCCTCAACTATATCAAGCTCTCAAGAATCTGCTTCCAAAGCAATTAACCTTTTTCTAACGGATTTAAATTTAACTGTTGTGTGGAGAGTGCATAATCCATCTGCTAAAGACTATACCTTCTTCTCCACAAGACATAAAACTTTCTCTCCGATAGATTACATTCTTATATCCTCCAGTCTGCTGCCTTTGGTACACTCAGTAGAATCTTTGCCCAGACATCTATCTGATCACAACTCAGTCATATCTACTTTTAATTATGGCAAAATTAAAAATAAGGCTACTAGGTTGAGGTTTAACTCCACACTTCTAAAAAACGACAAATTTCTTTCACAACTGAGAACAAAACTGACAGAATTTATAAACTTAAATAAAAATAGTGTCTCAGATGTGACAGTGATTTGGGCCTCCATCAAAGGTTTCTTATGAAATAACGCTATATGGTTCAGTTCTCACCTACATAAAAGCCGGCTTCAAAAGATTTCCACCCTAGAAGAACAAAATAATGTTTTGGAGAATGATCTCAAAAGGAGATACACCACAACAAAAAAAAAAAAAACAAGCTCAAAACAAAACAAACAGAATTAAATGATTTATTAAGAAGCAGGGCAGAATATATGATCCATATAACTAAATATGAGTATTATGCAGAAGGCAGGAGACCGAGCCATCTTTTAGCTCTAACACTCAAACAACAGGAAACTAAAAGGTCTATACCAGTGATCAGATGTGCTATACGTGGAGTAGTACCTTCGACAGAGGAAATAAATGAGACATTCAAGAATTACTTTAAAGAACTGTATACAAGTGACTCAGTTCCTTCTGAGAATGACTTCACCGAATTTTTTAGTGGATTAGACCTCCCTATGTTGTCATTAGAGGACACCAAAACTCTAGACTCTATTACACTGGGTGAGCAGTAAACCAATCAAAGCTACAAATAAGGACCGTACGCCAGGTATAGATGGCTTTTCTGTAGAAATTTACCTAGCACTTTGGAATATTCTTGGACCAGTATGGTTAGAAACATTAAATTATGCTTTTGAAAATGGCGCTTTACATAGAGATCTAAACACAGCCCTGATCACAGTTATACCTTAGCTCGGTAAGGACCCCTTGGATTGTGCCAATTATTGTCCAACCTCCTTGATAAATGCCAATCTCAAGATATTTTCCAAAGTCTTAGCCAGTAGGCTTGAGACAGTAGTTGGGAAAATAATTAGATTGGATTAGATTATGAGGACACTCAGAGTAAAACTGACAAAACCACATAATTATAACATATAGTTACAACAGTGCAAATAAATAACATAATTTGACAACGAGCAGACCATGGGCACGGTAAAAAAAAGTCTCAAAGTCCCGATAGACTCATCATCTCACGCAGGTGGCAGTAGGGAGGAAAGCTCCCTGCCATGAAACCTCCAAGCGCCGCCAACTCGCCGATGCAGCACCATTGGAAACACCCGACCACAGCAGACTCTGAGTCCGTCCGAAAACTTTGAGCTTCTGACCAGCCCCTCCGACACAGCCTCTCTGAGCACCATCCTCTACCGAGCGCTTCGACCCTGCCCCGGCCGCCGAGCAACAAGCAAAGCCAAGGACTTGGGGCCTTCTCCTCCGGAGATTCTGGACCACACAGTGGCAGCAGCAGCGAAGCAGGCATTTCAGAAGTTTCACCAGATGTTCCTCCGTGCTCGCACGTCTGTCTCCATCAAATCAGGATTGTGCATGGCACCCTGCTTGACAAATAACAGACATCACCACCGGAGTGGCTGCTGTGAGCTGCGTCGCGCCGCCATCTTGTCCTCTTCTCTTCTTTAGCCCAGATCAAACGGGCTTTATCAGGGGACGTCGTGCATCTGATAATATTTGCCGGCTCTTGCACATACTGAGTGCAACACATAAAATCCCGCCTGCCTGTGGCCTGCTGTTTCTAGAAGCTGAAAAAGCATTCGATCGTCTTGAATGGCCATATCTTTGGAGAGTTCTATAAGAATTTAAGTTCGGCGATAAATTTATTAATATGATTCAAACACTGTATGCTAATCCTTCAGCCCAGGTATGTGTGGGAGGAGGTTTCTCAGAGTTATTTGACATAGGACGGGGCACATGACAAGGGGATCCTTTGTCTCCTTTAATTTTTACTATACCTATTGAACCACTTGCACATTTAATTAGAAACTCTGCTCAGATCTCCCCTATTACAACATCACGTTCAATATCACTTTACGCGGACGACACGCTAGTTTATATGGCAAATGTTCAACAAACTCTCCACTATGTTTTAAAAACACTGGAGCAATTTGGATTTCTTCCAGGATACAAAGTTAATCTGTCAAAATCAGCACTGATGCTGATTAATACAGATAAAAGTAAGGTGTCTCTCCCTCCCCAGATTAATGTTACAAATGAGGTCCTCTACTTGGGTATTAAAGTTAATACTTCCCTATTGTCTGTGGCTAAAACAAATTATTCTTTAATTTTGAAAAAAATAGAAGATATGAATAAATGGAGACACCTGCCAGCATCAGTCCCAGCCCGTATATCGGTCATTAAAATGAACATCTTACCCCGCATTAATTTTATCAGCTCAATGATCCCACTTGCACCTCCAGCAGGATATTGGCAAAAACTGGACTCCTTAATACGATGCTATGTTTGGAACAGTTAACGACCCAATATAAAGTAGTCAGCTCTACAATTCACAAAGTCGGATGGGGGATTGGCATGTCCAAATTTTAAATTGTATCACTGGACATTTGTATTAAAAAATCTTAGCTATTGGATGGAGGAGGATAAAGTTTCAACATGGAAAAATATAGAACAAGAGCTAATAGTACCAAAAAATGTGATTTGTATTACAGTCCAATTTTAACTCATATGCTACAAGTGTTCAGAGCAGCAGAAAAATTCCTAAAATTTAAAAGCGTACAGTGCAAATCATCTCCATTATGGAACAATAGTCATTTTCTATCTGGGGGGGAAGAAACCATTCACCAACAGAACTTGGGAGGATAAAGGTATTACTACTCTTCAAGATATTAACAGGACAAGTACTATCCTTAGCTTTCAAGAACTGGTATCTTGATATAATATTGATAAACACTCTCTTTTCTTCTACTTTAGAGCAAGATCAGCTTGCAAAGCCTACAGCGTTCCATGGGGGTCAGATTTAAAGGACCATCCCATTTTAAGTTGGATACAGAGTGCTCCAGGACAGATAGTGTCATATATCTATGATAAATTAAACTCCAAGAAATATATGCCCACATCAGGAATAAAAGCCTGGGATAGGGACATATCTGAATTGGGACAAGACTTATACTGGGATGCGATTTGGGATAATGCTGCCGGTGCTTCAAAACACACAAATCATTGGTATATACACTTGAAATTTTGCCATAGAGCATATTTAACACCGAGAATTAGACTTCAAATGGGACTGGTTCCTGTCCCAAATTGTTCATTTTGCCCCCACGGAAGCGTTGGCTCTTTTATACATGTTGTATGGGAATGTCCAGGGGTTTTTGGTTTGTGGGGGAAGGTTATCAGTACTCTTACAGAACTAACAGGGATACAATTACCAATGGACCCCGCTGTCCATCTTCTAAATGATGACTCCCACCTTTCCCTTATGGAATAAAACATTCAAAGTCTGGCTGGCAGGCCTGACTGTAGATAAGAAGATTGTAGTCCAGCGTTGGAAACCTCCCCATGATATTTCAAGTACTCACTGGCTTCGGAGCTTTTTGGACATTTCTTACCTGGAACTTTCATCAGCAAGAATAAATGATGCACGACTAAACACAATCTTAATGTGGACAAATTTGATATCTAACTTAAAAGATCTTTTGTTAAAATAGGAATGCTTTGTCTGTGTATGTACTACTATTCAGTTGGTTGGTGGAGGGGAGAGGGATGGGGGGAGAGGGAGGTGGAGGAGGGATGGTGATGAAGGTTGGGGGGTGGTTGGGTTAAACAGTCAAAATGTAATTGGCAATTGGTTGTATTGAATGTAATTTGTTGGTGTTGCAATAAAAAATTAGTAATAAAAAAGGAACTTTACACCAAAATGGACGAACCATGGAACACTCCCAAATCATGTGAAAATATATGTCCACCTCATTTTTACATTTCCAGCATAAATTATTATCAACAATCCCCATTTTGTACAGTCTAGTTGGTGTCCAATAATATCTGTGTACTATCTTATACTGAATAAATTTCCCTCTTGCTTCCCTAATACGTCTACCCACATCTGATAAAATATTTGACCACTCATTATCTTCAATACTGCTTCCAAGATCCTTCTGCCATACTGCTGTGAGATTGTTACACGGTTCACCCACAGAGTGCTTGAACAGTTTATAAAACACTGATGCTTTATGAACTTCCTGTATTCAGTTAAAGGGTTATTTTGTGGGTCACCGTTCTTAAATATGCTACTAACGCAATGTCTTATTTGTAAATACTTCCAAAAACTCCCTTTATCTACAAAGTTATATTTCCTATGCAAATCCACATATGACATAAAAATCCCATTCTCATAGAGATCACCTACTGTATTTACACCTTTAATCTTCTATTCTTCCCAGTACACCATTCTTTTCCCAATGCATATCTCAGGGTTATTCCAGAGTGAGGAGCATAACTGGTTTAAATGTGACATTCTACAGGCTTTATGAATTGTACTCCACACACTCCTTGAGTGAAACAGTATAGGATTTAGATTAGTCTTGTTTTCCACGTGTTGGGAGAGGATGTTACGGGGAGAATATGGTGCAGCCAGGCTCTGTTCTATAATTACCCAATCTAAATCATCATCAGCCCTGTCCCAATGTTTAGCTAACTTGGTCATTTCAAAGGATAATTTATATGCCCTGACGTCTGGTAGACTGAGCCCACCCACGTCCCTGGACAGACACATCTTACTCATTTTAATTCTGGGCTTCTTCTTGTCCCATAGAAAATCACTGATAATTTTGTTGTATTGCTTGTAAATCAAATCTGATATATTTAAAAGAAGCATCACAGAAAGATAGTTAAACTGAGGTGCTATGACCATTTTAACTACATTGACTTTACCCCAGAGTGACAGTCTCAGTGCCCCCCACTTATCCAGATTATTTCTTATCCTACTTAATAATGGATCATAATTTAAAGTGATTATTTCATCCAAATTCTGACTGAGTTTGACCCCTAGATATTTCATCCCAACTAGCATCCATCTGAAATTAAACTGAGATACTGAAGTTGAATAACACAATTTTGTCATTGGCATAGCCTCAGATTTGTTGCAGTTGATTTTATAACTAGATACCTCAGAATATAATTGAATTGTTTTCATTAGTGGGAGTAAGGAATTCGGAGGGTCACTAATCAGTAATAAAATATCATCAGCATATAACATCAGCTTATGCTCCTTTCCACCTCCCTTCACCCCTCCAATATTTGGATCTGCTCTAATCATGATTGCCAACGGTTCCAAAAAAAAATCATAAATAACAGTGGGGAGAGGGGGCAGCCTTGGCATGTACCCTTTGAAATGTTGAAAAATGGGAATATGATACCATTTGTAATAACTGCAGCCTTAGGGTTTTTATACAAAATTCTAATCCATGATTTAAAGATAGAGCCAAACTCAAAGAATGACAAGGCTGTGGTTAAAAATCTCTACTCAACTATGTCAAAGGCCTTCTCGGCATCCAGGGAGATGGCAGTAACTGGGATACTACTTGGGGAGTTCAGCCGTATTAAGTGCCAACCTGGTCAGTATTAACGATAGATGGCAATACCTTCTCTAATCATGAAGCCAGTATTTTAGTCAGTATCTCACAGTCCACATTAATTAAACTTATAGGCCTATAATTGGAAGGATGTATTGCATCCCTGTCTTTTTTTTTGGGATCAACGATATTAATGCTTCATTATATGTATTAGGTAAAGATTCCAAATTAAATGCTTCTGAATAGATTTTTGTTAGAATAGGAGCCAATATGTCCAGAAATTTCTTATAATATTCAACTGGGAAGCCATCCATACCTGGAGATTTCCCCATTTTCATAGCTGCAATAGCCCATCTGACCTTATCCTCAGTAATTGAGGCATCCAAGGACTCAGTTTGTTGTGGAGATAATGTAGGCAATTTTATGTTAGCAAAAAACTGATTCAGCTCCTCCTGATCGTGGTTAAACGGTGATGCATATAAATGTTCATAGAAATGTTTATATTTCTTTAGATGATGACACTAATGTATCCCCTTTCTTAATTACAGGTGTAACACTATTCGTATTCTGCTGCTTTAAATATCGTGACAGCAGCCTACCAGCTTTGTCACCACCTGTTTTTAATCTAAATAATGCATATTCTGCTTTTTTGTTATATATATTATTTAGCTGGAATTTCAAATTGCACAGATCTTTGTATAAGTCATCGGTATATTGTCTTGCTAAGACCTTTTCCAATGCGGTTATTTCTGCTTCCAGTTTTTTTATTTACTCCATAATTTCTTTCTCCCTTTTAGATATTCGTGCTATTAATTTTCCTCTTATATATGCCCTGGATGCCTCCCATACTGAGGACAGCTTTACTGTGGTCCCTATGTTCAATTCAAAAAACAAAGTCAAATCCTCAGCCAACTTATCACTAAAATCCTCATCTTTTAACAGCATAGTATTCATTTGCCACCTAGCCCACCTTCCCCTTTCAGTATTTAAATCAATTTGAATTTCAACCGGTGCATGGTCTGATAATGCTATTGGGCCAATTTTACAGTCTATCACCTGTTCTACGATGGAGTTGGATATTTGAAAAAAATCTATTCTAGAGTAGAATTTATGTCAAAGAGAGAAAAATGTATATTCTTTTCCGGATGGATTCAACAATCGCCAGATATCCACCAGACCGATATCCTCAATAAGTCGATGTAAAGCAGCCCTGTCCCTAGGTACTGGTGATGTCTGAAATTTGCTTTTATCAATAACAGGGTCCATTACTAGGTTAAAGTCTCCTGCTAAAATTATTTTTCCTTCCTTGGTACCTAAAATTTCGTTCACCTTGTTAAGAAAGTCTGGGTTTTCCTTATTCGGTGCATATATGTTACAAAGTACTACTTTGACCCCATTAATAAGTGCATCTATACAAATTATCCTGCCTTCCTTGTCTTTAAATTCCCCAAGCAACACAAAACTAAGTTTTTTGTTAACTAAAACCATTGTCCCATTTTGTTTGCTATTAAATGATGAATAGAATACCTGGCCCACCCAATCCCTTCTAAATTTCAGTGCTTCAACATCTTTAAAACATGTTTCTTGGACAAATGCAACATCAATTTGATTACCTTTAAGGTATGATAAAATCTTTTTCCTCTTGATTGGATTTCCACACCCATTAATGTTCCATAATATGAAATTAACCATTTTCATGCCCTAAACCTCATGCACACATGTGCAAAAATATACATTGACCCAGACGGCTGAGTCTAGAATGCAATAAAATGAAAACTCTGAAAAAAAATCTGAACTCTATCCCCATGCTCAATTATTATCAACAAACACTGTAAATGCTGCACTCCCAAACAACAAGTAAACAACCAACATAACCCAAAAACATAGAAGTGATATATTCCTGCCAGATTAACTAACAAATAAAAGCAAACAGGCAGGATAAACTCCACAAAGAAACAGAAAAGAAAAAGACTCATGATATGGTCTGCAAAGTGCTGTGCCAGCTAGTAAGCCTAGCCCTAATCAGATGCTTTAACCAGCTCCCCACCCACCCTGTTATACCTAAAAAGTTATCACCACCTGTTACTGTAATCATATCCTGTCTCTCAGTCAGTGCCAGTGCCGCACTTTTACTGAGTGAATTTCTCTGCTTATGCAGCAGTAGTAAAAAACTTGTTCTTTCCTTTCCACATGAAGCGTAGAAGTGCTAGATAAGCAAGTGTATACCTCACACTGACTTTTTGCAGCATTTTCCAAGCCGTAGTAAATGCCCTTCATTTTTCAGCCGATTCTCTGGACATATCTGGAAAGAAGGAAACGTTGCATCCCTCCCACTCAACTTTCCTTGCTTTGGCCACTTGCAGCACTTTCTCTCTGGCCGAAGAGCGCAAGTATGGAATTAGAACCAGCCTGGGAGGGCGATTCTCGCCTGGCCTAGGAGCCGAGGCCCGATGTGCCCTCTCAATCTCAAACTCTGCATTCAGTTCGATGCCAAATCCTTTGGACATAATTCTTTGCACACACTTAATCAGAGTGCCCATTTCCGCACCCTCCTTTAGACCAATCAGCCTGACGTTGTTGCGTCTGCTCCTGTTCTCCAGCTCCTCGACACGGTTCCACAGCAGGTCCAAGCATTTCTTATTCTGCTCGCTGGCACCCACCAGTTGCACAGTGGTGTCCTGCACACTGGAGAGGTGGCCCTGGGCTTCTGTCAGCTTCTCTTGAATGCCATTGATGGAGTTCTTCAGCTCCGTTGTCATTTCCTTAATCATAGATACATCAGCAGCCACCACGGGTAGAGTGGAACTCATACGACTAACCTCAGCCAGTAAATTCTCCGTGTTGGAGCCTTGGTTCGTCTGTGTCATTATTGCGGCTTGCACTTCGGATTGTGGGCTCTGTCTTGTAGCCACGCAGCTCGTTGTAGCGTTCTTAGAAGGTCTTGACATCATACAGAGTTATCTCACAAAGCTGTTATCAGCACTTTTAGTGAAGAAAACACTCACAACACGCCAGAGGAACTCAGCAGTCGGGCAGCATCCGTGGAAATGATGAGTCGACGTTTCGGGCCAGAACTCTCCATCAGGACTGTAGAGGGAAGGGGCAGGGGCCCTATAAAGAAGGTGGGGGGAGGGTGGGAAGGAGAAGGCTGGTAGGTTTCAGGTGAAAAACCAGTAAGGGGAAAGATAAAGGGGTGGGGGAGGGGAAGCAAGGAGGGGATAGGCAGGAAAGGTGAAGAAGGAATAGGGGAAAACACAATGGGTAGTCGAAGGAGGCGGAACCATGAGGGAGGTGATAGGCAGCTGGGGGAGGGGGCAGAGTGAAATAGGGATAGAGGAAGGGAGGGGGAGGGAATTACTGGAAGTTGGAGAATTCAATGTTCATACCAAGGGGCTGGAGACTACCTAGACAGTATATGAGGTGTTGCTCCTCCAACTTGAGTTTAGCCTCATCATGACAGTAGAGGAGGCCACGTATGGACATATCTGAATGGGAATGAGAAGCAGAGTTGAAGTGGGTGGCTACTGGGAAATCCTGTCTGTTGTGGCGGACGGAGCAGAAGTGCTTGGCGAAGCGGTCCCCCAATCTGCGTCGGGTTTCACCGATGTAGAGGAGGCAGCACCGGGAGCACCGGATGCAATAGATGACCCCAACAGACTCACAAGTGAAGTGTTGCCTCACCTGGAAGGACTGTTTGGGGCCCTGAATGGTGGTAAGAGAGGTGTAGGGACAGGTGTAGCACTTACGCTTACAGGGATAAGTGCCAGGTGGGAGATCCGTGGGGAGGGACGTGTGGATCAGGGAGTCGCAGAGGGACTGATCCCTGGGAAAGCAGAGAGGGGTGGAGAGAGAAAGGTGTGCTTAGTGGTGGGGTCCTGTTGAAGGTGGCGGAAGTTGCAGAGGATAATGTGCTGGATCCGGAGGCCGGTGGGGTGGTAGGTGAGGACAAGGGGAACTCTGTTCCTTTTGTGGTGGCGGGAGGATGGGGTGAGGGCCAAAGTGCAGGAAATGGGGGAGATGCAGGTGAGGGCATCACTGATGACGGCAGAAGGGAAACCACCTGTCCTTACACCTCCCCTACTGCCATGATGAGGCTAAACGCAGGTTGGAGGAGCAACATCTCATATACCATCTAAGCAGTCTCCAGCCCCTTGGTATGAACATAGAATTCTCCAGCTTCTGGTAATTCCCTCCCCCTCCCTTCCTCTATCCCAGTTTCACTCTGCCCCCTCCCCCAGCTGCCTATTACCTCCCTCATGGTTCCGTCTCCTTCTACTACCCATTGTGTTTTCCCCTATTCCTTCTTCATCTTTCCTGCCTATCACCTCCCTGTCTCACCTCCCCCACCCCTTTATCTTTCCCCTTACTGGTTTTTCACCTGGAACCTACCAGCCTTCTGCTTCCCACCCTCCCCCCACCTTCTTTATAGGGCCTCTGCCCCTTCCCTCTATAGTTCAGATGAAGGGTTCCAGCCCAAAATGTCGACTCATCATTTCCACGGATGCTGCCCAACCTGCTGTGTTCCTCCAGCGTGTTGTGAGTGTTACTTTGACCCCAGCACCTGCAGAGTATTTTGGGTCGTGAAGAAAACAAAGAGTTTCTAACTGCAGGACAGCTGTATCTGGAGAAGGCGGGATAAATATGCTCTAATTAATAGAATTTCATGGTGGGTTGTCAGAGCTCCGCTAATGTGCGGCCATCTTGCCTGACGCCCACATGACTCCCCCCTTCATAGAAATTTTTGTGCCTGGTGATAGCAAATTCCATCCTTACAGTCCTGAACCCAGTAATTATTACTAAAATCTGTCCTGCCATGCAGCAGCCGTGCTGCCTAAGCAAACCCAAGCATGCCTAGACAAGATAGGAAACTTTCCAGCTTACATTGTAGGCAACATTTTAATTGACTTGAATTATGAATTATAATAATAAACATAAGTTTATTTAAAAATGGTGCCTGATAGGGAAATTTCATGGTGATTTTCATGATCAGTAGCCCAAAATTCATAAGATACGCCTAAAGGTATTCAGGAAGCAAAATCTTTGTTGTCCAGTGTTATCAGAGAAAGGATCTGTTGGCATCTGAGAATGTCCAAGGAGGTACATGAGAATGATCCTGGAATGAAAGGGTTAACATATGAGAAGTGTTTAGTTGCTCTGAGCCTGTATTTGCTGGAGTTTAGAAGACTCACGGGGGTGGGGGGGGGGTTTGTGGTGATCTTATTGAAGCCCATCGTATATTGAAAGACTCAGATAGAGCTGATGTGGAGAGGATGTTTCCTATAATGGACCAGAGGGTACAGCCTCTGAATAGAATGACATCCTTTTAGAACAGAGTTGAGAAGGCATTTTTTGGCCAGACAATGGTGAATCAGTGGAATTCAATTCCAAAGAAGACTGTGAAAGCAAAGTTTTTTGGTATATTTAAAGAGTAGGTTCTTGATTAGTGAGGGTGTCAAAGGTTATGGGGAGAAGCAAGAGAATGGATTTGAGCTATGGTGGAATGATGGACCATACTTGATGGGCCAAATGTCCTCATTCTGTTCCTATGTCTTATGATCTTACAGGTTGCTCGATTGTAGGGACTGGACCCCTTTACTAAAATGGACTGCAGTAGAGTTCACCTTGTCTGGGACTGTAATCTTATTCCTGTCAACCTCAGATGAACTTTCACCACCTAAAACTGACTTTTCAGTCACTCCCATTTTCATCCTCTGTCCTAAGCTCATTATTTCCTCTTTTATAATACTGTTGCAATGAAGTTCAAGATACAACATCTCTTCTTTTGTTGAGGTATGTTGGAGCCCTCAGAATGCCCTTCACCAATTTCAGATAGCAAGCGAATCCAGTTTGTGTCTCATGTTTCCTGGTGTTTCTGATTCATTCCTCTAACGACACTTTCTCATTATTCACCAGCCCTCACCAGTCTCATATGCTGGCACATTCATTTCTGACCAGATTCCCGCGGGGTCCTTTACATCTTTGTTCTCCATCCAGCACCCCCCCTCTCCTCCACCAAACCTACCCATGCTCTCTCTCAACATCTGTTTCTACTTCTAAAAATTAGGGATAATCAGTTAACGATCTGGAAAATGAAGAAGTTACATTAACCCCAAAAACTCGGATTGTTGAATGGCTTTTGCTAATGCCTTTTCTGTTTTAAGACTTGAAAGTTAATTTTCTTGGAGAGGCTTACAGGACGTTAACAGGCTTCTCGACCCAATTGGTTCATGCTGAACAAAATGTCTAAGCTAGTCCAATTTGCCGATATTTGACCCATATCCCTCAATAGTGGTAATGTCTGGGGCCAGAGGGCACAGCGTCAGAATAGAATGCTGTCCCTTTAAAACAGAGATGAGAAGGCATTTGTTTTGCCAGGGGATGATGAATCTTTAGAATTCATTGCCACTGGTAGCTGAGGAGGCCAAGTCATTGGGTATATTTAAAGTGCTGGTTGATAGGTTCTTGATTAGTAAGATTGTCAGGAAGAGATGGAAGAATGGTTTGAGGGGGGAAATAAATCAACGTTGACTGAATGTCAGAGAAGGCTTAATGAATGAATGGCTAATTCTGCACCTGTATCTTATTATATCTCAGAGAATGAGCAATCTGGGGGTACCTAACAAAATGGCACTCTCTCTGCAGTTGGGATAACCAAATCAAATCCAAGTCCTTGTTCCATTCATGCGCATTTGGTTGTTAAAGTTCCTGCAACTTTCCCAAGATCCTTTTAGCACGTGAGCTCTTGAGTTTCAAGCGGTCAGTTGGTCAGAATTTCAACCTGTTATTGGTTTGACAAACAAGACGAGGAAGGGAGAAAGAGTGGGGGAGATGAAAAGGGTAATGGATAAGGGAAGGAGCCAGCCTGATCACTGAGTCTGATCCCATTGATTCACAATTCAAGTTTATTTACCATGTGTATATCAAAACATATAATGTAATGTGTCAATTATGTTAATGTCCAACACAGCCAATGATGTGCTGGGGGCAGCCCACCAATTCCTCACATATTCCAGAACCAACCATGCTCTGTAGTGTTAACCATTCATTAATAGTTATGGGTTAGGAAACTAGATATGCAACTCTTAATTAGGGGAGGAGGAGAAGATGGTGGTGCGACGCAGCACGCACAGCTGCTCCAAAATGATATCGTATTTGTGAAGTAGGATGCCGTGCACAATTCTGATTTGATGGAGACGGACGTGAGAAGCACGGAGGAACGTCTAGAGAAACTTCTGAAATGCCTGCTTCACTGCTGCTGCTACTGTGCGATCGAGAATCTCCAGAAGGGAAGGCTCCAAATCCTCGGTTTTGCCTATTGCCTGTTACCAGGGCCGGGGTCGAAGCACTCGGCAGAGATACTGCTCAGTGCTTGGTGTTGGAGGGCTGGTTTGAGGCTCGAAGTTTTTGGACGGACTCAAGAGTCGGCTGTGGTCGGGTGCTTCCAGGATGCTGCATCGGCAAGTTTGCGGTGCTGGAAGCTAATGGCAGGAAGAGAGTTTCTCTTCTCTTCCTTCTACCATCTGCGTGAGATGACGGGTCTTTCGAGAGACTTTGAGACTTTTTTTTACCATGCCCATGGTCTGTTGTTCATCAAATTATGGTATTGCTTTGCACTGTTGTAACTATATGTTATAATTATGTGGTTTTTGTCAGTTTTTTTAGTCTTGATTTGTCTTGTGTTTCTGTGATATCTTTCCGGAGGAACATTGTTTCATTTCTTAATGCATGCATTACTAAATGACAATAAAAGAGGACTGCGTGTCCTCATAATCTATAATCTATCTATAATTACTTGAAACTTGCACTGTATTGTCTCTGCACAAACAACAATGTAATTTTGTTGACCATAGGCCAACAACTTAAAGCATGAATTCTACTGTTCCCTCTGTGCCAATACTTAGTCTGCGCTTTTTCAATTTATAACACTGAAATAGGGGGATCTCTGTTGGCCAGATGGTCGATCCTTCCTTCCCCCAGTCCCTGGTACAGAGGTTCTTCCTTGCGATAGCGGGTCTGTGAAGAGAATTATCACCACCTTGTATCTGAAAATCTTTGCTTTTATGTGCATTTCTTATCAGTTCAAATGTTGCCTTTCAGTGTTATTGGCTATGGGTTATCTGACTGACCTGTAACATCTTATTGGCTCTGGTCCAAGCCAGCATCCACTTCCACAAGTGATAACTGGTATTTTGTGTCTCTTTATTTTAAATTAGTTACCAAACCAGTAGCCAGTTTAAATCACTCAGGGCAGACACAGACCCTACAGTCACAAACCTGCAAGTTATATCTGTAACTCTCGCTTCGGCTAGTGGCTTCATATAGGGGGTGATAACCCCCGGCCCGGCCAGACTTAAGAAATCTCGTTTGGGTGGATGCTGCGCGATGTGTCCCCTGTTACAAATCAGTACCCCGAAATAACAAACAGTACACAATATGTGATTAAGCAATTAAGCTTTATAATTCTTACTTTGATTATATGGTTAGTAAAGAAACGAAAAAAAAAAAAGAGCCCAATCTTATTAAACAGTCTGTTGCGCAATGTTGGCGCTCACTGATAAGTCGATCATCCACCATCGACCTCCTCCGATCGTCGCTGCCCTTCGGACCCTTGCTCCAAGTCCACCTCTTCCGATGGTCTATCAAATCTCTCCATTCGCTTCTTTTCTCCTCATCTCTCCCTGGCAAAAGACCGCAAAAATCTCTTATCCAGCTCACAAGAAAGAACAACAGCATTCGAAACCCCATTATCTCTAGTCATAACCCAAACATTGCTGCTACAGAGAAACCTTTACATTAACAGTGAAAGCCTACAGCATGTTACATACCTAAGCAAAGAACACCTCACAAATAACTTCTTATTTGAAAATGATCCTGTCATGGTCCGGATCGGGATCCCTTTAAATTTACCTTGTTTATGTTACGTTCCGGACCGTTGAATCCCGGTTTTCCCATGTCCCTCGGCTTTGGTGATTAGAGGCAATTAATGCTTGGCTGAACCGGTAGTTTATAGGCTCTGGCTTTCAGCCGTTCGGCGGGGGAGTGTCTGCAAAGTCATCAAAGGTACGGTGTGCCGATGTCATCTGGCCAGAGCAAGCCTAGTCTCTGCCGAAGTGAGTGCCGGTAATTCACCCTTCCTCACCTGAGCAACCCTGTCCAGTTACCTCGCCGAAGCGAGCCTGCAAAGTTTCCTCATCAAGGTGGGTCCGTCAGTTAACCCGCCGGAGAGAATCAGGAGCTGCTGTCTACTGTTCCCAAGTCGAGTCGAGAGCTCGCCACTACCCGGAGGCTCCAAGTCTAGTGCTGGCTTCGGGGGCATTCAAGTACCAAGTCAAGTCCTGGCCCTGGCGGCATTCAAGTACCAAGTCAAGTCCTGGCCCTGGCGGTCTGTGATTCCTGTCCTACCCCCCTGTCTGAATCCCTTCTCTGCCCCTCTCGCCTCTAGCCCTTGTCCGCTGCCCTCGCCTGTACTTCTGTCTAGTTCTATCGCCAGAGCTAGCTAGGTACTGTCTGGTGTTCTTTCGTGTTGGTCTTGTCTTGTCTTCGTCTCCATGGGGTAAGTCAGGCCGTCTTGCCGTTGCTCCGCGGTGGGTCATGTCTTGTCTTGTCCTTGCCTCCGTGGAGTAAGTCAGGCCGTCTTGCTGTTGCCCCACGGGAAGTCATGAGTCCTGGCCCTATGTCCTGTACCCAAGGAGGGATCCCAACTCTGTATTCTGTGTATCTGTCCATGGTTCCAAGTACCTGCTCTCCCAAGACCGAGGCTCTGTTTTTCCATGTTCCTCCTCTCCCCAGCCTATGTCATGTCCATGCCTGGTTCTGGGGTCCGAGCCCAGGGCAAGACCCAGGTACTGGGTCCTTGCCCAGTCCCTGGCTCGGAGTCCATACCCTAGCCTCTTCATGTCTGCTGTAGTTCTGGGGATCCGATTCCGAGTCCTAGCCCAGACCCTTAGTCTCAGCCTAGTCGTAGTCCTGAGTCCTTGTCCAGTTTGCTATTCCTGTTCCTGTCTTGCTCTCCTGGTATCGAACAATAAACTAAATTTAATTAACTTCACAAGATGTATCTTGCATTTGGGTCTACCCTTGCTCCCAATGCCCCCCGCCAGTATGACAGATCCCTGGTCCTGCAATTACCTGCAGTGTAATTTTGTCTACTTTAAAACATTAATCAAGCCAAGCAAGTTCAGTTCGCAAAATGGAAGACTGCTTCCATTGTCCTTGACCCTTTCCAGTTCGATGTTTTCTTTCTTATTTTAATTCCTCGATGTCAACATCTCCCCCCTTTTGATCCACAGGTCAATCTCGGTGGTCACACGATGTCTGAGTGAATACAGTACACAAGGAACACCAGCATTCATGACTACGTCAAATAATACTGGTAAAGATACTAGCAAAATATTGTTGGCTGTAAACATGGATTAAAAACAATATCAAAACACTGTCATATTCAAAAATATTATTAGTATAAAAGCATGTACCCAATTTTATGCAAATTCTTAAGTTATTTAAGTTGGCATCAAAAACACTTACGAAAATACATTGGATAACTATTAAAACGAAGAGAAGAACAATAATAACATGCACATCAAAGGATGTACATTAAGTGGGAGAACCCAATGCCTAATGGATGATAGGAAAGTGAATTCATTGAGTTATTGAATGAGTGTTTTTTCACCCAGTGTGTTAATGCACCAACAAGAGGGGATTCTGTCTAGGTTTGATATTCTGTAACAATCACGATAGCACATTGAGTACAGAAGTTGTTGAGCCTTTAGCAACAAATGATCATAATATTGTTAGTCTTGAAGTTTTTTTGGGAGAGTTTATCAGTAAAAACCAAAGCCATTAAATTAAATTTCAGAAAGGCAATGTTTGTGCAGATGCGGCAAAGACTTCGGAAGGTAAACTGGAAGGAACTGATTGATGCTGAGTCAGTTGAGGAACAATGGGGTTGATTTAATGTGGTAATACACACCGTGCAGGAAATGTTCAAACCCAAGGTCGGGAGAAGCAATAAAAATAATAATCAACTGCATGGATGAATAAAGGTATGCATAAAAATTATTAAAGACAACAATATAAGGAATACAGAAAAATATAGTAATGGTGTTAACCGTAGGGCATATGAAAATATGAGAGCTATAATCAAGAGGAGAATTTGGATTGCCAAATGTCAGGTTTGGAGGAGCTTAGGCGGAGACAATGGCGCCTAACGGTGACTCCTTTACTTGCATCTTCGGAAACAGCTCTATTTCCAGCTTTAATTTTTCCCTTTCAGGGTTCTTTTGAAGACCCTGACCTGGAGTTACATGCTGACTTCAGTTCTTTATAGGAATGGGACCCACTCTTGGGATTTCACGACTGGCCGTTGTTTAGCACACCAAGGGTGCAGCCTAAGAGCTCAGCTCATCTCGTGGCTCTGAAGAAGGGTGGATCGAAGGTCGGGGTCTTGGCAGATCAGTGTGTCGTGGGAGTTGGAAGATCTATGGTTGAGTGCCCAGAGATCTGAGATCTTTGGGCACAGAGCTTAGAAAAAGCAAAGCAATAGACTTTTAACATCGTAAACCAGTGAGTTGTTTGTTATGTCTCCCTTCTCGCTGTGGAATGGAGACATCTCTTTCTCCCTTATTAGGGAGAGAGAGCACCTGTGGTATGTTGAAATACTGGTTGAATGAGTAGACTTTGGGGTATTGCAAGTCTGTGTCTTTGCTGTTGCTTTGCTGTATGCTTGAGTTCTCGGTTGCAGGTACCAATGCTTTTGTTTTGCTGGTGGGAGGAGGGGGGATCGTTAGGCACCATTGTCTCCCCCTGTGCTCCTCCAAACCTGCCTTTTGGCAATTTGAATTTCCCTCTTGATTATAGCTTTCTTATTTTCATATGCCTTACAGTTAACATCATTACTATATTTTTCTGTATTCCTTACACACGGGAGGGAGGGGAGCTGGGGAGGGACTCTGGGGTTCTAACATTTAGCTGTCATTCATTCTTTGCGGGCATTCCTCTGTTTTCGTGGATGGCTGTGACGAAAAAGCATTTCAGGATGTATATTGTATACATTTCTCTGACATTAAATGTACCTTTGAAACCTCTGAGGTTGAGAAGGACATTGCTGATGATGCTAAGATTGACCCCAAGAGATTTTTTTCAATACTTTAGTGGTAAAAATCAAGGAGGAAGTTAAGTGTATTAGGAATAATAGTGGGGTGTTAAGTTATGCAGAGAATGGCATAACGGATACTCTTAATTCATATTTTACTAAAGATGTTAGCAATATGCCGGTAAGTGCAGAGAAAAATAAGGTTGTTTTAAGTGACAGAGATCTTAGAACACAAGGTCCTGCTTCAGCTGAAAAGGCTGCAAGTTAATAAACCTCCAGGGCCAGACAACATGTATACAAAAGTACTTAAAGGGGTCTGTAATTATATAAACAAGCCCCTAACATGTATTTTTCAAAAGTCATTGAAGACTGGTGATATCCCCAAGGACTGGAATTGGGTTAACATTGTCTCAGTATATAAGAGGGGTGACTGCATTTAACTATGGTAACTTTAGATCAGTAAGCTTAATATGTATCATAAGTAATATAATGGAACAATAATAAAGAATGAGTTAGGAAAGCAGTTGATAAGAACAGATATGTTAGCAGAAAGCCAACATGGGTTCAGAAAGTGAAATTCTGTTTTAGAAATATTCTGTAATTCTATGAAGAGACAACTAAAATTTATGATAACAATAGAGTGGTTAATATCGATTACTTGGACTTTCAGAAGGCTTTTGACAAAGTACACCACACGAGGGTAATAATCAAATTATAGGAGGATTTCAGGGTAAGGTGTGCGAAAGGGTGCAGAATTGGCTCAAAAACAAAACAGTTATGATGAGAGGATCATTTTCACACCAGAAGATGTTAAGAGTGGGGTTCTGTAGGGACCAGTTTTGGGGCCGCTGCTGTTTTTAATTTACATTAATCATTTGGATAAGCACATAACAAATAAACTAGTAAAGTCTGCTGATGACAAAAAATTAGGGGGACAGGCTAATAACATTCAGGCAGGTGAATCAATACAGTTAGATCTAAATAAAGTCCAGCTGTGGGCAGATAAATAGCAGATGAAATTTAATGTAAGTAAGTATTACAACATAGGAAGTAGAAATATTAGGTATAAATACACAATGGGGGTTTTGAGTTAGAAAGTGCACTGTATGAGGAGGATTTAGGCATCCAGGAAGACTCATCACTATCAACATCTAGACAATGCACAGAAGCGAGAAGGAAGGCTGATAGAATGTTAGGCTATATAATGCACTCAGTCGAGTTCAAGTCTAGAGACATTCTCCTTAAGCTGTATAATACACTTGTGAGGCTACACCTTGAGTATTCTACACAATTTTGGTCTTTATTTTGCGTGAAGAATATGAAGGCACTGGAGAGAGTTCAAAGAAGGGCAGTGAGAGTCATCCCAGGTCCACAGGGTATAAGCTATGAAGAAAGATTTGAAGAATTAAATCTTTTTAGCCTAAGCACTTGTAGAACGAGAGGAGACATGATAGGAGCATTCAAACTCAGGAAGGATGTAAGTAAGGTGGATGCCAACTGCTACTTCAAAATTAATCCATCATCAAGGACACAGGGCATAGGTAGAGACTGGTTAAAGGGAGATTTCAGACTAACATCAGGAAGAATTTCTTTACACAGCGAGTTGTGGACACTTGAAACATAATACCTAGTTGTGTAGTTGAGAGCAGTACTGTAGAGATTTTCAGTCTAAGCTCGATAATTCTTTCAACACCATGTGAATAGGAATTTGGCAGGCTTTTTTGGACCTAATGGACTGTTCTTGTCAAAAATGTTCATTAATGTTTAAACCCCAGTTCCAAACTTTACTCCAAAAAGAAAGGATTCTGCAGAACATCATTAACTAAATCCACATGATCTTTAATTGCCTTGGAAACTTCATTACATTATTTAATAATAGCTTCATTCTAGTAAGTAAGTCAATCCCGCTGTGCTGTAAAATGAAATGCATGATAAATGTAGAGAAAAAATGAATTACAGTAAGTATATATATATGTCTATTAAATAGTTAAATTAAAATAAGCAGTGTGAAAAACAGAAATAAAAAGTAGTGAGTTTTTTATACAATATCCATTCAGAAATCAGATGGCAGAGGTGAAGAAGCTGTTCCTGAACTGCTGAGTGTGTGCCTTCAAGCTTCCTGATGATAAGAATGAGAAGAGGGCATGCCTGGGTGGGGGGGGGGGGGGGTTGATGTTGTCCTTAATGATGGACCTTGCCTTCCTAAGGCAACGCAACTTGAAGAAGCCTTGGATGCTACGAAGGCTAGTATCCTTGATGGAGCTGACTAATTTTACAAGTTTCTGCAACTTACTTTGATCTTGTGCAGTAGCCCCCCGCCATACCAGATGGTGATACAGCCAGTCAGAATGCTCTCCACGGCACATTTGTAGAAACTTTCGAGTGTTTTAGTTTACAAACCATATCTCCTCAAACCCCTAACAAAATATAGTCTTGCCTTCTTTATAGTTGTATCAATGAGGTCCAGGTAGATCCTCAGAATCTGACACCCAGCAACTTAAAATTGCTCACTCTCTCCACTTCTGAACCCTCTATAAGGATTGGCTTGTGTTCCTTCATCTTACCCTTCCTGAAGTCCGCAGTCAGCTCTTTGGTCTTGCTGATGTTGTGTGAAAGGTTGTTGCTGTGACACCACTCAAATAGCTGGCATATCTCACTGCTATAGGTGGAAGAACAATTGAACTGGTGGTTTTATCAAAGGTTATGGTAATATTTGCCCAGTCAAAACTAAGTCCTGCAAAACATTAAAAACTGAAAATTACTTAAGAATCCCTTCTTGTAATGTGTGCTTGAAGTATCAATGTAATTAGTATCCTTCACCAAGCAAATTTCAGCAATGTACTGTCATTGACAGGTAAAATGAATAGAGAATAATCATAAGGAACAAACCTACAACCTGTTAACCGATTATTAATGAAATTCACTAGACAAACCCAATAATCTCCTTCTTGATGACAAGAAGCCAAATTTACTCCCTTTGTAGTTCCAGACCTCATCACACAACAAAGGACTAGCAGAATTTGGCACTGCAATGGTTGTGGTATCAGTTATTGTCAATTCCACATTGGAGTAAGGTATATATGGAAGATTGTGGAGCTCTAGAGACACTGAGATTCATCTCAAACAACAGGAATTCTGCAGATGCTGGAAATTCAAGCAACACACATCAAAGTTGCTGGTGAACGCAGCAGGCCAAGCAGCATCTGTAGGAAGAGGTGCAGTCGACATTTCAGGCTGAGACCCTTCGTCAGGACTAACTGAAGGAAGAGTTAGTCCTGACGAAGGGTCTTGGCCTGAAACGTCAACTGCACCTCTTCCTACAGATGCTGCTTGGCCTGCTGCGTTCACCAGCAACTTTGATGTGTGTTGCTGAGATTCATCTGCCTGGGGCACATACTAGCCCATGATCTTGTTTTTGATTTGTGTCAACGTGCCACTACATTCATAATAAAGTTGTACTCAAATTATAAACCCCTTTTTTCCTAAAGCAGGACCCCCCAAAAAAACATGACTTCCCACTGTTATCCTAGCACTCCCATCTTTTTCCCATATTTGGCCACAAGTATCCACAAAACATCAATCTCATTTCCTTTACGCAATCTCATCTCAGTTCATCACAAGTTCATTCGTAGTACATGTAATCTTCCACCACTGAGGCCACTCATCAATAGTATTCCAACACCAATCATTTCTGAACACTAGTGTATCTTTTAATTACTTCAATGTGTTTACTTCATTGGTAGATTATCTCCTTTGCCTCATTCACAACACATATCTGGTCTGCAGTCAAGTGACAGATCAGTGGCAACTTGATAACAACATAGTCCCAAAAATATTGATCTGCATCACTGCGTTGCATTGTGAGGTTTTCCTTCATTACCACATTTACTGCTAGCTAAGAATGTTTGTCCTCCAACAGCCAGATCTGAAATCACATTCCCAGTTGTGACATTGTGACTTTTCAAAGGATATTGTTTCCATCCCTCGGTATAACTCATTGTTGTGGTTACTATACAATATGGATATTGTCAGATAAACTGATTATTCTCAAGCAATGAAAATTTTGCATAAGAACAGATAACACAATTTGTAAGTTTTGTCACATTAATGAATGTTTTCACTCTACTTTCCCACTGTACAATGTTTTCCTGTCTACAGTTAATAATATTATCCTTTGGAAAATATTTGGCTGTAGGCACTCCAATAAATTTATCTTGAGTGAACTTCAGCCCCACTGATATTTGCACAAGTGTGATCCCATACATCTATAATCTTACCATGACCATCATTATCTAAGGGTTGCTCAATAATTGGATCTAAAAAGTGACTATTATTCCCTCTGTGATACTTGATGTGAGCTTCCACCTTTATGACTGTGTTCTTTTTTTCCTTCACATATATCCCACAGTTGGCTTTCCTCTCAGCATCCTGTACATGTGAGGAACCATCGAAAAAAGAAGTTCTTCCTTCCTTTGTTTGTGTCTTCCTTCTCTGGTTTTGCTTTCTGATCTCCTTCTACCTCCCCTTCTTATTATTTTGATACAAATGGTCCCTTGGGGTCATTTGGTATCATATCCTGATGCCCATGCTGTTCTCCAGTCCAATGAAGATTATTTATAAGGAAGGGAGAAATTTTAATACCCTTTTTAGCTACAACTGAATTCTTCAGTGCCAAGGCTGACTGATCAAGACATTTTAATTCGAACATCCAGCAGTAGCTAGATAAATATGTGTTTTAAGATAGTAAGTGAATTAATGCTGAAATACTGTTTTGACCAGTCCAATATTTAAATTGAATTTTCATTTGCAATTTATATGACAAAATACTGATTACATTAAAACAATTTACCATGGAATGGCAATTCAAAATCCATATGTCAAAGGTTTCGGGCAACATCTTTTATCTTCTGTAAAAGGAAGCAGTCTTGTTAGTAAAACAACTTTAGGATTAGTCTCCAAATACTCTAATCTTTCCAAAATCATTAATTTCAAATTCTTAATTTAACAGTTCACCAATGAGCAATTCCCCTAAATGTCCATTTCCCTCTGAAATGGGGACATCTCATATCCAGAACAGAGGTGCACAAATTTCCATCTCAACATAGATTACACATGGCCAGTATGGAATCTTGGTTTCTCTGAAAACAATTCCATGGAAAATAAATGGAAAAAACCCCAAAACACAGACAAGACAAAATACAAAATCCATACTTGTACTGTTGTTCATTCAAATCCTCTACAAGTAACTGCAAAAATTAGAATAAACTTTTAATTTCCACCCTTGAAACATACTCCAAAGGACAAATGAAAAAAAAAACAATTCAGTTAGGTGGGGGCCCCCAACACATTAACAAATTCATGAACCTTTTAAAGGCACAGGCTCTTAAGACAAGATTGAAATTGCTCCAAAGTAGGAAATTAATTGCATTAATCACCTTTTGGTCTGAAACTTCCTCCCAATATCGATTGAGCAAACACAGAACAGTCTTTGCATTCTCTCTCACACAGACATGCTCACACACCCTCAAATAAACTCACATGTGGCTATACTTCACAGAATTAAAGCATACAAACCATTCACACTTTAAACCATTTTAGAAAAATTCTTATTCCTAAGGGTTAAATTGTTATCAAAACATCCAGTTACAATCTGATAAAACTGAGGAAATCCATTACTTCAGAATAAAGAAATCCTTGAATTTATTAATCATGTACAAGTAAATAACATTCAGCAAGTGTAAAGCATGAAATCACCCAAAATTCCAACATATCCCATGACCCTCTGTAATTCCAATCTCTAACTGTGTTAGGCTGTAGATTACATGACCCCTGCCCTGGTGCCTGTTCCTCCGTCAGGGCAGAGTGTAACACTGAAGTTAGACACGGAAGGCTAACTTTACAATGATGTTGGAGAGAGATAAGAGCAGACAATTTGGGAAAATATTTAATTGGGGTAGGAGAAAGTTTGATGCTTTTAAGCAGGAACTTGGGAACATAAATTGGGACCAGATGTTCTCAGGGAAATGCACAGCATAAATGTGCCAAATATTTAGGGAACATTTGCATGGCATTCTGCATAGGTATGTTCTATTGAGGCAGGGAAAGGATGGTAGGGTAAAAGAACCATGATGTACAAAGGATGTAGAAAATCTAGTTGAGAAAAAAAAGAAAAGCTTATGAAAGTTTCAAGAAACTAGGTACTATTAGAGCTCTAGAAAATTACATGGGTGCCAGGAAGGAGTTCAGGAATGAAATTAGCAGAACTAGAAGGACTGTGAGATGGCCTTGGCGAGGATTAAGGAAAACCCCAAGGCATTCTAGAAGTATGTGAAGAACAAGAGGATGAACCGTGTGAGAATAGGGCCAATCAGGACTGATGGTGGAAACATGTGCATGGAGTTGGAGGATGTAGCAGAGGTACTTAATGAATACTTTGCTTCAGTATTCACCAGTAAATTCTCAACATGACTTACAGTGGACTGAAATGCTTGAATGTGTAGACATTAAGAAAGAGGATGTGCTGGAGCTTTTGAAAGGTATTAAGTTAGATAAGTCACTGGGACCAAATGAGATATACCCCAGGCTACTATGGGAATTGAGGGAGCAGATTGCTTATCCTCTCGTGATGATCTTTGCATCATCAATAGGGATGGGAGAAGTACCAGAGGATTAGAAGGTTGCAGGCATTGTTCCTTGTTCAAGAAAGGGAGTAGAGATAACCCAGGAAATTACAGACCAGTGACTATTACTTCAGTGATGGGTAAGTTATTGAAGAAGATCCTGAGAGGCAGGATGAGCATTTGCAGAGACATAATCTGATTGGGGATAGTCAGCATGGGTTTGTCAAGGGCAGGTCATGCCTTACAAGCCTGATTGAATTCTTTGAGGATGTAACAAAACACAATTGATGAAGGTAGAGCAGTGGATGTAGCATATATGATTTTAGTAAGGCATTTGATAAGGCTCCCTATGCGAGGCTCATTCAGAAAGTAATGAGGCATGAGATCCAAAGAGACCTTGCTTTGTGGATCCAGAAGGCAAAGGGTGGTTGTAGGTGGTTCATGTTCTGCATGGAGGATGGTGACCAGTGGTGTTCTGCAGGGATCTGTTCTGGGACACCTCCTCTTTGTGACTTTTATAAATGACCTGGATGAGGAAGTAGAAGGGTAAGTAAGTACACAAAAGTTGGGGGTGTTGTGGATAGTCTGCGGGTTGTCAGAATTTACAGTGCAACATTGATAGGATTCAGAAGTGGGCTGAGAAGTGACAGATGGAGTTCAACCCAGGTAAGTGTGAAGTGGTTCATTTTGGTAGGTCAAATTTGAAGACAGAATGTAATATTAATGGTAATACTCTTGGCAGTGTGGAGGATCAGCGAGATCTTGGGGTCCGTGTCCATGGGACACTCAAAGCTGCTGTGCAGGTTGACAGTGTTGTTAAGAAGGCTTATGGTGTGTTGGCCTTCATCCACTGTGGGATTGAATTCAAGAACCATGAAGTAATCTTACAACTAAGTACACCCAACTTGGAGTACTGTGTTCAGTTCTGGTCACGTCACTACAGGAAGGATATAGAAGGATACTATAGAGGGTGTGCAGAAGAGATTTACAAGGATGTTGCCTGGATTGGGGAGCATGTCTTATGAGAACAGGTTGCATGAACTTGGCCTTTTCTCCTTGGCGTGATGGAGGATGAGAGGTGACTTGATAGAAGTGTGTAAGATGATCAGAGGCATTGATTGTGTGGATAGCTCAAATGGCTAACACGAAGGGGCACAGTTTTAAGGCGCTTGGAAGTAGGTACAGGGGGATGTCAGGGGTAAGTTTTTCACACAGCGAGTGGTGAGTGCATGGAATGCACTGCCAGTGACAGTGGTAGAGGTGGATACAATAGGGTCTTTTAAGAGACTCTTAGATTGGTACATGGAGCTTAGAAAAATACAGGTCTATGCAGTAGGGTAATTCTAGGCAGTTTCTACAGTAGGTTACGCTTTGGCACAACATTGACAGGCCAAAGAGGCCTGTTATGTGCTGTAGATTTCTATGTTCTATGTGTGTCATCTAAACTATGAATTATCTGGTACTGCCAAATACACTAGAAAAGTTCCCGGGGAACATCTCTCAGCCCACACTTTGTTGTATTCACGGCTACAGTAATTAATTGGGCCATATCAAAAGGGATGGGATCATGTCATCCTGATCCCGCTGGCCATGGTGTAACCTGAACTCCCTTCATCACCATTGACATCATTGGGGCAGGCTGCCCACTTCCTCAAAATCATTCTCACTATTATAGTGTATCCCCTCATGTGCTAAATTATATCAATCTACATCACAATCATCATCAGCCCTCGCACCAAATGCACTTATCACTCCTACCTGAGCACAGAGTTGACTTTGCAACTTTTTGATTTGTTTTAAAATTGTTTCTTCAGCAGTTTGAATGGGGCACGACTGCACAAGCGCGTGGAAGTCGGCCAGTGAGGACAGCAGAAAGAGTTTAAAAAGAAGCCAGTTTTACAGAGCGGGCATCAGAGGAACGGGTGACAGAGTACAGGGAGACAGAGAAGGAAGACCTTGGCTCAATGGGACTTCAGCGATAAAGGGTCGAAGCGAGGTAGGTTATCTGTTTAGAATACAGACAGAAAGAATATGTGTGAGGCCAGTTTTCTGTGCTCGGTGTCAGGAGTGGAAGGCCCTGGAGACTCCCAGCCTCCTGAGTGGCCACATCTGCACCAGATGAATTGAGCTGCAGCTCCTTACGGACCGCTTTAGAAAACTGAAGATGCAGCTTGTTGACCTTCATCTGGTCAGGGAGAGCGAGGAGGTGATAGAGAGGAGCTATAGGCAGGTAGTCACACCAGGGCCTCAGGAGACAGATAAGTGGGTAGCAGTCAGAAGAGGGAAGGGCAAGAAGCAGGTGCTAGAGAGAACCCCAGTGGCTGTTCCTCTTAACAATAAGTACTCCTGTTTGAGTACTGTTGGGGGAGACAGGCTACCTGGAGGAAGCAACAGTGGCCGCGCCTCTGGCACAGAGTCTGGCCCTGTGGCTCGAAAGGGTAGGAAAAGGAAGAGGATGGCAGCAGTGATAGGGGACTCTATAGTTAGGGGGTCAGACAGGTGATTCTGTGGATGCAGGACAGAAACGTGGATGATAGTTTGCCTCACAGGTGCCAGGGTCTGGGATGTTTCTGACTGCATCCACGATATCTTGAAGTGGGAAAGAGAACATCCAGAGGTTGTGGTACATATTGGTACCAACGACATAGGTAGGAAAAGGGAGGAGGTCCTGAAAGCAGACTACAGGGGGTTAGGAAGGAAGTTGAGAAGCACGACCTCAAGGGTAGTAATCTCAGGATTACTGCCTGTGCCATGTGACAGTGAGTATAGGAATAGAGTGAGGTGGAGGATAAATGTGTGGCTGAGGGATTGTAGTGGGGGCAGGGATTCAGATTTCTGGATCATTGGGACCTCTTCTGGGGCAGGTGTGACATGTACAAAAAGGATGGGTTGCACTTGAATCTGAGGAGGACCAATATCCTGGCGGGGAGGTTTGCTAAGGCTATTGGGGAGAGTTTAAACTAGAATCGCTGGGGGGTGGGATCCGAACTGAAGTGATTGAGGAAAGGGAGGTTGGCTCATAAATAGAGCAAGCTTGGAGACAGTGTGAAAAGGAGGATAGGCAGGTGATAGAGAAGGGACGCACTCAGACCAATGGTTTGAGACGTGTCTATTTTAACGCGAGGAGTATTACGAGCAAAGCAGATGAGCTTAGAGTGCGGATTAGCACTTGGAGCTATGATGTTATGGTCATTACAAAGACTTGGATGGTGCAGGGGCAGGAATGGCTACTTCAAGTGCTAAGCTTTAGATGTTTCAGAAAGGACAGGAAGGGAGGCAAAAGAGGTGGGGCGTGGCACTGTTGAGATAGTGTCACGACTGCAGAAAGGAAGGAGGTCATGAAGGGGTTGTCTACTGAGTCTCTGTGGGTGGAAGTTAGGAATAGGAAGGGGTCAATACTCCACTCGGTGTTTTTTATAGACCACCCAATAGTAACAGGGACATGGAGGAGCAGATATGGGTTGTTGTGGGGGGAGATTTTAATTTCCCAAATATTGATTGACATCTCCCTAGAGTAAGGGATTTAGATGGGGTGGAGTTTGTTTAGGGGTGTTCAGGAAGGTTTCTTGACACAATATATAGATAACCCTACAAGAGGAGAGGCTGTACTTGATCTGGTATTGGAAAATGAACCTGGTCAGGTGTCAGGTCTCTCAGTGAGAGAGCATTTTGGAGATAGTGATCACAATTTTATTTCTTTTACCATAGCATTGGAGAAGGATAGGAACAGACAAGTTAGGGAAATGTTTAATTGGAGTAAGGGGAAATATGAGGATATCAGGCAAGAACTTGGAAGCATAAATTGGAAACAGACGTTCTCAGGGAAATGTACGGAAGAAATGTGGCAAATGTTTAGGGGATATTTGCGTGGGGTTCTACATAGATATGTTCCAGTGAGACAGGGAAAGGATGGTAGGGTACAAGAACCGTGGAGTACAAAGGCCGTTGTAAATCTAGCCCAGAAGAAAAGAAGAGCTTATGAAAGGTTCAAAAAACTAGGTAATGTTAGAGATCTAGAAGATCATAAGGCAAGCAAGAAGGAGCTTAAGAATGAAATTAGGAGAGCCAGAGGGGCAGTGAGAAGAACTTGACTGACAGGATTAAGGAAAACCCCAAGGCATTCTACAAATATGTGAAGAGCAAGAAGATAAGACATGAGAGAATAGGACCGATCAAGTGTGACAGTGGAAAAGTGTGTATGGAACCGGAAGAGATGGCAGAGGTACTTAGTGAATACTTTGCTTCGGTATTCAGTACGGAAAAGGATTTTGGCGATTGTAGGCATGACTTGCAGTGGACTGAAAAGCTTGAACATATAGATATTAGGAAAGAGAATGTGCTGGAGGCTTTGGAAAGCATCAAGTTGGATAATCACCGGGACCGGACGGGATGTACCCCAGGCTACTGTGGGAAGTGAGGGAGGAGATTGTTGAGCCTCTGGTGATGATCTTTACATCATCAATGAGGACAGGAGTTGTTCCAGAGGATTGGAGGGTTGCAGATGTTGTTCCCTTATTCAAGAAAGGGAGTATGGATAGCCCAGGAAATTATAGACCAGTGAGTCTTACTTCAGTGGTTGGTAATTTGATAGAGAAAATCCTGAGAGGCTGGATTTATGAACATTTGGAGAGGCAAAATATGATTAGGAATAGTCAGCATGGCTTTGTCAAAGGCAGGTCGTGCCTTACGAGCCTGATTGAATTTTTTGAGGATGTGACTAAACACATTGATGAAGGTAGAGCTGTAGATGTAGTGTATATAGATTTTAGCAAGGTATTTGATAAGGTACCCCATGCAAGGCTTATTGAGACCCTGGTCAGACTCCACTTGGGGTACCGTGCTCAGTTCTTGTTGCCTCGCTACAGGAAGGACGTGGAAGCTATAGAAAGGAAGCAGGAGAGATTTACAAGGATGTTGCCTGGATTGGGAAGTATGCCTTATGAGAATAGGTTGAGTGAACTCGGGCTTTTCTCCCTGGAGCAACGGAGGATGAGAAGTGATCTGATAGAGGTGTACTAGGTAATGAGAGTCATTGATCGAGTGGATAGTCAGAGGCTTTTTCTCAGGGCTGAAATGGCAAGCATGAGAGGGCATAGTTTTAAGGTGCTTGGAAGTAGGTACAGAGGAGATGTCAAGGGTAAGTTTTTTACGCCGAGAGTGGTGAGTCCGTGGAGTGGGCTGCCGGCGGCAGTGGTGGAGGCGGAAATGATAGGGTCTTTTAACAGGCTCCTGGATGGAAACATGGAGCATAGAAAAATAGAGGGCTATGGGTAAGCCTAGGTAGTTCTAAGGTAAGGACATGTTCAGCACAGCTTTGTGGGCCGAAAGGCCTGATTTATGCTGTAGATCAGCGCTGCCTTTCTTCTTAGCTGCTGTTTCCTGCAAAATATTTATAGCAGCCTGTAAATCCTGAAACAGACTTTTCCATTTCTCTGCTCCTGTACTTGCCTTTTAACATTCCTCTTCCTGTTTCTCCTTTTCTCTCGTTAGGCATTCGCAGTGAGCCTGAAACAGACTCATGTGTATCATATCCGCCTGGCCCTTCTCCCTCAGGATTTCATTTCCTTTCCTTCTTCACTTCAGCTCTTATCTACACTTACACAATTCTCCTGCCAGTTTTAGTTTTTTCTCTCTCCACCTCAATTATAATAGCAATTATGATAGCTTTTTAAAATCTCTTGTAATTTATTCTATTTCCTCTCACTAACTGTTTTTCACAATGCATTCCCCAGGGTCCATAATCTTCCACTCTCAAACTTACCTATCCACTCCTCATAATTGGGCCATTTTCTTAATATATAACTAGGAAAGTAATTTCTCTGCTACTCCAAACCCCCTGGGTTCTTCTTGTGCTTTTCCCATTTTAATATCCCAACCTAGTGGGTGGTTCAACTCAAAACTAGGGTCCCAGACCCTTATACTTTTTATTCAAACCTACCCAGGGATGCCAAAATATGTTGACCATTTATCAAAGGAAGTAGTTTCAGAAATTAACTCCTAATTAATCGAAGCAGGCACTTTAACAACAATATTGACCCTGGGCCAACAACTTAAAATGTGAATTCTACTGTTCCCTCTGTACCAATACTCAAATCAGACCACATTTCGCTTTTCAAAATATTGGATCTCAATTAGCCAGATGATCAATCCTTTCTTCCCCCAGCCCCTGATGTGGAGGCTCTTCCTTGCAATGGTGAGTCTCTGAAGAGAGGTATCACTACCTTGTACCTGAAAACCTCTGCTTTATGTGCACTCCTTGCTAGTTCAAATGTTGCCTTTCAGTATTATTGGCTGTGCGTCATCGGATTAACATTTAACATTTTATTGGCTCTGGTCCAAACCTGCATACATTTATTGGCCCCCTTCTGAAAGTGACAACAGGTAATTTGTGACTCCTTATCTTAAATCAGTTACCAAACCAGTAGCCAGTTTGAATCACTCAGGGAAGTCACCAACCCCACAGAGAGAAGCCTGCATATTATATCTGAACAAAGAACACTTCTCAAATAACTTTTTATTTGGAAATGATCCCTGGTCCTGCAAATTACCTGGAGCACCATTTGGTCTACTTTAAAGCATTAATCATGCCAAACAACTTCAGTTCACAAAATGGAGGACGCAGATCTGCTTCACAAAATGGCAGCCTCCATTTTTTCGACCTCATGGCAAGAACAAAAACAATAAGTTTGTCTGCTTCCACCATTCTTGAACCATTCAGTTTGGCATTTTCATTCTTATTTTAACTCCTCCATGGAAAACAGTAGAACAACCCACAACACAACAAATGCTGAAACAGCAACAGCAAAATCAAGGCCCATTCTTCACTCTCACCCACACATATACAGTCCTTTAGCCCCAGGACAAGCTTCTGCATTCAGTCTCTACCAGACATGGATTTGGACAAGCGGATTTGACCTCCCCAGCAGACCCAGAGATTTATAGCATCAGCTCTGGGCTATGGGCTTGGACTTCCAAAACTTCCAATTCGACCCTCAGGCCTCAGTCCTCAGTATTGACCCCAGGCCATATCAATTGCCAAACATCAGGCCTCAGACTCCAATCTCAATGATTCACAAACCCAAAGTGTCATCAGAAATTATTCCTCCTGCCTTTGCATCCACAAGTTTGTTATTGTCTTTGACAGAAATTTGCAGATTAAAGACAACAATCATGGAAAGTACGGAACAAATCAGACAGATGTTGTCCTGCCACACTTTTTACTGCTGCTTCCTCTTTCAACTGTGGATGCCTGGGGCAACTTCATCCTTTCTGCCCTCTTAGTTTGATGAAGTGTTAAGGAAAGAGAAAAAAAGATCATCCTTGTCCTTTCTGTGACTCCAAACCCACCAGTCCAGCTGAGCTTTGACTGACTTATCTCCTCAGGAGCAGTTAGGGGCAGACATTAAACGTTGGCTTTGTTGGTTGAGAGGGCTAATAAATCAGCTGTGTTTGAATTGCAAAGCTGACTTGATGGGCCAAATGGCCAAAATCTGCTCCTATGTCTTTAAGTCTTATGGCGATATTCTCTCTGTCTCCCTCTTTCTATCCTGTTTCTTTCATCCTTTACCACACTCAGCTTCTACCTTGAACAGTGATCTTGTGCGATCGGGTCCACTCTCGAACTCACAGTCATTATGATCTTGTACTTTATTGTGCTGCATTTCCTCTGCAGCTTTTCAACTTCATTCTACATTATTGTTTTACCTCATTCTTGCTCAATGCACTGCATAATAATTTGTTCTGTCTGAACAGTATGCAAGACAGGATGTTCTCTGCGTCTTGTAAACCAATACAACTATCCTACTTACTTTTTTAAATGAACCCCGCAACTCATTTAGGGAGAAATCCGTTGAAGGTTTGAGGTGGTGAGGAAGAGGAAGATGTAGCGGAAGGATTCAGATCGATCACTCAAGGAGCATGAAAATTATGAAGGTTGAGCGGCCTGTTTCTGCCTGAGGTATTTGATCGAGTCAATCTCTCCAGTAGCTCTTGTCACTTGAGAAGCTGCTCCACCACCAGCAGGTGGATGGCTCGACTGTCAATTCTGATGGTCACTTTCCATTGATATTTGAGGTTGGATTTTAGTCAAATTTTATTTATTTAATTATTGAGATACAGCACAAAATATCTTCTTCGAGCTACGCCACTCAGTTTAATGTCAGCCTAATCATGGGACAATTTACAATGACCAATTAATCTACCAGCAGGCATATCTTCGAAAATAGAAACTCCTTACAGGCAGCAGTGGCAATGGGACCTGGGACGCTCTTACTGTAAAGTGTTATGTTAACCACTACGCCACCATGCTATATCATCGTGTGAGAGTCTACGACCAGAGGGCACAGCCTCAAAATAGAAAGATGTCCCTTTTGGGACAGAGCTGAGGAGGAATTTGCATAGCCAGAGGGTGGCTAATCTGTGGAATTCATTGCCACAGACACTGCGTTTATTCTTAAAGCAGAGGGTGGTAGGTTCTTGATTAGTAGGGGTGTTAAACATTACAGGGAGAAGGTATGAGAATAGGGTTGAGAGGGGAAATAAATCAGCAAATGGTGGAGCAGACTCGATAGGCTGAATGGCCTAATTCTGCTCCTATGTCTTATGAACTACCTGCCTAAGTCTCATGAACTACCTGCCAAACTTTCTTTCTACCTGGGTAAGTTTCATGTTTTTGGAAGTCTAAACCTAAGGTTGATCATTTAGAAATGTAGGAGGTGGGTGTTGCTGACAAGACCAGCACTTATTGCCTATCCCTAGCTGCCCCTTACTTACAGAACAAAACAAACGTACATAGACATAACAACATTAGTCTACGTTGAAGGATGTATAGTCCAAGGCGCCGTTAGAGTTTTTCAGGTCAGTTCAAGAATCTGATGGCAGTCGGAAAGAAGACCAGGAAGGCTCATGTTCTCAGTATTTATTTATTTATTTATTTGCACAGTTTGTCTTTTGCTTAGACCATAAGACCGTAAGACGTAGGAGCAGAATTAGGCCATATAGCCCACCGAGTCTGCTCCACCATTCAATCATGGTTGAAACTTTTTTTCTATCTCCACCTCAACCCCAGTTCCCGGCCTTCTCCCTGTAACCTTTGATGCCATGTCCAATCAAGAACCTATCAACCTCTGCCTTAAATACACCCAACGACCTGGCCTACACAGCTGCATGTGACAACAAATTCCACAAATTCACCACCCTTTGGCTAAAGAAATTTCCCTGCATCTCTGTTTTGAAAGGGCGTCCCTCTCCTGAGGCTGTACCCTTTTGTCCTAGACTCTCCCACCATGGGAAACATCCTTTCCACATCTACTCTGTCTAGGCCTTTCAGTATTTGAAAGGTTTCAATGAGATCCCCCCTTCATCCTTTAAAATTCCAGCAAGCACAGACCCAGAGCCAACAAATGTTCCTCGTATGATAACCCTTTCATTCCTGGAATCATCCTTGTGAACTTCCTCTGGACCCTCTCCAATGCCAGCACATCTTTTCTAAGATGAAGGGCCCAAAACTGATCACAATACTCAAGGTGAGGCCTCGCCAGTGCCTTATAAAGCCTCAGCATCACATCCCTGCTCTTATATTCTAGACCTTTTGAAATGAATGCTAACATGTGTGACGCCAAACCAAGCTATCGGACGATTGATGCTAATGAGAGAGATAAGAGAGACAATGGAGAAACATTCAAAATGCTAATAAGAGAGGAGAGAGGGATTAACGGAAAAGAAACACAATTCAGAATATTGACAGACTGGTTGCTTTGAACCTGAACCGTTTGAAGTTTGATGGACAGGTGATACCCCAGCAGGGGGATAAAAAGGGCAGGTTCGCTAAGGCAAGCGACACCACTAGACCATGAGACAACGAGACCCTGGAAAGAGCAGTGTGCCCCCACAAGTGGTGGGAGTTTGGAGGTCCGGTTCGCGGGAACCGACCATAGGCTCGCAAGGTGTAAAGGTACGATCGGTGGGAACCTGGGGTGTGTGTCCGCCCTTGCCTAGGTGCCGGGTTCACCGCGGAAGAACAATCGTATCCGGAACAGAGGGGTCACAGTCGGTGACCACAGCGGGATAGAAGACATCAAACAGGGTCTGCCCGAAACCAACTGTGAAGACATCAAAGGTCTGCCTGAACCAAATTGCATCTCTCTCTCTCTCTCCAACGGTACAACAGCGATTACTGCGAACTGCACTAAGCTGAACTGAGCTCTGTGTCACTGTAAGACTGATCATTTTACCCCTCGACTGCGATAGAGCTTGGTTGATTCCTATTACCCTAGTTCTTTGTATAGGTGTGTATTATCATTGCTAACCTGTTACATTTATATCCTTACGATTAGAGTACTGTATTATTTGTTTCTTTAATAAAACTTTATTAGTTCCTAGTAATCCAGACTCCAACAAGTGTTCCATTTCTGCTGGTTTGGCAACCCAGGTACGGGGTACGTAACATGGCATTTGCCTTCCTCACCACTGACTCAGCCTGCAAGTTCACCTTCAGGGTGTTCCGCACAAGGACTCCCAAGTCCCTCTGTATCCCAGATTCCTGGATTTTCTCTCCGTTTCAAAAATAGTCCGCACATTTATTTCTGCTACCAAAGTGCATGACCTTGCAGTTTCCAACATTGTATTTCATTTGCCACTTTCTTGCCCATTCTCCTCATCTAAAGTCCTTCTACATCCTACCTGTTTCCTCAATACTACCTTCCCCTCCACTAATCTTTGTATCATCTGCAAACTTGGCAACAAAGCCATCTATTCCATCATCTGAATCATTTATATACAGCATAAAAAGAAGTGGTCCCAACACTGACCTCTGCGGAACACCACTAGTCACTGGCAGCCAACCGGAAAAGGATCCTTTCATTCCCACTTGCTGCCTCCTACCAATTAGCCAATGCTTTAACCATGTTAGTAACTTCCCTGTAATAGCATTGGCTCTTAACTTGGTAAGCAACCTGATGTTTGGCACCTTGTCAAAGGTCTTCTGAGAGTCTAAATATACAACATCCCCTTTATCTATCCTACTTGTAACCTCCTCAAAGAATTCCAACAAGTTTGTCAGGCAGGATTTTCCCTGAAGGAAACCGTGCTGCCTTTGTACTATCTTGTCCTGTGTCACCAAGTACTCCATCACCTCATCCTTAACAATTGACTCCAACATCTTCCCAACCACCACTGAGGTCAGGCTAACTGGTCTATCAGTTAGGAGGAGAAGATGGCAGCGCAACGCGTGCACGCAGCTCTCCGGTGAAAATGATATCATATCCATTAAATAGAGGCCGTGGACAATTCTGATTTGATGGAGACAGACGTGAAAGCACAGAGGAACACCTGGATAGATTTCTGAAACGCCGGCTCGCTGCCACTGTTACTGGGCGATCGAGAATCTTCCGGAGGGAAGGCCCCAAAATCCCCAGATTTGCCTGCTGCTAGCAACTAAGGCTGAGGTCGAATTGTTCAGATAGAGATGGTGCTCGGTACTCGGTGTTGGAGGGCTGATCAGAGGCTCGAAGTTTTCGGACGACTCAGAGTCAGACTGTGGTCAGGAATGGCAGGGAGAGTTTTCTTTCTTCTCCCGTCTGCGTGAGATGCGGTACATTCGAGAGACTTTGAACTCTTTTGCTGTGCCATGGCCTGTTCTTCATCAAGTTATGGTATTGTTGCACTGTTGTAACTATATGTTATAATTAGGTGGTTTTTGTTGGTTTTTCAGTCTTGGTCTGTCCTGTGTTTATGTGATATCACACCGGAGGAATATTGTATCATTTCTTAATGTATGCGTTACTAAATGACAATAAAAGAGGACTGCGTGTCCTCATAATCTAATCTAATCTAATTTCCTTTCTGCTGCCTTCTTCCTTTCCTAAAGAGTGGAGTAACATTTGCAATTTTCCAGTCCTCTGGCACTATGCCAGAGTCCAATGATTTTTGAAAGATCATTTCTAGTGCCACCACAATCTCTAACGCTACCTCTTTCAGAACCCTGGGGTGCAGTTCATCTGGTCCAGGTGACTTATGTACCCTTAGGTCTTTCAGCTTTTTGAGCACCTTCTCTCTTGTAATAGTAGCTGCAGCCACCTCTCTTCCTTCACACACTACAACATAAGGCATACTGCTAGTGTCTTAGACAGCGAAGACTGACACAAAATACTCATTTAGTTCATCAGCCATCTCCTTGTCCCCTGTTATTATTTCCCCTGCCTCATTTTTTAACGGTCCTATATCCACTCTCATTTCTCTATTATTTTTAACATATTTGCAAAAGCTTTAACTATCCACCTTGATGTTAATTGCTAGCTTGCTTTCATATTTCATCTTTCCCCTTCTAATGATTTCTTAAGTTGCTCACTGTAGGTTTTTAAAAACTTCCCAATCCTCTATCTTTCCACTAATTTTTGTTTTGTTGTTATGCCCTTTCTTTTGCTTTTAAAATAGCTTTGACTTCCCTTGTCAGCCATGGTTGTACTATTTTACCATTTGAGTATTTCTTCATTTTTGGAATACACACGTCCTGCACCTTTTACATTTTACCCTGAAATACATGCCATTGCTGCTCTGTCAACATCCCTGCCAGCAGCTCCGTCCAATTTACTTTGGCCAACTCCTCTCTCACACCACTGTAATTTCCCTTACTCCATTGAAATACTGCTACATCAGACTTCAATTTCAAGTTGAACACAATCATATTGTGATCACTGTTTCTTATGGGTTCTTTTACCTAAAGCACCCTAATTGCCTCCATTACATAACACCCAGTCTAGTGCAGCTGAACCCCTCGTCAGCTCAATGACAAACTGCTCTAAAAAGCCATCTAATAGGCATTCAACAAACTCAAGATCCATTACTAACCTGATTTTCCCAATCGACCTGGATGTTAAAATCTCCCATGACTACCATAACATTGCCTTTTGACTCGCCTTTTCTATTTCCTGTTGTGATCTGTGGTCCACCTCCCAGCCACTGTTGGGAGGCCTGTATATAACTGCCATCAATGTACTTTTACCCTTGTAGTTTCTTAACTCAACTCACAAGGATTCAACATCTTCTGATCCTATGTCACATCTTTCTACTGATTTGATGCCATTCGTTACCAGTAGAGCCACACCACCCCCTCTGCCTACCTTCCGATCCCTCTGATATAACGTGTAACCTTGGATATTCAGCTCCCAACTACAACCATCCTTCAGCCATGAGTCAGTGATTGCCACAACATCATACCTGGCAATCTGTAATGTTGCAACAAGATCACCCACCTTTTTTCTTATACTATGTGCATTTAGATACAACACCATGAGTACCGTATTTGCTATCCTTTCTGATTCTGTATCCCTAATGATTTGATACTCGGCCTGTTGGCTGCGACTAAGTTCCATCACCTGTCAATGCCCCTCCTGACAATCTGACTGAAGGCTATCTTTACTTTTTACCACCTGTCCTTTCCTGAGTTCCTTCACTCCAGTTCCCACTATCATGCCAAGTTAGTTTAAACCCTCCCCAACAGCTCTAACCAAACTGCCCGCAAGAATATCGGACCCCTCGGGTCCAGGTGCAACCTGTCACTTCTGAACAGGTCATGCTTGCCCCAGAAGAGATCCCAATTATCCAAGAACTTGCATCCCTGCCCTCTGCACCAGCTTTTCAGCCATGCATTAATCTGCCAAATCATCCTGTTTCTACCCTCACTGGCACGTGGCACAGCCAACAATCCAGAAATTACTACCCTAGAGGTTCTGCTTCTCAGCTTTCTACCTAGCTCTCTAAATTCTCTTTTTTGGACCTCATTGCTTTTTCCTTCCTATGTCATTGGTACCAGTATGTACCAAGACATCTGGCTGTTCCCCCTCCCTCTCCAAAATGTTGTGGACGAGATCTGAGACATCCCTGACCCTGGCACCAGGGAGGCAACATACTATAGAAACATAGAAACATAGAAAATAGGTGCAGGAGTAGGCCATTCGGCCCTTCGAGCCTACACCACCATTTATTATGATCATGGCTGATCATCCAACTCAGAACCCCGCCCCAGCCTTCCCTCCATACCCCCTAATCCCCATAGCCACAAGGGCCATATCTAACTCCCTCTTAAATATAGCCAATGAACTGGCCTCAACTGTTTCCTGTGGCAGAGAATTCCACAGATTCACCACTCTCTGTGTGAAGAAGTTTTTCCTCATCTCGGTCCTAAAAGGCTTCCCCTTTATCCTCAAACTGTGACCCCTCATTCTGGACTTCCCCAACATCGGGAACAATCTTCCTGCATCTAGCCTGTCCAATCCCTTTAGGATTTTATACATTTCAATCAGATCCCCCCTCAATCTTCTAAATTCCAATGAGTACAAGCTCAGTTCATCCAGTCTTTCTTCATATGAAAGTCCTGCCATCCCAGGAATCAACCTGGTGAACCTTCTTTGTACTCCCTCTATGGCAAGGATGTCTTTCCTCAGATTAGGGGACCAAAACTGCACACAATACTCCAGGTGTGGTCTCACCAAGGCCTTGTACAACTGCAGTAGTACCTCCCTGCTCCTGTACTCGAATCCTCTCGCTATAAATGCCAGCATACCATTCGCCTTTTTCACCGCCTGCTGTACCTGCATGCCCACTTTCAATGACTGGTGTATAATGACACCCAGGTCTCGTTGCACCTCCCCTTTTCCTAATCGGCCACCATTCAGATAATAATCTGTTTTCCTATTTTTGCCACCAAAGTGGATAACTTCACATTTATCCACATTAAATTGCATCTGCCATGAATTTGCCCACTCACCCAACCTATCCAAGTCACCCTGCGTCCTCTTAGCATCCTCCTCACAGCTAACACTGCCACCCAGCTTCGTGTCATCCGCAAACTTGGAGATGCTGCATTTAATTCCCTCATCCAAGTCATTAATATATATTGTAAACAACTGGGGTCCCAGCACTGAGCCTTGCGGTACCCCACTAGTCACCGCCTGCCATTCTGAAAAGGTCCCGTTTATTCCCACCCTTTGCTTCCTGTCTGCTAACCAATTCTCCATCCACATCAATACCTTACCCCCAATACCGTGTGCTTTAAGTTTGCACACTAATCTCCTGTGTGGGACCTTGTCAAAAGCCTTTTGAAAATCCAAATATACCACATCCACTGGTTCTCCCCTATCCACTCTACTAGTTACATCCTCAAAAAATTCTATGAGATTCGTCAGACATGATTTTCCTTTCACAAATCCATGCTGACTTTGTCCAATGATTTCACCGCTTTCCAAATGAGCTGTCATCACATCTTTGATAACTGACTCCAGCAGTTTCCCCACCACCGACGTTAGGCTAACCGGGTGTCCTGTTCACATCCACAGAATCTCCTGTCTGTTCCCCTCACTATCGAGTCCCCTATCACTAGCTCTCCCTTCCCTCTCTCTCTCTTTCCCTTCTGCAAGACAGACCCATGCTCAGTGCCTGTAACCCGGTCGCCATGGCATTCTCTTGGGAGGTCATCCCGCACAAAAGTACCCAAAGCGGTGTACTTGTTTTTGAGGCAGATGGCCACAGGAGTGCACAGCTCTAACTGCCTATTTCCATTTCTCCTGACAGTCACCCAGCTACTCGCCTCCTGCAACATCGGGGTGATTACCTCCCTGTAACTTTTGATCAATTATATCCTCGCTGTCCCGTACAAGCTGAAGGTCATCCAATTGCTACTCCAGATCCCTAACACAGTCTTCGAAGAGCTGCAGTGAGATGCACTTCATGCAGATGTAGTTCTGGGAGAGTCTGGGTCTCCCAGTTCTCCAGCATCCGGCACGAAGAGCACACCATGGTCATTTAAATGGTACAGTAAGAGAGGAAAAAATAAAACAAAAAGGAAACATTAACAGACATTTGTTGATTGTTTGTCAGTCTTTAGGTATAGTTTTCCATTGAATCTATTGTAATTCTTTGTTCTACTGTGAGTCCCAGGAAGAAAATGACAGTCAGGGTAGTATATGGTGATTGGATATTGTAGTATATGTAATTTAATAATAAGCTTACTTTGAACTTTGATGCTGTTGAGCTTTGAGTTGTGGGTCTTCAAGCTCTTGTAGCTCCTTCCTGATGTCAGCATTGAGAAGAGGGCAAACCAATCAGAATGCTTTCTGCTGAACCTATGCTGATGTGGTCTGTGGTCCTCCTGCATTGATTACTGACTTCAATGTTTTTTGAGGAGGTGGCAAAGGTGACTGATAAGTGTAGAGCTGTGGCAGTTGTCTACATGGACTTCAGTAAGGTGTTTGACAAGGCCCCACATGGGATCACATGATCCTGTGCATCTCCTGTGATAGTTTTCTGAACCAACATGTCAAGGAACCAACTAGAGAGCAGGCCATTCTGGACTGAGCAATGAGGAAGGGTTAGTTAGCAATCTTGTCGTGCGAGGCCCCTTGGATAAGAGTGACCATAATGTGGTGGAATTCTTCATTAAAATGGAGAATGATATAGTTAATTCAGAAACAAAGGTTCTGAACTTAAAGAAGGGTAACTTTGAAGGTATGAGACGTGAATTAGCTAAGATAGACTGGCAAATGATACTTAAAGGATTGACGGTGGATATGGAATGGCAAGCACTTACAGATCACATGGATGAACCACAACAATTGTTCATCCCAGTTTGGCAAAAGAATAAACCAGGGAAGGTAGTGCACCCATGGTTGACAAGGGAAATTAGGGATAGTATCAATTCCAAAGAAGGAACATACAAATTAGCCAGAAAAAGTGGCACACCTGAGGACTGGGAGAAATTCGGAGTCCAGCAAAGGAGGGCAAAGGGCTTAATTAGGAAAGAGAAAAAATATTATGAGAGAAAGCTGGCAGGGAACATAAAAACTGACTGTAAAAGCTTTTACAGATATGTGAAAAGAAAAAAGATTGGTTAAGACAAATGTAGGTCCCTTACAGTCAGAAACAGGTGAATTGATCATGGGGAACAAAGGCATGGCTGACCAATTGAATAACTACTTTGGTTCTGTCTTCACTAAGGAGGACATAAATAATCTTCTGGAAATAGTAGGGGACCGAGGGTCTAGTGAGATGGAGGAACTGAGGGAAATAAATGTTAGTAGGGAAGTGCTGTTAGGTAAATTGAAGGGATTGAAGGCAGATAAATCCCCAGGGCCAGATGGTCTGCATCCCAGAGTGCTTAAGGAAATAGCCCTGGAAATAGTGGATGCATTAGTGATAATTTTTCAAAACTCTTTAGATTCTGGACTAGTTCCTGAGGATTGGAGGGTGGCTAATATAACCCCACTTTTTAAAAAAGGAGGGAGAGAGAAACTGGGGAGTGATAGACCGGTAAGCCTGGCATTGGTGGTGGGGAAAATGCTAGAATCAGTTATCAAAGATGTGATAACAGCTCATTTGGAAAGCGGTGAAATCATCGGACAAAGTCAGCATGGATTTGTGAAAGGAAAATCATGTCTGACGAATCTCACAGAATTTTTTGAGGATGTAACTAGTAGAGTGGATAGGGGAGAACCAGTGGATGTGGTATATTTGGATTTTCAAAAGGCTTTTGACAAGGTCCCACACAGGAGATTAGTGTGCAAATTTAAAGCACACGGTATTGGGGGTAAGGTATTGGTGTGGGTGGAGAATTGGTTGGCAGAGAGGAAGCAAAGAGTGGGAATAAACGGGACCTTTTCAGAATGGCAGGCAGTGACTAGTGGGGTACCGCAATTCTCAGTGCTGGGACCCCAGTTGTTTAAGATATGTATTAATGACTTGGATGAGGGAATTAAATGCAGCATCTCCAAGTTTGCGGATGACACGAAGCTGGGCGGCAGTGTTATCTGTGAGGAGGATGCTAAGACGATGCAGGGTGACTTGGATAGGTTAGGTGAGTGGGCAAGTTCATGGCAGATGCAATTTAATGTGGATAAATGTGAGTTTATCCACTTTGGTGGCAAAAACAGGAAAACAGATTATTTTCTGAATGGTGGCCAATTAGGAGAAGGGGTGGTTGCAACGAGACCTGGGTGTCATTGTACACCAGTCATTGAAAGTTGGCATGCAGGTACAGCAGGCGGTGAAAAAGGCGAATGATATGCTGGCATTCATAGCAAGAGGAATTGAGTACAGGAGCAGGGAGGTTCTACTGCAGTTGTACAAGGCCTTGGTGAGACCACACCTAGAGTATTGTGTGCAGTTTTGGTCCCCTAATCTGAGGAAAGACATTCTTGCCATAGAGGGGGTACAAAGAAGGTTCACCAGATTGATTCCTGGGATGGCAGGACTTTCATATGATGAAAGACTGGATAGACTAGGCTTATAGTCTCTGGAATTTAGAAGATTGAGGGGGGATCTGATTGAAACATATAAAATTCTAAAGGGATTGGACAGGCTGGATGCAGGAAGATTGTTTCCGATGTTGGGGAAGTCTAGAACGAGGGGTCACAGTTTGAGGATAAAGGGGAAGCCTTTTAGGACCGAGATGAGGAAAAACTTCTTCACACAGAGAGTGGTGAATCTTTGGAATTCTCTGCCACAGGAAACAGTTGAGGCCAGTTCATTGGCTATATTTAAGAGGAAGTTAGATAAGGCCCTTGTGGCTAAAGGGATCAGTGGGTATGGAGAGAAGGCAGGTATAGGGCTCTGAGTTGGATGATCAGCCATGATCGTAATGAATGGCGGTGTAGGTTCGAAGGGCCGAAAGGCCTACTCCTGCACCTATTTTCTATGTTTCTATGTTTCTATCTCAATCCCAAAGATTGCCCATGATCTACAGTGACTTGTCAGTTTAGATTTGAACCTGGCTTGCTCATAAGAGACTGGAGGGAGCTGGGTTGATGGGACTGGCTGGAGGTTCGTGAAAACTGGCAATCCATGGGCGTGGAGGCATAAGTAGACAGTCTGTTTTTCCCAGAGTTGAAATAACTAACATGATTGAAGAGGAGAGGAGGAAAGTTAAAAGGATAAGTTTTTTTTTGCAGTAAGGGTGGGAGATGCCTGGAATGTGCTGCCAGAAATGGTGGTGTGAGCAATTAAAATAGAGTTGTTTGATTATTTATATTCCTCCATAGATGCTTTCCAACCTGCTGAGATCCCCAGCATTTCTTGCATGTGTTTCTCTAGATTTTCAGCGTCTGCAGAAACTCGTGTTTATGAGAGCTGTTTAAGGGGCTCTTAGAGCGGTAAATGGGCATGCAGAGAATGTAAGGGTATGGACATAGTAGCCAATGGGACTAGTTTACTTCAGCATTTAATTACAAGTTTAACACATTCAGCAGAAATTGGCTGGAGCAGCTGATCCTGTGCTGTACTGTACTGCTCTATGTTCGATCGCTGTTTTTTTCTGTCCCTCCTGGGAAAGTCCCACCTGAGCGGCCTGCACAATTCTCAGCAGGCTGGGGCAGGAATCATTTCTCAGAACATTATTTGCAAAGAAGCGTTTCTGTAACCTGACACAACTTGTCACTGAAATCTGCATGGACTCCAATAGCTAACTGGCCTAAACTCAGATACAAATTGATGGCTCTTTACTTTCCTATCTGTGTAACCAGTCACCGAACTAGGAGCAGGTAAAGGCCACTTGGCTCCTCTTGTCTGCTCTGATCTGAGTGACCTGCTCATGATCAGCCTCACATTCCTGCCTCGTCGCAATCACTTATCATCCCCTCACCCTCTGCTTATTTCCTAATGACATTAATGCCTTAACGACATTCACAGACTCCGCTTCCATCAGCCCCTGAGCCGGAGAGATCCAAATCTGGTAATTAAATGCCCAACCCAATGAGTCCCTTCTACCTCCACAATATCCAGATCACTCCAAACTCTGAACATACCTGTACCTATCTAAGAGAGTGTGGAAAAAAAGAAAACTTTCCTTCATTGCACACATCTGCTCTCATCTTCCCTCCTCCCCAGAGAGAACAGTGATAGAGACCCTGGTCCTCACTGTATCACTGCACCAACCTCTGCATCCAGCACACAACATCTCCACGACTTCCACCAGCTCCAAAATCAGAATTAGGTTTATTATCACTGACATACACTCAGTGATCAGTTTATTAGGTAAACTGTTCACCTGCTTGTTAATGTAAATATCTAATCAGCCAATCACGTGGCAGCAACTCAATGCCTAAACTCATTCAGTCATGGCCAAGAGATTCAGTTGTTGTTTGGACCAAACGTCAGAAAGGGGAATAAATGCGATTTAAGTGACTTTGGCTCTGAAGTGATTGCTTGTGTCAGATAGGGTGGTTTGAGTATCTCAGAAACTGATGATCTCCTGGGGTTTTCACACACAACAGTTTCTAGATTTTACAGAGAATAGTTCAAAAAACTAAAAACAAAATTATCCAGTGAGTGGCAGTGGGTGACAATGGCTTGTTAGTGAGAGAGATGAAAGGAGAATGGCTGGACTGGTTCACGATAACACGATGCCAGCACGTGTTACAACTGTGGTGTGCAGAAGAGCATCTCTGAATGCACAACACGTCAAACCATGAACATGCAGCAACAAAAGACCATGGACACACTCAGTGGCCAAATTATTGAGTACGGAAGATACCTAGTGGAGAGGCCACTGAGTGTATGCAATGAAATTTGTTGTTTGGAGGCAGTTATACAGCGTAAGACATAAATAAACTCTAATTTACAATAAGAAACATACCTTAAAATAAATTAATTATGTGTAACAGCAGTGGAACTCCCAGGGTGAAACATATCTAGCGCAAAAAGAGAGCAAAAATAGTGAGGTAGTGTTCATGTCTTCATTGTCCATTCAGAAATCTGATGGTGAGGGGAAGAAGTTGTTCCTAAAATGTTGAGTGTGTGCCTTCAGGCTCTGCACCTCTTCTCCAATGGCAGCAATGAGAAGAGGGCATTTCCTGGGTGGGAAGGGTCCTTCATGAGGGATGCTGCCTTTTTGATGTTAACTTAAATAGTGGGGAGGCTAGTTCCCGTGATGGAGCTGGCAGAGTTTACAACCTTCTGCAGCTTTTTCTGAACTTGATCTGTGACCCCCACCATCTTCCTCCCTCTCTGCCCCTTTTCTGTTTACCGCAGGGAGCTCCCTCTTTCTGATTCCCCCTGCTGCTCTTTCCTGTGCCGCTATAGGGGATGTCACATCTGTTTCCATCACTGCCTTCCAGCAGACCTAAGCAACTTCTTCAAATGAAGCAGAGAACCAAGCGGGTCACCTTCACCTCTTCCAATGGGGCTGAGCACTTCCTGTGGTCATGGTGTGGCCTCCTCTACATTACTGACCATTTCACTGGGCACCTACACTCTGACAATGGCTGTCTTCAGTTTTGTGTATTTTCACTCTCCTCCACTTTCCCACACTAACCTGTCTGAACTAGGCTTTCTCCGTTGCCTTGGAGACGCCAAGCCCCAACTGGTAGAACAACATTTTATTTTCCTGGGTAGTGTACAGCGAAGTGCACAGAAAAGGTGAATATTTTGTCTCCCAGAGTGTTGCCTGTCTTTGGAATTCTGTTAATAAAAGGCAGTGGAACATATTTTTGAGAAAGGGAAATAAGGAAAGGTACATTGCATCCGGAGTTACTCCAGTTAGCGGACGAGTGGGGAATTACATACAAGGCAAGTTACAGCAGTGGCTTGCCATTTCCTTCTGCTGGGTGAGTTTCCAAAGAGATCACCAGCTCGTAACCCAGCACAGATGGAAAGCCTGCAGGAGAGCCAGCTGGCTGGATTCGAACCCGGGGCCTTACGTCCCGAAGTCCGACGCTGATGCTACTACGCTACCATAAGATAGATAAATAGCGGTTAGTGTATCGATTTACAGTGCCCGCTGTAGGATTGAGGTTCAATTCCCACTACGGTCTGCCAGGAGTTTGCACATTTTCCCCATGACTGTGTAGGTTAACTCTGGATGCTCTGGTTTTCTCCCAAGTTCCAATAAAAATCCTGCTTGTTTCGTGGATGTCTCTGTGAAGAGTAAGAATTTCAGGTTGTATACTGTATAACTCTCTGATATTAAATTGAACCACATGTACAGTTGGTAGGATTAGTGAGTTGTGGGCATGCTATGTTGGCACCAGAAGCAAAGTGACACTTGCGGGCTCTCCAGCATAATTCTCACTGATTTGATTTGATGCAAGCGTCACAGTTCACTGTATGTTTTTATGTACTGTCATGTACCCCGTGACAGGTTAAAGAACGAGCAGAAATGGAAAACACTTTGGAGTCCAGTATTGCTATTAACTAATGGAATTTATTAGTAACTACGCAATACAGTAATATAAATGCAGATATATAAAACAGGTTAGCAATGATTATATGTAAGTAAGTGTGGAAATATATGAAAAATCAAGCTTCTTCAAGTCTAGAGGTGAATAGATACAGTCTTACGATGATGAGTAAAGTTCAGTTCAGTTCATGGTATTGAGTTGAGTAGTGATGGAGAGAGAGAGAGGGAGAGATTTGAGTCTTCAGGTGAGCTGACACCGTCAATCTTCCCATTGTCCTCCGAAATCTTTTAGAAGTCACCGACCATGACCACAACAAAGGGGACCGTTCTTCTGTGGTGGAGCTATCAACCCAGGTGAGGGTTGGACACACAAATAACTCCCCACCGGTCACGCCCTGTTCACACTGTGAGAGCTACTGATTGATCTGCCTGATAGATCCTCCAAAGCCAGCTTTTTCTGTGGCCACAACAAAGCTCATTCAGTGTCTAAAAACATGTGTCTGAGGTCTATCATCTGACCTTCTATTTATCTCCCCGTACTGAGTACCAACTGTCTCTCAAATAACAGCTCCTCCCTTCTCTTTCTGTAAGAACGTACAAGCAGGTAATGTCCTTGTAGATAGTATAAACAAACTGTGAGGTGTTCATCTCTCTCTCTCTCTCTTAAGAACAAAATGTCAGTGTTAAATAACTCTCTCTTTCTCCTTTCAAAAGCATAGGTCATAGGGATAATCGAGCACAGTTCAGAGGGGTAAATCAGGACCCCATCACACCCCCTTCCTTCAGAGAAAAAATTTTGACGAAGGCAAAATTTTTGTTTAACTGGAAATTTCAGAGTTTGAAACAATACAAGTATAATGATCAGATGACAGAGGAAAACGTGTACAATTTCCAACTTAACATCTGGATAAACAATCAGCTTTAATATTGTCAGTACCTTTCACATGTTTGATTGTCAGGTCATATTCTTGCAAAATCAGACTCCAATTTAATAACCTTCTATTCTTATCCTTCCACTTAGTTAAAAACACCAACGCATTGTGATCCGTGTAAACCACAAGTGGTCTCTGGGCAGTACAAATATAGATTTCCAAATATTGTAAAGCCAGAATAAGTGCTAGCAATTCCTTTTCAACGGTGGAATAATTTTTCTGGTGCCCATTAAATTTCTTTGAGAAATAGGCTACTGGGTGTTCAATGTCATCCACACCCTTCTGTAACAGTACTGCCTCAGCAGCTTCGTCACTAGCGTCTGTTGCTTTTGAAAATGGCTTGGAAAAATCAGGTGCATTGAGCACAGAATGATAACACATGATGGTTTTCAGACGTTCACATGTCTCCTGCCAAAAATCACTCCACATAAATCTTTCACTCTTCCCTAGAAGTTTTGTTAGGGGGAGAGTGATGTCAGCAAAGTTCTTACAAAACTTATGATAATACCCAACCATTCCCAAAAATCTTCTTAGGGCTTTCTTGCCGGTTGGAATAGGAAGCTCAGCAATAGCTTGAACCTTGACCTGTACAGGAGCCAGTTGGCCCTGGCCTACTACATAGCCCAGATATGTAACTGTGGCATGGCCAAACTCACTTTTAGCGAGATTCACAGTAAGATTAGCCTTGGAAAGTTCGCCAAACAGTTTTTCTACCCCTGCAATATGCTCTTCCCACGTGTAATTCCAGACCACTAAATCATCAATATAAGCCCCTGTGTTTTCTAAACCTCTAATCACAGAATTGATCATTCTTTGAAATGTCTCTGGAGCATTTTTCATCCGAAAGGGTAAGACATTAAGTTCATACAGCCCCGAAAGTGTGATAAATGCTGAGATTTCTCTGGCCCTATCTGTCAAAGGAACACACCAATATCCTTTTAACAGATCAATTTTTGTGAGGTACTTAGCCTTTCCCACTTTACCAATACAGTCATCGACTCTCGGGATAGGACAAACATCTGTCTTGGTTATTGCACTGATTTTCCTGTAGTCAGTACAGAATCTCACGCTACCGTCCGGCTTAGGGACAAAGACGCAGGACGACGCCCAGTCTGAGGTAGATTGTCTAATGATACCAGTTGCAGTTAATTTCTTTTTCAACCCCTTTGCTTTTCTCAAAGTTCATTCTGTAAGGATGCTGTTCTGTGGGCTGGGCTGAATTTATAATGACGTCATGCACTGCACCTGTGCACCGTCTTGGAATGTCAGGAAATAAAATTTTATGCTTGCTAATTAATTCCTTCAATTGTTTTTGCGGTGTAGGTTCCAACTGATGGACCTTATCAGCAATATTTTCCAAAACAATGGAATTCTTAAATCTTGTTGATACTAGATTTGGTGGGTAAAAATGACTTTTCATCTCATTTTCAGCCTCCACGACTCCATTTGTTTTTATAACAGTACCCACAGGTGCCATCTTATCAAACAAATGTTTTTTTTAAAATTTGAACATTCTGTAAACTTTCCTTTGCAAGGTCACAAACCTTATTAAATCTTTTCCGCACATTGACCCATATTTCCAAATCAGACAACAGTCCTCTGAGTAGGGTCAAAGGTCCTTTTGGCCTGTGACCGAACACAGGTTCAAACAGAATATCCTCCAATGATTTTTGTATCCTATCTCCAACAGCAAATAAGAGTAGGGGAACCCCCTCATCCCAGTTTTTCCCATTTTTCACACAATATGTTTTAATCATGATCTTAAGAGTGGAATTGAACCATTCCAAGGCTCCCTTGGACTCTGTGTGATATGCAGATGACACAATGTGCTTAGCTCTCAGCTCTCCAACTATCCCCTGGAATGTTCTTGAAGTAAAGTTACTACCCTAGTCAAACTGAATTTCTTCAGTGTGAAAAACTTACTGAATGCTTTTTCCACAGTTTTGGCCTTGATGTTTCCAAGAGGCACGGCTTCAGGGAACCAAGACACAGCACACATAATTGTTAACAGATACTGATGACCAGCTGCAGTCTTTAGCAATGGGCCTACACAATCCACTATGACCCTAGAAAAAAGTTCTCCAAAAGCAGATATCGGTTTAAGTGGTGTTACTTGCATAACCTGATTAAGTTTCCCCTCAACCTGGCAGATATGGCAAGTCCTGCAAAAATTCACAACATCCTCCCTTAAATTAGGCCAGTAGAATTCCTTCATAATTCTGTTCACTGTCTTTCTCACTCCAAAATGTCCACCTAAAGGCATACTGTAAGCCATGTTTAAAATTTCAGCCCTGTAAACCTTGCCTGTAAACTATGCCTGTAAACCTTCGGAATCACTACCTGATGCACAATAGCCCAAACCTCACTTGCAGGCACAGTGGCTGGTCTCCACTTCCTCATTAACACCCCATCTTTAAGATGATATCCCACTGACTCTCTCTGAACCTCATCTTTTGTGAGAGTTGTCTCCTTTAAAGCCACCATTTCAGAATCCTTATTCTGTTCCTCTATAAATTCCTTCCTCGATAAGGACAAATCTTTCTCATACACCTTACTCTCCAAATCCTGTTGTAACATGGAAGGTAGAGAAGTCTGTGACACATCATCATACTTTAAACCTCTGGTTTTGCTATCTAGGACCTCAGCAGACTTCCTAAACATGCTTTGAGTAACTGCGCATATGGGATAAACATCAGTCTTTCTGTGTGGTTCACTAGCAACAGCTTTGCTCATTAGTTGAAGTGTTAAATCACCCTTAACTTGGAGAGGTGTCAACATCCCCAGATTGTTTACTAAACTTAGCACCATCACCAGACTTATTAGAACCATGTGTACATTGTGGAAGAGGCCAAACAATCCATTTATCCCATTTCTACGACCTTTACTTCGGCTTGTCTCCATAGCAACAGCTACCGTTAGTCCCTCCTGGTCACAACAACACTTCAAGTTTTGTCTCTCCACACCCCAAACTTGAACAACATCATCATGAATAACATCATAACCTTGAAGGTGCTTACCTCCAAATGTCAGAGCAAAATTCAACAAAGGGGTTCATACTTCCTCAGCAGGCCTTTGTCCTGCAAGCAGGGTCAAAGGTTGTGCAACCAATCCAACCTTCCCCAGTACTTTATTCAAAAGTCCAGGAACAACACTTTTCCCATTATTTTTGTTAACACTTACCTCACCAATTTTTAATCTCATCACTAACTTTTAGAACACTATCTAATACAAGTGACTGAGAATTCTCAATTTCCACTGGTACCAAGGTTAACCCCTTATTCACTGAACCAAAACCATCTGACACAAAAGAACTGCATTTCTTTCCAACCAAGTCAGACACCTCAGACCTTAACTGAGTTTCAACACAAGGTTCAGTTCCCTGTGAGTCCACAGGTACTTCAACAACCCGAACACAGGCAATCAGGACAGCTGCCTCTTCTGGGCTTTCATCACTTGTCCAAGTTTCAAATTGAAGGTCACCTCAAACCCCCCAGCTACTCTCTGGATAATTCTCATCCGGAGTAAACTCAACCTCGTGGGTTAAAACAACTTTGCCTGCTTTCTTAGCAGACCCCCGCAGGGTGGCGGCATCCTCTTCATCTAGGTATGTATGCCCTTACATCATAGGGGACACAACTTTTAAATTCATCAAACAAAACAAGCTCTTCCGAGGAGCTGTAAAAATCATTAGGGTCCAACACTAAACCTCTCAGCTGCCATGTCTCCCTCTCAAACTGTCTCTGTCACTCTGCCTCCTCTCTCTGTTTTTCTGCCTCTTCTCTCCATTTTCCTGCCTCTTCTGCCTGTTTTTCTGCCTCTGCAGCCTCGAGATGTTTCAGTTGCAACTCATGCTGTCTTTTCCTCTCCTCAGCCTCCAGCCTGCATTGCTCCACCTGAAGCTGAACCTCAGGCTCAGTAAGTTTACCTCCAGTGAGTAACTCTAACACCTCCTCTTCAAACTCTCCCTTAGTTATATAATGCTGGGCTATTACAGTCTGCATCTGAGCTTTCCTCATTTTAGTGGTCACCTTTAGTCTTAACTTTTGAGCAATTGCAAACAGCACATCCCTTTTAGCATCATCCCACGCCTCAGAGGTTGGTTCTGCCACAAACTTACTAAACTCAAACTCCATTTCTGCTGACATTCCACACAAGCAAATCGAAAGGGGTTTTCCCCAATCAATTCAAACAAGCTCCCACACAATTTGTTCATATCACGGACACAGGCCCCAGTCTGTGACAGGTTAAAGAACCAGTGGAAATGGAAAACACCTTGGAGTCCAGTATTGCTATTAACTAATGGAATTTATTAGTAACTACGCAATACAGTAATATAAATTCAGATATATAAAACGGGTTAGCAATGATTATATATAAGTAAGTGTGGAAATATATGAAAAATCAAGCTTCTTCAAGTCTAGGAGTGAATAGATACAGTCTTACGATGATGAATAAAGTTCAGTTCAGTTCATGGTATTGAGTTGAGTAGTGATGGAGAGAGAGAGGGAGAGATTTGATTCTTCAGGTGAGCTGATGCCGTCGATCTTCCCATTGTCCTCTGAAATCCTTTAGAAGTCACCGACCATGACCACAACAAAGGGGACCGTTCTTCTGTGGTGGAGCTATCAACCCAGCTGAGGGTTAGGCACACAGATAACTCCCCACCGGTCACGCCCTGTTCACACTGTGGGAGCCACTGCTCAATCTGCCTGATCGATCCTCCAAAACCCGCTTTTTCTGTGGCCACAACAAAGCTCATTCAGTGTCAAAAACCATGTGTCTGAGGTCTATCAACTGACCTTCTATATATCTCCCCATACTGAGTACCAACTGTCTCTCAAATAACAGTTCCTCCCTTCTCTTTCTGTAAGAACGTACAAGCAGGCAATGTCCTTGTAGATAGTATAAACAAACTGTGAGAAGTCTTCGTCTCTCTCTCTCTCTCTCTCAAAAACAAGATGTTGGTGTTAAATAAATCTTTCTCTCTCTTTTCAAAAGCACAGTTCATAGGGGTAATCAAGCACAATTCATGGGGTAATTCTGGACCCTGTCACAGTACCTCTGACAAATAAAGTTAATCATTTTTTAAAAGATATAGAACATTTCATAAAGGGTAAGGAGATGTATGATATTAGTCAGATGTATAATTGTCACATGTACCAAGATACAGTGAAAAAACTGTTGAACATCCTGTTCATACAGATCAAATCATGACACAGTGCAATGAGGTAGAACAAGGTAAAATAATACAATGCAGAACAAAGTGTAATGTCTGCAGAGAAAGTGGCGTGGAGGTAAGCAATAAAGTGCAAGACCATAACAAGGTAGAATGTGAGGCCAAGGGTCCATCATACTGTACAAGAAGTCTGTTTAAGAGTCTGATAACAGGGGAATAGAAGATGCTCTTGAGTTGATGCTAAGTGTTTTCAGGGTACAAATAGATTAGCTGTGACTCATTGAATAGTCCTGTCATGGTCCGGTCCGTGAAATCTGCATTCCGGTTCACGGTCCGGTCCATGTTCCTTATTCCAGTTTTTCTGGTTTTCCCCAGTTTCTGTTGAGGCAGCTGATTCTTGTTTGGGCTGGCTTCATAAATACCTTCAAGATTCAGCCTCTGGCTGGGAGGTAAATTCTTGGATCAGACCTGTGAACTCTACATGGAGGTTGATCACAACAAGGAGCTGCCAGAGTTGGCCAGTTCTAGAGTGGTTGGACTGGAAGCTGGCTGTGTTTTGCTTGATGTGTGAGTGTGTTTTGGAACCTGTTGAGGGAAAGAGAGTGGGGAAGGAATAGAAATTGCTGGGAGGGGGTTGTGTGGGTCTGGTAATGGCGGACAAGATAAGAGGTGGGGTTGAGGGAAAGAAAGTGGAGAAGGAGAGGGATAGAGACTTGGGACCAGAGGTAGGCAGCTGGGGAGAGGTGGATTATTGTGAAGGGAGAAATAAAGGGAATGAAGAGGTAGTGAGGGGTTGGATGAATAAAAACCAAGACAAAGGGAATAAAAGAATAAGAAATGATAGTGGAGAAAGCTCTGAAAGTGAGGAAGATGAACAAGCTCAGAGAGGAGATGTTGTCATAATTAGGTTTAATGAGAAGGCTCAGGGACATATGAAGAAAATTAACCTGTTTGTGCTAACAACAACTCTGACAAATAAGGTAGGGGAAATAGTATTTGCAAAAGTCCTTAATGATGGCAACTTATTGGTAAGATGTGTGAATGAGGAACAACTTGAGAAAGCACTCAATCTAAAAGAGATAGGAAAATGCAAGGTGGAATACACTGGGAGGGTGGGAGCACAAAACAGTGGTTGTAAAGGAGTGATCATGGGGATACCAATGAGTATAAATATGGAGGAGATAAAGAGGAATATCAAAGGAGGGAAAGTAATGAATGTTCAAAGACTGAAAACAACAAAGGAGGGAGTTAAAAAGGAAAGTGAATCAGTATTGATTGAATTTGAAGAAGAAAGAGTGCCAAGGAAGGTGTTCCTGGGTTTCATGAGTTACCCAGTAAGGGTGTATGTGCCAAAGCCACTGAGATGCTATAATTTTCAAAGGTTTGGACACGTGGCTAAAAACTGTAAAAGGCAGAGGAGATGTGCTAGATGTGGGGGTGATCATGAATATGGAAAGTGCGGAACAGGAGTGCAACCAAAATGCTGCAATTGTGGAGGAGCTCATAATGTTGCATATAGTGGGTGTGAGGTTGTGAGACAGGAGACTAAAATTCAAGAAATAAGAGTGAAAAGAAAGATCACTTATGCAGAAGCTGTAAGAATGTCAAGAGAACAGAATAATGTTCCTAATGAACAGGGAGCAATAGGGATACAAGAGATGCAACAAAGAACAAATGACAGGATTTATGTAGACAAAAAGGCTCTAGTAACATTCATTGCAGGAGTGATTACTAGTACGGCTGAGGTAAAGTCAAAAAGTGACAAAATTCAGCTGGTGGTAAAAGCAGCAGTAAACTATTTAGGGTTAGTAGGACTGACATGGGAGGAAGTGAGGGAGAACCTCAGTAATCAGTCAAGCCAGGAAGTGTCATGTGTTGGTTAATACTAATTATGGTGATTCTTTTACAATGGAATGCAAGGAGCTTACTGGCCGATAGCCAGGAATTCAAGCACTTTATTAAAGAAATGGTTGTAAAACCGGATGTAGTGTGTATTCAGGAAACTTGGTTGAAACCAACTTTAGACTTTGTGGTATATGGGTATACAATGATAAGGAAAAATAGAAATTTAAGGGGAGGAGGGGGTTGTGCTATGTTAATCAAGCAAGGTATACCATATAGGGTACTGGAAAAAGGAGATGATCAGGAATACGTAGTGGTGGAAGTGTGGGAGAGAGGGGAGGGAGTGGTTATAATTAACTACTACAATCCATGTAAAAGGTTGGAATTGGACAGCCTATTAAAGATACAAGGACAAAACAGACATAAAGTAGTGTGGTGTGCAGACTTCAATACTCATAGCACAATATGGGGGGATCAGATTACAGATCCAAATGGAAAGGTAATTGAAGATTTGATGGAAGAAAGGGATTTGGTGTGTATGAATGATGGTAGCGGCACAAGGATAGATATAACAACAGGAACTGAGTCAGTGTTAGATATTACGTTAGTGTCTAATACCTTGGCTGGCATTAGTAACTGGGGAGTTTGGACTGCTTCAACAGTAGGCAGTGATCACTACCCAGTTTTGTGTTCAGTGGGTGAAAGAGTTGAAGTAAGACCAGGTGGCGGAACCCCAAAGTGGGTGTTTGAAAAAGCTGATTGGGGTAAGTTCCAGAAGTTGAGTGAGGAAGGGTTGACAAAGATTGATATTTCTGGAAGTGTAGATGAATTAAACAGTCAGGTGACTTCAGCAATTATCATGGCAGCAGAAGGATCTATACCTAGGAGTAAAAATAGGATGAATGGAAAACTGGTACCATGGTGGACAGAGGAATGTTGTCAGGCCGTAAAAAACAGAAATAGAGCATTCAGGCTAGTTAAAAGAACCCATAATATGCAGCACTTGGTTCAATATAAGAAAGCACAGGCAGTGGTGAGAAGAACTATACGTCAAGCTAAAAGGGCAAGTTGGAGGAGTTTTTGCGACAAGGTAGGAAGAACAACACCTGTGGGAGAGGTATGAGGAATGATTCAGAGAATGGGAGGAGATAGAAGGGAATGGGAATATCCAGTAATGATATCTGAGGAGGAAACTGCAGTCTCCAGTAGGGATAAGGCTGAGATCATGGCCAAGTCATTCGTACTGATACACAGTTCAGAAAATTTGTCTGAAGAAGGGAGAAGGGAAAGAATAATGAGCCAACACCCAGGTGTGTTAAGCAGGAGGGAAGGAACAGATGATATAATTGATGATCCATTTACATTAGCAGAAATGGTGAGAGCAATAAAGAGATCGAGACCAACCACCCCAGGGAAAGATCTGATATGCTCTGTGATGCTAAAAAATCTAGGAGAAGGAGCGCTCTTGAAGTTGCTGCATTTTTATAACAGTGTGGGAGGGGGGAAGATTACCAAGTGCATGGAAAGAAGCAGTAGTAATTCCAATAAGGAAGCCTGGCAAGGATCTGTCAAAACCCACTAGCTACAGACCAATTGCATTAACATCAAGTATATGTAAGATAATGGAAAGGATGATAACAGAAAGGTTATCATATGAGCTTGAGAAAAGGGGAATGCTGGCAAGTTATCAGAGTGGTTTTAGAAAGGGAAGGAATTCCATGGACTCTGATTATGTTAGAGACTGAAATAAGGAAGGCCCAGACAAATAGTCAGTAGTGGCAGTGTTCTTTGACATTGAAAAAGCCTATGATATGATGTGGAAGGAAGGATTATTAATTAAACTGCACAAGATGGGGGTTGGTGGGAGAGTTTTTAATTGGATTAAAGATTTTTTGTTTGGTAGAAAAATTCAAGTTCGGATTGGATCAGAATTATCAAAACAGTACATAGTGGAAAATGGCACACCTCAAGGTAGTGTGATTAGCCCGTTACTTTTCATCATTATGATCAATGATGTCTTCACAAAGGTACCGGTGGATATAGGTAGGTCACTGTTTGCGGATGATGGGACCTTGTGGAAAAGAGGCAGGAACATGGACCATATAATCAGGAAACTACAAGAAGCAATTGATGAAGTGGTGGAGTGGGGTTATGATTGGGGATGTAGATTTTCAGTAGACAAAACTCAATCTGTATTTTTTTACCAGGAAAAGGGTTGAGGGAGGGAAGAAGTTAAGGATGTATGGGGTTGAATTAGAAAGGGTTGCATCATTTAAATTTCTGGGAGTTATATTTGATTCACGATTAACATGGGCAGACCATATCAGGAAAGTTGAGGAGAAATGTAAAAAAGTAATAAATGTGATGAGTTGTTTGACTGGTAGGGAATGGGGAGCAAGTTGTTCAGCTTTGAAGAGAATGTATGTGGCTTTAGTAAGATCTGTATTGGATTATGGAAATATAGTATATGGATCAGCAGCTAGGTCTCTTATAAGGAAACTGGATGTGATTCAGGCTCAGGCCTTGAGAGTGTGCAGTGGGGCTTTTAAAATGTCACCAGTATCAGCCCTACAGGTAGAAATGAGAATAATGCCTTTGGAACTAAGAAGGATGCAACTGATGGCAAAGTACTGGGCTAACTTGCAGGGGCACAATGATTCTCACCCTACTAAAGGAGTGTTGCAGGAGTGCTGGGAAAATGGGAGGTTTCAGAGGGATACCTTTAGTCGGGTAGGGAATGATATCGCGAAAGAATGTGGAGTATTTGATCTGAGGATAAGTCCTTCAGTAGTTTATCCGGTTGTAGCTCCATGGAAGCTTGTATGGCCTGACATAGGCTGGCATTTGTTAGAGGTAAAAAGGAAAGAAAGATATAAAACAGATTTGGTAAATGCATTTAACTGTCATGTGATGGAAAAGTATAGTGATTATACTCACATTTATACGGATGGTGCGAAGGAACCTGCAACAGGAGTGACAGGGTTTGGGGTGGTCATACCAGCAAAAGAAATTGGAATCAGCAGAAGAACATCTAATAAGTTAGGGGTGTTTACAGTGGAGATGCTGGCAGTGTTGGTTGCGTTGCAATGGGTGCAGAAAGCCAGACAAGTCAAAGCATTGATATGTTCAGATTCATCCTCCGTTCTCGCAAGTTTAAGGTCTTTTCACACAAACAGTCGGTAAGATGTACTTTATGAAGTCCTTCAGTTAGTTACAAGGATTGCAAATCAGGGGGTTCAGGTAAAATTTCTATGGGTTCCAGCACATGTAGGGGTGAAGGGGAATGAGAGGGTGGATGAGTTGACAAAGAGGGCGTTAAAGAAAGAAAATGTGGAAATGCACATTAGTATCAGTAAAGCAGAGGTTAAGTGTGTAATCTGGGAAAAAGTCAACTGAATGTGGCAAGAAAGATGGGACAGGGAGGGGAAAGGGAGGCATTTATATCAAATACAAAAGAGTGTTGCAGTTACTAGTGTAGGTAATGGAAACAGAAGAGGAAATTGTGTGGACTAGGTTAAGGCTGGGGCATTGGGCATTGTGCATTAAACAAAACATTGAAAATGATAGGGAAACACCAGACAGGATTGTGTGAGGAATGTCAGGAAGAGGAGTCAGTAGAACATGTAGTTTTGTGTTGCAGGAAGTATGGGATACAGAGAGAGATGATGAGAAATAAATTAAGGGAGTTGGGGATGCAGGAATTCACATTAAAAGGGTTGCTGGGCATGGGTGAGAGAGCACAAGTCCGGGTATTTTTAGCATTTTTAAGGGGTACAGGGTTTTTTTATAGAATATAACGAATAAACAGGAATAGGATACTAGGATGGTCAAAGATGGAAGGGTGAAGTGTAGGTGTGTGTGTGTGTGCGCGCGCGCGCGATTGGGTGAAGGGATTTAGAATGTATGTCTAGTGCACATTCTGGAACAGAGGGTGGCGGTAATGCACCATTAAGCTGGATGCCAACCGCCGTAAAACAAGATACAGAGAGAGAGAGCCTCTGGCTGGGCTGGGGTTCAGTGTCTGTTTGGGCTGGCTGGAGAGGGACCTGGGACGAGCAGGAGGAGAGTTTCAGGGAGAGACTGGCAGTTGGGGCTGTTGATTGAGTGGGTGGGGACTTTGGTGTGGAGGAGCCTAGTAGTTTGGAAATGGTTAGCTTGTAGTATGGCTGCAAAAGGGAGGGGGGGCCGGGGTTGAGATTGAAGGGGGAGGGCAGGAGGCTGTGGAATACTCTAGAAGTAAGGGTAGCCAAAAAGTGGTGCATCAAGTGAAAGACCTGAAGTAATGGGGGACAACAAATTGAGGAAAATGGAGGTAGGATCGGCCATTTGCCACTACCTAGTGTTGGGAACCATCTCGTCATATTCTGCATTCTGTGTAATGAGTCCCGGCCCTACATCCTGTACCCAAGGAGGGGTCCTGGCTCTGTGTTCTGCATATGAGTCCCGGGCCTATGTCCTGTTTCCAAGGAGGGGTCCCTGCTCTGTGCTCCATGTTCCTGTCTCTCCCTTGACCAAGGCTCTGTGATCCTGTCTCTCCCTTGACCAAGGTTCCATGTTCCTGTCTCTCCCTCGACCAAGTCAAGGCTTTGGGGTCTCGTCCAGCCCTAGCCATGATCCAAGAACCTTGTCCCATCCAAGCCATTGCTTTGTGTTCTCATCTTGTCCATGTGCCTTGCCCATCCCAGGAGTACCTTGCCCAGCCTGGTGCTGGAGTTCCCTTGTCCTGTCTGGGAGTTTCACGTCTAGTCCTGTTGCCTCTCCTCATCCTGTAGCCACGTCTTGTCCTTGCTTAGTTCTGGAGTCCGAGCCCGAATCAAGTCCCAGGTTCTGGGTCCTTGCCCAGTCCCTTGCTCGGAGTCCATACCCAAGCCTCGAAGAAACCCAAGCTTTGAAAGAACCCAAGCCATGTCCAGTCCTACAGCCACGTCATGTCCTTGCCTAGATCCAGGGTCCAAACCCAAGACAAGACCCAGGTCCTGAGTCCTTGTCCAGTCTCTGGCTCAGAGTCCAAGTCCAAACTCCTAGTTCCAAGTCCCATGTCCTGGTTCCGCTATCCTAGTCAAGTCCTAGCCCAGCCCTGTATCCTTGTCTCGTCCAGGGCCTGTGTCATGTCCAGCGTCCTTTCTTCCCCACTTCCCTTGCTTCCGTATCATGTCTAGTCCTGTTCCGAGTGCTTCAGTGTCTGTGTCTTGCATTTCGGTCCGCCCCCAGCGCCCCCCTCTATGACAAGTCCAGTGTCTTGAGGGACTGAGTGACCTGCTCCCAGTACTAATTCATGTCTTTGTACGAAGCCTTAACCATCCCCTCTCCTCCACATTCAAAGCTCTAACTAAATGTATAATCAAAGTATATTTATATCAACATATGCTACCTTTAGAGTAGTTTTCTCGCACAGGAAAATAAATACAACAGAATGTATGAAAAACTGATTTATGATTTTAATTATTTAATCAACCCAGGAAGTACAACCTGCCTCAGGAGCTGCTGATTCAATTCTATTCAGGAATAATCCAGACGTTCTCTGTTCGTCCATCGCTGTCTGGTTTGGATCAGCTACCAAACAAGACAAGAATAGACTCCAAAGAACAGTCAGGGCCACGGAAAAGATTATTGGTGTGAAGCCGCCCTCGATCCAGGATTTCTATGCATCTAGAGTCAGGAGGCGAGCAAGCAGCATCATTGTAGACCCATCACACCCTGGACATCACCTGTTCCAACTCCTTCCTTCTGGTAGGTGTTTAGATCACTGTATGCCAGGACAAATAGGTACAAGAACAGTTCCTTTCCGTATGCCATCAGCCTTATGAACACTTGATTTTTAGTCTATTATAAATGCAGGTATACCTCATTGTATATAGTTCACGATTATTTGCACTATTGTTTTGTTTGCTTTTTGATCCTGTACAGTGAAAGCTCAGGGAAACTGGCATCAAATTCCCTGTATGTGTCCACATACTTGGCAATAATAAAGGATTCTGATTCTGATCAAAGACTGACAAACAACCAATGTGCAAATGAAGGAAAATTGTGCAAAGAACTTTAAAAAGCAAATAAATAACAAAAACTAAGAACATGAGTTGCAGAGTCCTTGAATGTGAGTTTTAGGTCATGGAATCAGCTCAGTGTTGTGGTGGGTGAGTTCACAAGCCTGAAGGGTTATAATTGCTCCTGAGCCTGGTGGTGTTGGCTCTAAGGCTTCTGTACAATTTTCCTGGTGGTAGTGTGTAGAAGAGAGCATGGTCTTGATGATGGATGCTGCTTCCTTGGGGCACCACGCCTTGTAAATGTGCTCAATGGTGGGGAGGCCTTTCCCTGTGATAGACTGGGCTGTGTCAACCAATTTCTGAGGGGCTTTTCCATTTGTGGGCATCAGTGTCTCCATAGCAGGCCATGATGCAACTGGTCAGAAATCTCTGCACTGGGGATCTATAGAATTTCACAGCAGTATTAGATGACATCCTGAATCTATGCAAACCTTAAGAAATCTGAGGCACTGTCATGCCTTCTTTGTGATGACTCTTATGTGCTGGTCCCAGGACCGACTGTTTGATATGGTAACGTCAAGGAATTTAATGTTACTGACTACTTCACCTCCAATCTCCTAGTGAGGACTGGCTGAATGGCCAGTCCCAAAGCAAGCCTAGCATTTTGCTTACACTTGGAGAGGTGCTTGTGGGATCCTGCTGTGCACAGGCAGCATTCTTCCTGGAGTCTGCATAACACCTGCAGATGTGAAGCAGCACCCCATCCCTGGATCAGCTGAAGCCTCTCACATGTTGGGAGGAAAGTTATTGTTTATTTCTGTGGAATTGTTGAAAGCCCCGGCATCTGGTGCACATCCTGGGTTGTCCTGTTAATCATTAGAAATCCCTAGGTGATGTCCTGTTAAACAGATGCCAGCACCGAGTGATAAGAGAAGCCTAGATCAAGACACATAAAAGGCTGGAGGAAAACCGCTGGTCAGTCAGCATCTATGGAAATGAATAAACAGTCAACATTTTGGGTTGAGGCATTTGTTCTGGTCTGGAAAGTAAGGAGGAAGTCAGCAAAATACAAATATGCGGGAAGGGGAAAGAGACTAGATAGAGGGTGATAGGTGAAGCCAGGTGGGTGGGAAAGGTAAAGGGCCAGTGAGGAAGGAATCCTATTGGAGAGGAAAGTGGACCATAGGAGAAAGGGCAGGAGGAGAGGGCCCAGGGGGAGGTGCTATATGAGGTCATTCTTACCCTCGGCCATTAGGCTCTATAATGAGTCAACTATAGCCAGGGAAGTAATGACTCCCTCCTGTTAGACTGTTGGTGATAACTTATTTTTTATTCTTTCTACTTCTCTTCTAATATTCATATCCATGCACTTATAATGCTACTGTACCACTGTAATTTCTATCTATCTATCTATCCAGGTGAGGAGAGCTAAGAGGCCAGAGTGGAGAATAGTGGAAGAGTGGAGGGAGAGAGAGAATTTTTTTTTAACCAGAAGGAGAAATCAATATTTATGTCATCAGGTTGGAGGCTGACAGATGGAATATAAGGTGTTGCTCCTTGACCCTGAGGGTGGTCTCATCTTGGCACAGAGGAACCCATGGACTAATGTCAGAACCTGGAATGAGAATGGGAATTAAAATGTTTGCCCACTGAGAAGTCCCAATTTAGCAGATGGAGCAGAGGTGCTCAACGAAGCAGTGTCCCAATTTACGACTGGTCTTACTGGTGTAGAGGAGGCCACATCAGAAGCACCAGACACAATAGTCAACCCCAGCAGATTCGCATGTGGAGGACTGTTTGGGGCCCAGAATGGAGGTGAGGGAGGAGGTGAATGGAAAAATTTTCTTTATCTTCCCAGCAAGAATGAATGGAGTTATGGAGTGTCGTACTGGGCTAGTGATTCCAAGATGTGACCCCACCAGGGGTAGCTAGGAGGGGCAACAGGCTCTGGTTCTGTGTGTACATTCAGCCCCCACTGAGGGTAGTTGGAGAGGTTGTAGATGTTGTGACCATTTGCTCCTCCATCCGCTCTTCATGGGTTGAGATGAAGGACAATAGACACAGGGCTTATGCACCTACAGTTTCTGGTGGAGGGTAGTTAGTTGGGCAATAGATCTGTCTCAGCCTTTACAGACACCTGAGGACCTGCCAGTAGACAACCCCTTAGGGGAAGATCGTACTCAATTCAAATGATCACACAACTACTGTTACTTCTGTCTACACTTCACATTGCCTCAGGAAAGCGTCCCACCAGGCTCAAGGACAGCATCTATCCAGCTGTTACACGTCTATTGAACTGCTCACAGGTACAATAAGATTGGCTGTTGACCTCACAGTCTACTTTGGGTCAGCATGGTAGTGTAGTGGTTAACGCAGCACTTTACAGTACAGATGTCCCCGGTTCAATTCCAGCCACTGCCTGTGAGGAGTTTCTATGTCCTCCCTGTGACCCACGGGTACTCCAGTGTCTTCTCATAGTCCAAAGACGTACCAGTTTGTAGGTGAATTGGTCAGTGTAAATTGTCCTGTGATTAGGCTAGGGTTACATCGGGGAATTGCTGGGTGACGTGGCACCAGAAGGATCAAAAGGTCGTCTGCTGTGCTGTATCTTAATAAATTAGGTTAGATTAGATTAGATTATGAGGATGCGCAGTCCTCTTATAGTCATAGTCATACTTTATTGATCCTGGGGGAAATTGGTTTTCATTACAGTTGCACCATAAATAATTAAATTGTAATAAAACCATAAACAGTTAAATAGTAATATGTAAATTATGCCAGGAAATAAGTCCAGGACCAGCCTATTGGCTCAGGATGTCTGACCCTCCAAGGGAGGAGTTGTAAAGTTTGATGGCCACAGGCAGGAATGACTTCCTATGACGCTCTGTGTTGCATCTTGGCGGAATGAGTCTCTGGCTGAATGTACACCTGTGCCCAACCAGTACATTATGTAGTGGATGTGAGACATTGTCCAAGATGGCATGCATTAAGAATGGTTTTTATTGTCATTTAGTAATGCATGCATTAAGAAATGATACAATGTTCCTCCAGTGTGATATCACAGAAACTCAAGACAGACCAAGACTGAAAAACTGACAAAAACCACATAATTATAACATATAGTTACAACAGTGCAAGCAATACTGTATTTGATGAAGAACAGACCATGGGCATGGTAAAAATAAAGTCTCAAAGTCTCTCGAAAGTCCCAACATCTCACGCAGACGGTAGAAGGAAGAGAACTTTCCCAGCCATGAGCTTCCAGCGCCGCAAACTTGCCGATGCCGCACCATTGGAAGCACCCGACCACAGTCCGACTCTGAGTCCATCCAAAAACTTTGAGCTTCCGACCAGCCCTCCAACACCGAGCACCAAGTACCATCTCTGCCGAGCACTTCGACCCCAGCTCCGGCCACCAGCAACAGGCAAAGCTGAGGATTTGGGGCCTTCCCCTCCGGAGATTCTGAATTGCAGAGTAGTAGCGGCAGCGAACCGGGCATTTCAGAAGTTTCTCCAGATGTTCCTCCGTGCTTCTCACATCTGTCTCCATCAAATCAGAATTGTGCACGTCATCCTACTTACAAATACAATATCATTCACCGGAGACGCTGCGCGCGCTGCGTCGTGCTGCCATCTTCTCTTCCCTCCCAAATAAAAAAGATTTGTTATAGACCTTGTACCTTATTGTCTGCCTGCACTGCACTTTCTTTGTAACTGTGACACTGTGTTCTATATACTGTTACACAAACACACACACGCTCACAAAACACACCACACAGACATATACGCACATACCTATGCACAGACACACTCAACATGCGCGCGCACACACACACACACACACACACACACACATATACGCAGGCATACTAAATGCACAACACAGACATACGCACATAAAAACTCACAATACATAAACACTAAAATACAGAACAGACACACAAACACACAGGCACAGAAATACATATACACTACCGCCACACACAGACAAAACACACATGCACACACAACAAACGCACATACACAACCACACACAACATGCATAGCACAGACATACACAATCAACACACACGTGCAAAGAAGGATAAAAACACACATACACACACAGCGCCGGAAGTAGGGATCGAACATGTGTCTCTGGATTTCTGAGGCAGAAGCACCAACTGCTGTGCCCACTTTCTACCCTTTCCTTGACCTACCCTTTTTGGTCTGTCATTGCGTTCCAAGTTGTGAGAGTCACCGGTTCAGTTTGGCGGCGGGGAAGCTGTCTGTTTCCAGTCCCCTACTGAAGATGACGGAGTCGGAACTGATTGCGGTAACTACTAAAGCAACGCGAGCCAAGCCCACAAACTACAGAGTCACTGGAAGTGTCCCAACAGGCGGGATACTCGGAGCACTCGTTTCAACATGAATGCTGTTGTTACGTGCGCCGCCTCTGCCTTGTAAAGTGTTTGTCTGTAACTGGACTCCGAGTGCTGGCTCCGCGTCTCCTCACCTAGACAGGAGAGATGGTCACCTACAGGGTCACGGTAGCCACTGGAACGTCAGAATACTCGGGAAGCAACGACTACGTCTATGTCACTCTAGTGGGAGAGCGAGGGTCCAGCAAGAGAACTCTCCTCGACGAGTGGCTGTACGATGACCTGGAGAGGGGGAGCGTAAGTGTGAGGGAGAGGGAGAGAGTGAGAGTGTGAAGGAGAGTATGGCGGGAGAGAGGGGTGTAAAGGAAAGGGTTTCTGTGTGCGAGGTTAAGGGAGAATATATGAGCGTGGCTGAGGATATAGGCGATGGAGAGAGATTGTGTGTCTGAGGGGGAGGGGGAGAGAGGACCCGAGGAAGAAACGGAGTGTAAACGTTTGAGAGGAAGAGGGTACATGGGAGAGAGCGTGTCGGGGGGGGGGGGTAGTGTGCGAGGAGAGCGGGAAAGCACATGTAGAAAGAGAGAGAGCATGGAAAGCGAGAGAGTGTGTGAGGAGTGAGTTTGTGTGTGGCGGGAGATGGAGAGTGTGCGTGGGGTGAGAGAGAGCATGTGTGTGGAGAAAGTGCGGAAATGGAAAGAGAGTGTGGAAAGAGGAGGAAAAAGAGTGTGTGGCGATAGAGAGAGGAAAGAGAGAGTGTATGGAACATCTCATGTTCTCAATATTTATTGCTTATTTATTATTATTTGTATTTGCACAGTTTGCTGTCGTTTGCACTCTGGTTGAACGCCCAAGCGGTCTTTCAATGATTTTGTTACGGCTGTGATTCCATTATGGATTTATTGAGTATGCCCACAAGAAAATGAATCTCAGAGCTGTTTGTGGTGACATACAGAATATGTACTTCGATAATAAATTCGCTTTGAGAGAGAAAAACAGAGGAAATGACGGGAGTTTGGACGGAGAAAGAGTGTGTATGTGTGTGGGGAGAGATAGTGTGTGGAGAGAAAAGGAAAGAGAGAGAGAAGAAAGGACGTGGCTGTGTGTGAAAGACGGAGGCAGTGAAATCTGCCGGTAACAATAATACCTTTCTGGCTGACCATCCCCCACGGGCACTCCCTCGCTTCAGCACTGGCTACAAAATTTCCCCTTGACTGCGATCATCCTTGAAAAGGTTTTGCTGGCAGGGCTCCCTCTCTTTCTGAATACCCTGTTGCTTCAGTTTACCTGGGAGGCCCTGACAACACTAACAGTGGGTGTTAACGAGTATGGATTTCCACCCCTCTCTGTGCGCACCTCTCCTCGCCGCTTCCTGAACTTTGCTTCGGAGCCCTGGGGTCTGTTGTTAAAGCGAGCGCGGGCTCGGCCGAGAGCGCTGGTTCTTGACGTGTCCAGTGACGCTGATCATCCGGGTGGAGAGTGAGTCAGGTCAACCCCCAGCAACGGCGGGATGTCCAAGGACACAGACAGAAATTCATTGGAGCGGCAACACCTCATCTTTAGGCTGGATAGCCTTCAACTTGAACATCCATTTCTCTTCTAGTAATTTCCGCCCCCCCTTTCTCTTTTCCATTCCCCATTCTGGCTCCCCTCTTACCTCTTCTCTTATCCTCTCTCACCCCTTCTCTTCTCCTCACCTGCCTATCACCTCCCTCTGGTGCTCCTCTGCATTTCCTATCTTCCATGGTCTACTCTCCTTTCCTATCAGATTACTTCTTCAGGCTGCGACCATTTCAACCTATCACTTCCCGGCTTTCCACATCATCTCCCACCCCACCCACCTACCTTGCCCCTCACCTGGTCTCACTTATCACCTGCCAGATTCCACTCCGCCCACCTACTTATTCTGGCTTCTTCTCCCTCCCTCTCCAGTCCTGATGTAGGGTCTTGGTCCGTAACATTGACTGTTTATTCCTCTCCAGTGATGCTGTCTGACCTGCTGGGTTCCTCCAATATCTTGTCTGTTAAGAAGAAATTTATTCCCTGGAGTACAGGAGAATGGGGGAGATCCTATAGAGCCGTACAAAATAATCAGCTATCGATAGGGTGAATGCAGGTATGCTTATTTCCCCTCCAATTGGGTGAGACTAGAACTAGAAGTCATAGGTTAAGGGTGAAAGGTGAAATATTTAAGGGGATTCTGAGGGCGAATTACTTCACTCAAGGATGGTGCATGTGTGGAAAGAGACACCAGCGGAAATGGTAGAGTCGGGATCGGTTGTAAAATTTAAGAGAAATTTGGATAGCTACGTGGATAAGAGGTATCAAGGGCTATGGTCTGGGAGCAGGTAGATGGGGACTAGGAAGAAAATCAGGCCAGCAAGCACTAGATGGACAGAAGGGCCTGTTTCCATGCTGTCATACTCTATGACTGTGTCCCTAAAAGTGGACCACTCAACCACTCGTTTTTCATGCTTGGGCTTTTCTCTTTGGAGTGAAGGAGGTTGAAAGGTGAAGTCTATCGGATTATGAGAGTGGATGTGTGGCGACACTTGCCGGCTGCCCCCTGCACATCCTTGGGTGTGGTGCAAATGACACATTTATTTATTTCTTTGACAAAATTGACAAATTTATTTAATTTAATGAGATACGGCACGGAATAGGCCCTTCCAGCCCTTTGAGCCCTGCAACCCAGCAATCCCCAACTTAATCCTAGTCTAATCATTGGACAATTTACAATGACCATAAGACCATAAGACAAAGGAGCAGAAGTCAGCTATTCAGCCCATCGCATCTGCTCCGCCATTTTATCATGAGCTGATCCATTCTCTCATTTAGTCCCACTCCCCAAGCCTTCTCACCATAACCTTTGATGGCCTGGCTACTCAAATACCTATCAATCTCTGCCTTAAATACGCCCAATGACTCGGCCTCCAATGCCGCCCGTGGCAACAAATTCCATAGATTCACCACCCTCTGGCTAAAAAAATTTCTTCGCATCTCTGTTCTGAATGGGCGCCCTTCAATCCTTGAGTCATGCCCTCTCGTACTAGACTCCCCCATCATGGGAAACAACTTTGCCACATCCACTCTGTCCATGCCTTTCAACATTCGAAATGTTTCTGTGAGGTCTCCCCTCATTCTTCTAAACTCCAAGGAATACAGTCCAAGAGCGGACAAACGTTCCTCATATGTTAACCCTCTCGTTCCCGGAATCATTCTAGTGAATCTAGTGACCAATTAACCTACCAACCCATATGCCTTTGAACGGTGGGAGGAAACTGGAGCACCCAGAGGAAACCCACGTGGTCACCGGGAGAACGTACAAACTTCTTACAGGCAGCTTACAGTTAGTCCTGACGAAGGGTCTTGGCCTGAAACGTCGACTGCACCTCTTCCTAGAGATGCTGCCTGGCCTGCTGCGTTCACCAGCAACTTTTATGTGTGTTTCTTACAGGCAGCGGTGGGATTTGAACCTGAATCATCTGGACTGTAAAACATTGTGCTAACTACTACATGACAGTACCAGCCTCATGTTCAAATTCCTCAGTCACCAATCAGTACAGTAATACAGGTTTTAATAACCAATAGAATATTCTCATTAAAGGCCAATAATACTTCACTGCATGTTTTGATGTGCGTGTGATAAATAAAACTAAATCTGAAATGCTCTCTCCTTTTAACCTTTGCTGCTTCAGAGAAAACAACCCGATTTTGTCCAACCTCTCTTTATAGAGCATGCTCTCTAATTGAGGCAGCATCCTGGTGAACCTCTTCTGCACCTCTGCAAGGCCTCCACATCCTTCCTGTTTGCTCTGTTCTAAGTTACCCCTGGTGTGTTACCCCCGCTGTAAATTGGCTCTAATGTGTTACTCTGTTGTAAGTTGCCACTCGTGCGTTACTCCTCCTGCAGGTTACACCTAAAGAAGTTACATCTCCCAAAACTCACTCCTATTGAGATCCTCTTGCTCTGAGTTATCCCTTGGTGCAGGTAGGGAGCATAACAAACAAATAGGATTTGATAGGCATACAGAGCCTATAAAAGGTATTTACCATCCCCCCCCCCTGATATTTTCATGTTTTGTTGTTTCACATTGAATCACCTTGGATTTAATTTGGCTTTTTTTGACACAGAAAAAGATTATTTCATGTCAAAGTGAAAATGGATCTCTATAAAGTGATCTAAATTAATTACAAATATAAAACACAAAATAATTGCATAATTACTCACCTCTGTGTGGATTGGTCTCTATCAGCTCTGCACACCTGGGCTGCAATTTTTCCTTATTCTTTGTTACAAAACTGCTCAAGCTCTGTCAAATTGCATGGGGGTCATGAGTGAACAGACCTTTTCAAGCATAGCCACAAATTCTCATTTGGATTGAGGTCTGGACTCCGACTTGGTCACTCCAGGACATTAGCTTTGTTGCTTTTAAGCCATTCCTGTGTAGCTTTGGCTTTATGCTTGGGGCTACTGTCTTGCAGGAAAACAAATCTTCTCCCAAGTCGCAATTCTCTTGCAGACTGCTTCAGGTTTTCTTCCAGGATTTCCCTGTATTTTGCTGCATTGATTTTAGCCTCTACCTTCACAAGCCTTCCAGGGCCTGCTGCAGTGAAGCATCCCCACAGCATGATGTAGCCACCACCATGCTTCACAGATGATGTTATTTTGACGAAGTGTGGTGTTTGGCTGATGCCAAATGTAGCGTTTAGTATGATGGTCAAAAAGCTCAATTTTGGATTCATCAGACCATAGAACTTCTTCCACCTGACTTCAGAGTCTCCGTCATACCTTCTGGAAAACTCCAGCCAAGATTTCATGTGAGAGTTTTTCAACAGTGGCCTTCTCTTTTCCACTCTCCCATAAAGTTGCGACTGGTGAAGCACCCAGGCACTATGCGCAGTCTCTCCCATCTCAGCCACTAAAGCTTGTAACTCCTCCAGAGTTGTCATAGCTCTCTTGGTGGCCTCCCTCACTAGTCCCCTTCTTACATGGTCACTCAGTTTTTGAGAACGGCCTTTTCTAGGCATATTTACAGCTGTGCCATATTCTTTCTATTTCTTGATTGATTGATTTACCTGTACTCCAAGGGATATTCAATGACTTGGAAATTTTCCTGTATCCATCTCCTGCCTTGTGCTTTTCAATAACCCTTTCACAGAATTGCTTGGAGTGTTCTTTTGTCTTCCTGTGTCAGGATGCTGACTCACCAGCAGTTGGACCTTCCAGATATACTGTAGGTGTATTTTTACTATAATCAATTGATGCACCCTGACTGCACACAGATCTCCATTTAACTAATTATGTGATTTCTAAGACCAATTGGCTGCACCAGTGATGATTTGGTGTGTCATATTAAAGGGGGTGAATACTTAAAGAAATTAGTTAGTTTGTGTTTATATCTGTCATTAATTTAGACCACTTTGTGGAGATCTGTTTTCACTTTGACACGAAAGTGTCTTTATCTGTAGATTGGTGTCAAAAAAAGCCAAATTACATCCACTGTGATTCAATGTTGTAAAACAATAAAACATGAAAACTTCCAAGGGGGGGGAAGCATCGACTCAGACCACGAGAGGCCTGTGTCAGACATTTTCATGCCTTACAAGGCGCAGATTGGAAGTCTGTGTGGGGTGCCACTCCTCGCACAGACACTAGAGCAATGTGTGGTTAAGTGCCTTGCTCAAAGACACAAACACGCTGCCACAGCTGACGCTCGAACTAGAGACCTTCAGATCACTAGACAAACGCCTTAACCACTTGGCCACATGCCCAAGGGGGGGGGGGGTGAATACTTTTTATAGCCTATATATGTCAGGGAACAAATTGTTGGAAGGCAAAATGACACGGTGTCATAGCGGTTAGTGTAATGTTTTTACAATCTGGTGATTGTAAGGTCGGTGTTCAATTCCCACCACTGCCTCTAAGGTGCGGTTTGTACGTTCTTCTTCCCATGACCGTATGGTTTCCTCTGAGTGTTCCAGCTTCCTCCTCCTTCCCAGAGATGCACACCAGGGAGTTTCCAGCCTGCGGTCCATGGACCCCCTGGTTAATGGTAGGGGTCCATGGCACAGATAAGGTTAGAAACCCCTGGGTTAGGGCTAATGAGCTGTGGGCAGGGTATGTTGGTGCTAGAAGCATGGCGATACTTGCGGGCTCTCCCAGCGCAATCCTCTCTGATTTGATTTGATGCCAACAAAGCATTTCACTGTATGTTCAAATGTACATGTCATGCAAATAAATCTAATCCAAAAAAAGCTAGTGAGGTAGTGTTCATGAGTTCAATGTCTATTCAGAAATCAGATGTCAGAGGGGAAGAAGCTGTCCCTGAATCATTGAGTGTCTGCCTTCAGGCTCCTGTACCTCCTCCTTGATGGTAACAATGAGAAGAGTGCATGTCCTGGGTGATGAGGCTCCTTCATGATAGAAGCTGCTTTTCTGAGGCACTGCACCTTGAAAATATCCTGGATACAACGGAGGCTAGTACCCATGATGGAACTAACTGAGTTTACAACTCTGTACAGCTTGCTACGATCCTGTTCAGTACCCCCTCAGTGATACAGCCTGTCCGAATATTCTTCACAGTACATCAGTAGAAGTTTTCGAGTGTTTTAGTTGACAAACCAAATCTTCTCAAACTCCTGATGAAATATAACCGCTGTCTTGCCTTCTTTATAGCTGCATCAATATGTTGGATCCAGGTTAGATCTTCAGAGACATTGACACCCAGGAAAGTGAAATTGCTCACTCTCTCCACTTCTAATCCCTCTATGAGGAATGGTTTGTTTCCTCATCCTACCCCTTCTGAAGTCCACAATCAGCTCTTTGGTCTTACTTACATTGCATGCAAGATTGTTCACTGTGTATGTCGATGTATGTTTGATAAGCAAACTCAAATCTTGTTTTAAAAAAATGCTCAATATTCTCTGACCTTGCTGGAAATGTTGGCAGATATGAGTGTGGATTATGACGGTGTTACCTTTCTTGGAATGATTGCTAGTGTTTGTGTAAGTGGGTGCAGTTCTTGAGCTGCCCACGTAACATTCTTGGCAAATAGATGTAAACTTGGAGACACAAGAAAGTGCACAAGCTGGAAAATATGGCAAACTGCTGGAGCAACTCAGTGGGCGGGGCAGCATCTGTGAAGGAAAATGGATGGACTACCTATTGGGTCGAGACTCTCCCTTGGAAGTTGGCTCACTTCCTCTCGTACCAGAGTGGCTGGCTTCTTTCGTACATGGAACTACACCTCCTACACTGTTGCCCATCATAAAGGACCCCCCTCTCATTGTGACTGTCAGGAAGAAGGTACAGGAGCCTGATGACACACACGCAGTGATTCAGAAACAGCTTCTTCCCCTCTGCCATCCGATTTCTGAATGGACATTGAACCCATGAACACCACCTCACTACATTTTTATTTCTGTTTTTGCATTACTTATTTTAACAACTATTTAATATTCATATACATGCTTACTATAATTCAGTTTTTTCCCTATATATTATGCATTGCACTGTACTGTTACCACAAGGATAACAAATTTCACACCATATGCTGATGATATTAAACGTGATTCTGATTCCAATACTGGTCTGCCATTGCCATAAGCACCTACAGCTACCCAGCTCTGGAATTCCAATTATTTGATTTCTGACCAATTGGTACTGGCAGCCAAAGTTCTGTATTGTTGGCTGAGAGTTGTGAGTTCATGCCTCCATGTTGCTGGAGAACTTAAATTTAGTTTAAAAAAAAGAAAGGTCTTAGAAACAGTATCCAACTAACTAATGGGATGTTGTCAAAACCCAGAAAATGACGAAAAGCATTTATCAGCTCAGAATCAGAATCAGGTTTAATATTACCAGCGTATTTCGTGAAACCTGTTAACATTGCAGCAGCAGTACAATGCAATACAGGATAAATATATCGAAAAATGGAATACAGCAAGTATATTTATATTAAATAATTAAATTAAAATAAGTCATGCAAAAACAGAATTTTAAAAGAAGTGGCGAAGTAGTGTTCATGGGTTCAATGTCCACTTAGAAATTGAATGGCAGAGGGGGAGGAGCTGTTCCTGACTTGCTGAGTGTGTGCCTTCAGGCAGAGTCAATACAAAGAGGAACAGAGTTAATGTCTAAGGGAGAAGATCCTTCATCAGATTATGAAGTTAATACTGAAGCTGAAATAACAGAAGAAAATTTTAAATGCTGTTTTTTAAAGTTTTAAACAGCCATGTAATTTTAACATATTCTTGCAGTGGTTTTTAACACCACAGGACATTCGGCCATTCAGCCCATTGACTCTCCATCCTGGGTTATTATCCTCCTCAACCCCATTCTCCTGCCTTCTCCCTGTAACCTTTGACACCCTGACTAATCAAGATCCTATCTGCCTTCGCTTTAAATATACTGAATGACTTGGCTTCCACAGCTGTATGTGCCATGAATTCCATAGATTCACCACCCTCTGGCTAAAGAAACTCCTCCTCATCTCTGTTCTAAGTGGATACTCTTCTATTCTGATATTGCACTAGACTCTCTCTGGTGAAAAATCAACCTGGTTTAACTCTCTGTAGAGATGCTGCCTAACCTGCTGAGCCCTTCTGAAATTTTCTGACTTTATTTCAGATTTCCGGCAATTGCAGTTTGAATCTCAAATGGCCCCTCTGGGGCAATTAGGGATGAGCAATATATTTGTTTCCACCTCCAGTGAATGCATAAAAAAAAACAAGATTTAAGGGGAGACCTCCAGAGCTGTGGACAACCAAGATTGATTAAATTTGCTCCAAATTGTCACCTTGGGGATTCTACTCAGTCCTTCCTATTTCTATCCCTCTGTCGATCTGTCTCTCTCTATTTCTATCTCCTTCTTTGTCTCTCTTTCACTCTCTCCCCCTTTCTCTCCATCTCCCCCTCTTTCTCTCTCTCTCTTTTTCTCTCTCTTCCTCTTTCTCTCTTCCCTCTTGCTCTCTCTCCCTCTTTCTCTCTCTCCCTCTTTCACTCTCTCCCCCTTCTCTCTCTCCCCTATTTCTCTCTCCCTCTTGTTCTCCCCCTTTCTCTTTCTCCCTCTTGCTCTCTCCCTCCTTCTCTCTCTCCCCCTCTTTCTCTCTCCCTTTTTCTCTCTCTCCCCCTCTCTCTATCTCTCTCTCTCTTCCTTTTTTCTCTCTCTCGCTCACTTCTTCTTTCTCTCTCTGTCTCCCTCCTCCCTCTCTCTCTCCCTCTTTCTCTCTCTCTCCTTTTCTCTCACTCTCTCTCCCTCTTTCTCTCTCTCTCCCTCTTTCACTCTCTCTCCATTTCTTTTTCTTTTTCTTTCTCTCTCCCTCTATCTCTCTCTCTCCATCCACCTTCATACATTTCATGGAATAGGCCCTTCCAGCCAAGTGAGCCACGCTGCCCAGCAACTCTCCCATTTAACTTTTGCCTAATCATGGGACAATTTATGATGACCAATTAAACTACTGACTGGTACGTCTTTGGAGTCTGGGAGGAAGCACCCGGAGGAAATCCACACTGTCTCTCAAGGAGACCATACAGTCTTCTAGAAGGTTGTGCTGGAATTGAACTCCAAATTCGATGCCCCGAGCTCTAATAGCATTGCGCTGTCTTGTTTTGTGACGCGACCTCTGATTTGATTGGCCAGGTGCATGAATACGGGGTGGAAAGTGAGAAGGACCTGGGTCGCATCTGGTGGGTGCAACTGGACAAGGAGAAGTTCCTGATGGGGGACGATTGGTTCTGCCGCTACATGATGGTACGGACGCCTTCGGGAGAGAGCCTCGTCTTCCCCTGCTACAGATGGTTGTGTGACAATGACAGTGTCTCTCTCCGGGAAGGATCAGGTGAGACTGCGGGAGAAGGGTTGGGGAGGTGGCGAGGGATCAGGAAAGGATTCCAGAGGTTGGGATTGGAGGCACAGACACTGCTGTTTACTTGTGGCAGTGAGCTGCAGGCTGAAACTGGTGGAACCTGGATCACTTAGAAGGTTGTGGGGAACCGCAGCCACTGTATCCATTACAGTGAGCATCTGCTGCTGTATAAAATGCAGTACTGGTGTGTAATATGGAGAATGGCAGTAAATGTTTAAGTTACTCGTGCTTGTGGCACTCTCTATGCATACTATAGATAACAGCAGGAATCTGGGTACTATAGAGAGTAGTGTTCCCGTTGTATAAAATAGAGAATAACAGTGTTTATGTATGTTATGGAGGGTAGCAGACCCTGTGTATATTACAGAGAGTAACAGTCCCCATATAGAGCAGCCTTTCTTAACTTTTTTGCCCTGGAGGAACCTTTGAAATAATTTTCAGGTCTCGGGGAATTCTAACGTAAAAATTATTATATCTACAACTCGCAGTACGTTAGCATGATCTGTAAGTCGCAGATATAATGATCCAAAAATAATTGTTAATGCTTTTTTCGGTAGAAAATGAATTTTAGCTAAATGTTGTTGGAAAAAATAGGTGGTTAAGCTTAGCTTACCCTTCTTGAAATTAATCTCTTTCTTTCCCTTTCATAAATTTTAAAAACTCACAAGGCAAACATAAGTTTCTGTTAAATAACTGGCTTAAGCCAAAATGGCATTTAGTTTTACTAAAGGTAGATTTAACTTAAATAAAGGTTGTAGATTGATTTCAATTAATGCTACTTACAACATGAAATGTTATTGACAATGTTGAAGCAGTGTGTTGTGACGATATCAGAATTTTGTTTTACAAGAGAAAGGAAACCTCTCCTGGAGCCAATCATTGATGGTGCACCATCAGTACTGATGCCAACACGATTCCTCCAAGACAGACCTTTTGTTTCCAGATATGAAGACACAACATTAAACATATCTTGGCCTTTACTTGTTTCGGGCAGCTCCTTGCAGTAGAAAAAGTTTTCTTGAATTTCACTATCATTTACAAATTTTACAAATGCTACGACACGACATTTATTGGTGAAATCTGTGGATTCATCAACCTGGATAGAGAAACTGTTGCTGTTCAGTTTATCACACAAAACTTCTTCAGCATCATGTGACGTGTAGTCAATACACCAACTTACCGTACTGTTTGAGAATGAAACCGTTTCCATTTCTCGTACTGAATTATGTTACAAGCATTTTATCCACTATAATTTTACATTAGATTAGATTAGATTTGTTTAGATTATGAGGACATGCAGTCCTCTCTTATTGTCACTTAGTAATACATGCATTAAGGAGTGATACAATATTCCTCCGGTGTGATATCACAGAAACACAGGACAGACCAACACTGAAAAACGAACAAAAACCACATAGTTATAACATATAGGAACGTTTGTAGTTACAACAGTGCAACAATATCATAACTTGATGAAGAACAGGCCATGAGCGCAGTACAAAGTTCAAAGTCTCTCAAAAGTCCCACATCTCACGCAGACGGGAGAAGGAAGAAAACTCTCCCTGCCATACCCGACTACAGTCCGACTCTGAATCATCCGAAAACTTCGAGCTCCCATCAGCCGTTCGACACCAAGTACTGAGCACCATCTCTGCCAAACGCTTCGGCCCTAGCCTCAGTCGCCAGCAGCAGACAAAGTCGGGGATTTTGGGGCCTTCCCTCCAGAGATTCACGGTCGCACAGTAGCAGCGGCAGCGAACCGGGCATTTCAGAAATTTCTCCAGATGTTCCTCTGTGCTTCTCACGTCTGTCTCCATCAAATCAGAATTGTGCACGGTGCTGGTATTATTAGGTTCTCACCAACTGTGTGACTTTTCCTTTTCTAGGTAATAACTTCTGCTACTAAATAACTTGCTTCCTGATTCTTTTTACTGCGACTTTATTCACAAAAGTTTTACTCTCTTTTGAGATTCCAATACCCATTTAAAATAATCAGCACTCTTACGTGTCACATGGCTGTGATTTGTAGTTCAATGTCTTTTTCAATTTTGCTGGAGCCCCTACAGTCTTGACGAAGGGTTCCGGCCCGAAACGTCGACCGATCTTTTCCACGGATGCTGCCCGACCTGCTGAATTCCTCCAGCGTGTTGTGAGTGTTGCTTTGACCCCAGCATCTGCAGATTATTTTGTGTTTAGTATCCCAGCATGTGTGAAGTTCAAAAAGTGATGTTTATTTTCTTTTAATCATGACTTCTCATGGAACCCTAGGGTTCAGGGGAACCCCAGTTGAGAAACCCTGCTACAGAGAGTGGTGCTTTCCATGTATATGATCGAGGTTGCAGTTTCTTGCACTTTTACTGTAGAAAATAGCAGTCCCTATATGTGATAGAGAGCAGTGACACATATATAACGTTATAAATATCAGTCTGTCTGTATATCACAGAGAAAACCAGTTCCTGTGTATATTACAGACAACTGTAGTCCCATTGCATAGTACATTAAGTAACAGTCCTTGTTTATATTTCATACAACAGAATTCCATGTGCATATTATAAAATGCAACCTATGAATATACTTTAGACTAGAGAGAGTAGGGGTCTCACTTTATACTACAGGGAACAACAGTCCTATGTAGGTTACAGGCAGCAGGAGCAAAGTATATATATATATGTTAATGTCAGACTATGTGCAATTTACATCGGCTTTTGTAAGTATCATCTGCCGAGCATGCCTGTGAACTTGATCGTGTAATCTCTTCTCGCCACAGCTAGGCGACCCATTGATGACATATTACCTGCCTTTCAAGCGCATCGTCAGAGGGAGCTCGAGGACAGGCAGAAGCTGTACAGGTAATGGTGGCTGGCAGCTCACCTGTGGAAGGATAAGCGGCCAGATTTGTTCCCAGTGATTCCTTACCTAGGGAGGCAAATCCCAGACTCCACACTTCTAGCTCCCTTCCATCATGGTGTTGAGATTCTGTGGGGATATATTAGAGGATTTTCTTCCCTAATCCCACAGGAGCCTGACCTGTTATGTGCTCGGAATCCCCGTCCAGTTAAGCAGGGATCCCTTACTTTCAGATTAGAAGGAAAAAGGGAGAAGGCAGGAGACTGGGGCTGAGGGGGAAAATGGATCAGTCACGATGAAATAGCGGAGCAGACCTGGATGGGCCAAATTCTGCTGCTATATCTTATGGTCTTATAATCTAAGATGCATTTGATTTTCATTATTTTAAAGTTTTTAATTATTTATTAGTGTTTTTGTTTTTAGAATTGCTTAATATTAAAATAGTAAAATCAGTTTTATAAAGAATCTGCAATTCAGTGATTTAGAGTCAGATTTATTATCACTGACATATGATGTGAAGTTTCTGTTTTGCAGCAGCACCGTACAAAGATGTAAAAAGCATGAAACTATTTACCAGGGAAATTGACAAGCTTAGGTAGACATCTTGGTGTTGGGTATGGAATGATGCACGTCTGGATGGTACACAAAACAAAAATAAATTCACTGTATCTCAGTACATGTGACCACTGATCTATTAGTATTACAGGGCCAGTATCTACTCGGTGGGGTGAAGGGCCAGCTATATGATAAAGTAAATAGCGGGTAGAAACTTTTATAAAAAAATCCTAATGACCTATTTGACGGCTGGCATGGTTGCTAAAACTGGACAACAAAGATTTTGCTTCCTGAATACTTCTGGGTCTATCTTATGGATTTTGGGCTGCTGATCATGAAAATCACCGTGAAACTTCCCTATCACGCACTATTTTCTTAAATCCTCTATATTTGTTATTTTAATTCATAATTTAAGTCAGAATAACTGATGGTGAGATCAAGAGAAACATTTTTGTTAGTCCACAAATCAAACAGATCGTCAATGACAGGCAAGTCGAAGAACTCCAAGTGGGACCAGAGAAAATTGAATGTAAGGCATTCAAGGACGTTGTTGAAAAATTTCTTGGCAGTTACAGAGCACAAACTATGTGTGGTTGGTTGGCAACACCCTTCAGCATACAAAACCATGAAGTGCAACATGTCACTAAATATTTATTTTCTGCACTCCCATCGAGACTTCTTCCCAGCAGATCTTGGAGATGTCAGTGACGAGCCTTGTAAAAGTTTTCAACAAGACATTGCAGTCATGGAGAAACAGTGTCAGGGCAACTGGAATCCATCAATGCTGGCTGATTATTGTGGCTGACTTAAGCAGGAAGCCTCAGACACTGAGTACAAACAAAATTCAGCAACAAAACATTTTTGGCTTCGTTGTCTAAGCAAAGCATCAGACTATTATGCAATTAAAGGCATTATATTCAATAAAAGTTAATTTTTGTTTCTCCAAATTCCTATGTGATACAGGTAGTCTGAAATTATATTTGTGTTCAGCTTCAAAAAAAAATCTGAGGAAGCAGCACCTTTGAAAAAATTTGTTGTCTGGTGTAATTGATATACTGCAAATAGTGGGCACAACCTTATAAAGGTCCCAGTGTAGCACTAGCACAATGTCTCTGACTCTCTGTAGGTTTGCAGGTTCGAGTCTCCAGAGGGCAGATAACCTTATGAACTTGAATGAAGAATCCTTCCCAGTGAGCGCGTGTTGGGATGTCCGCAACCACTGCCCCCACAATGTCACAGTGAGCCCTGACAAGCGACTGAACCCATGTGCAGAGGAACACCAGACTCACATGTAGAGACAGAAACATGAGTTTATTCAGAGGAGTTGCAACAGAACATCAGTGGCTCGACGGAGCAACACCAAAGGATGAGTCATTCTCAGAACAGGGACCCCACTCTTGGGGAGTCCGCTTTAAATAATCACAGCATGCAGAAAATCCGTGCTAGTCAAATTAAACTGAACAAGATTTAACAGAAAGCAGGAGGGCTTAATGACTCATTGCTATCATCAGGAAGGAGGTACAGAAGCCTGGAGACACACATTCAGCAGTTCAGGAACAGCTTCTTCCCCTCTGCCATCTGATTTCTGAATGATAATTGAACCCATGAACACTACCTCACTACATTTTTAAATTTCAAATTTTGCTTAACTATTTAATATATATGTACTTACTGTAATTTATGGTTTTGTTTTTTTCTCTATTATTATGCATTGCATTGCACTGCTGTTGCAAAAACAACAAATTTCATGATATATTCCAGTGAAGTTACACCTGATTCTGAACCTTGATCAGACAGCTATTAACAAATACAGGTGCACAGGCCCACAGGGCTCATGACACACAGTGTGCCGACGCAGCCCGCTTTGTGTTGTGCAGGTGGAAGGTTTGGAAGACTGGCGTCAGCAAGTGCATTGCCGCTGAAACCGAGGACGACCTCCACCCGGACGTCAAGTTCAACGACGACAAGCGTGCCGACTTCGAGAACTCCTTGCACTTGGCGTGAGTTCAGTGTTCGCTCTGAGTCGCTGCTTAAAGTGCGGTTGAAGCAGTATGGGACTGGGAGTGTGGGAATGGGGAGTCCCTCCTCCAGGATTCTATTCATTTATTTATTCTATTTAGAGATAGAGAGCGGTAACAGGCCCTTCTCGCCCACTGCTCAGTTACACCTACACGTATGTGACCAATGAACCTACTCAACCATACGTCTTTCTCAATGTGGGAGGGAATTGGAGCACCCGGAGGAAACCCATGCGGTCATGGGGAAACGTGCAAACTCCTGACAGACAGTGGTGCGAATTGAGCCCGGGTCACTGATGCCGTAAAGTGCTACGCTGCTACCACGCCATTGTCATGCTGTACACTGACAGACGACTGGACCGAGGCGCGGAGGAAGGACCAACTCCATGTAGAGACAGAAACAAAAGTTTATTCATAAGGATTCGAATAGAATATTGGTTGCTTAACATTCCTTTTCTGACCTGTCAGTTCTTGGCCTCCTCTAGTGCCACGATGAGGCCAATCTCATGTGGGAGGAGCAACATCTCATCTTCTATCTGGCTCACCTCCAACCTGATGGAATGAACAATGATTTCTCTAATTTCAGATAATTACTCCCCTCTGCTCATTCTATCTTTCTCCATTCTCCATTTGGGTTCCTAGCTCACCCCATCTCTTCTCCTCATCTGTCCATCATCTCCATCTTAAATGCATGCCCTCCAGCGTTTGACATTTCGATCCCGGGAGAAAGATTCAGACTGTCAATGTTATCTATGCTTCTCATATTTTTATAAACTTCTGTCAGGTCTCCCTTCAACCTCCTTTCCTCCAGAGAAAAACAACCCAAGTTTGTCTAACCACTTCTTATAGCACATACTGTCTAACCCATTTGGCAACTTGGAAAACCTCTCCTACACCTTCTATAAAGCCTCCATATTCTTCTTGTAATGGGGCATCCTTCTTCCCATTCTTTCATCATTCATTGACCTCTTCTATTAGATTTCTTCTTCTTCAGCACTTTAGTTCTTCCACCTATCACCTGTTAGCATTGTACAACATCCACTGCCCACCCACCCATCTTCTCCCTCACCTGGTCTCACTTATCACCTGCCGACTTGTATTCCTTCTCCTTCCCACCTCCCCCACCTTCTTATTCTGGCTTCTACCCTCTTTCCTCTCCAGTCCTGGTGAAGGTTCTCAGCCTGAAATGCTAACTATTCATTCCCCTCCATGGATAGTGTCTGACCTGCTGAGTTTCTCCTTTGTGTGTGTTGCACAGTGATCCCAGGATTAGCCAAGAGGGAGGTTATTGTCCCTGGAAGTACGAATAGTTGGGGAAAACTGGCCTATTGTGGGATTTCCGTAATTTCCACCGGATCACAAATCAGGGAACATTTTTGACATTAACAATGTTCAGAAGGATTTGATGTACAGAGGACTCCTAGGTTCCATGTATGTATAGTTTCCTGCATAGAGAGGCAATGAAGGTGAACGGCATGCTTTCCTACATTAGTTGGAGCATTGAATGGAAGAACAAGGAAGCCATTTTACGGCTGTATAAAACTTTGGTTAAGCTACCCTTGGGGTATTGTGTGCAGTTCTGGTTGCCCCGTTAGAAGGAGGATGTGGAGGCTTTGGTGAGGGTGCAGAAGAAGTTTTCCAGGATGCCACCTGGGTTATAGGATATGAGCCATAAGGGGAGATTGGACAAACTTGGGTTTACTCTGGAACATCAGAAGCTGATGGAAATTAATAAAATGATGAGATGGGGTAGACAGTCAGAAGTTTTACCCAATGTCAAACTTGGGTAAAGTTTGACATTACTTTACCCAAGGTGAGAGGAGGAAAATGTCAAGGAGATACATGGGGCAAGATTCAAGGTGAGAGTGGGGAGATCGAAAAGAGATCTAAGAGGGCACCTCTTTACACGTAGGACAGTGAGTGCCTGGAATGAGCTGCCGGAGGAAGTGGTCAAGCAGGGTACCATTGCAGTGTTTAAGTGGCATTTGAATGTGTACATGGAGGGGAGGGGCTTGGTAGATTACGGTACAAACTCAGGCAACTGGGAAGATACAGGGGCTAGCATGGACTGTCAGGATGAATGGCCTATTTCCATGCTGTGTTACTCAATGACTCTGAACAAGATTTATTTTTACACGGGGAGTGATGGGTGCCTGGAACGGACTGCCGGGGTGGAGGTGGAAGCAGATATGGACGTGACATTTCAGAGGCTGTTGGTCTCATGAACATGCAGGGATATGGGTCATGTGCAGCACAATGCTTTACAGTACAGGCGACCTGGGTTCAATTCCCACCGCTGCCTGTAAGGAATTTGTATGTTCTCCCCATGACCGTGTACATTTCCTCTGGGTACCCCTGTTTTCTCCCATGGTGGAGAATCTGTGGGAGTCATTGCTACAGATGGCTATGGAGACCAAATCATTGTGCATATTTAAAACGAAGTTTAATCGTTCTTGATTAGCAAAGGTCAAAGGTTACAGGGAGAAGGTAGGAGAATGGAGTCGGGAGGCAAAATAAATCAACCATGATCAAATGGCAGAGTAGACTCGATGGGCTGAATGGTCTCACTCTGCTTATATATCTGATGGACATTATGAGTCGAAGAGCCTATTCCTATGCTGTACTGTTCTATGTTCTGTATTCTACACTCTTCGATATCTCTTCTCAGTTTAGGGGAACTGTTTCTGAAGAAGTTTGCGAATATGTTTGGAAGCTCCTGGGACAGTCTGGAGAGCTTTCAGAGGATATTCTGGAGAATCAGGAGTGCCATAGGAGGTAAGGGTTTAGTAAATTGAGCACCGATTAGCACAACATCCGGGTGTCCAGGAATCTTGCAAATTTACTCCAAGCACAAACAAGAGAAAATCTGCAGATACTGGAAGTCCAAGTGTAACCCCCAGATTCAGCTAGCGATGTTAATCTAGGGGAAGATAGCCTCTGGCCCGGCCAAACGCAAGAAATCTTGTTTGAGTGGATGCCGCGTGATGTGTTCCCCTGTTACAAATCAGTACCACGAAATAACAAACAGTATACAATATGCAATTAAACGACTGAGCTTTATAATTCTTAATTTGACTATAGGGTTAGTAAAGAAAACAAAAAAAGAAAAGGGCCCATTTTAATGAAACAGTCTAATGCACACGTTGGAGCTCATGGTTTTCCCGTCCGTTGGTTCTCCATCGATTTCTCATGCCTTAATCTGACCACCAGGGGGCGTTGGAGTCCTTCTGGCTCTGACAACCCTTCTCCCTGATTAATAGTTGATTATTTTCACCTATGTCTTGTTTTAGTTATCAGTACACCCGTGCCTTGTTTTGTTTGTCTATTTAAGTTCCCTCTGTTTTGTTCATTTTTGCTCTGCCTTCAGTTTACCTACCCTGGTGAGGAGTGCTTCTCGAGTCATAGCCTGTGCTCCCTACTGACAAATCAACAAGCGAGGATTCCATCCTCATCTCTAGTCTCCTCTGGACTTGGGTCCACTGGTCTAAGTCTTTCATGGTCGACCACTGGTTAAAGATGTGAAGCTTCACCATTAGAGCGCTGGTGCAAACTCAGCTTGGCAGCCACCCCCGTTACTTCACGATGTTGCACTGACCTTTGACAATGCTCCTCAATTATTCTAACCCTTCCCTCATACACAGCTCATAAAGTGTGGTCACATGGTCTCCTGGAAGAGTTGTTTGGAGGAAACTGGTATTGACAACCTCAAAACAGTGCATTAGGAACACACCGAGACACTGTGGGCGTGCCTGAGGAGTACATCACTTCAGCATCTGCCCAACACCTCTGCCCCATGTGTGGGAACGGTTCCCACATTGCCCTCATCCTGACCCTTTACACTGAGAGCAGCCGAGAAGGAGATAAGGGAGCGTTGGGCCTGAATGGGTGGAGACAATGTTCAATATTGCGGCAAATCATCCTGTGATGTCAGTGGAGTGGTTTGGTGCGGTCTTTTATTGATTCTTATTGTGACTGTGAAGAAAGTCACTGCAAAGACACTGACACTGATGGATGTAGAAGTCTTTGTTCAGCAAAGCAAGCAGCAAGCATCATATAGGAGGCACTTTTGGAAGAAGTGGCCTGCCTGATCCAATATTATATGACATGTTTATATGCTAAAGATCAAAGTAAAGAGCAGGACAATTTGACAGAAACAATGCATCTACAATGCTTCCTTTGATTTAAATAATAGTTTTCCAAATCTCTCCATCTTCACATCCACACTCCAGGCACCCAAAATGAATATTAATTCTCACTGACTCTGGGCTGCATTCAAGCATATGCAGGCACCTGTGATCAAATGGAGGGTTTCTTTGTTTGCAATCAACCCCAGTTTCCAGCTCCAGGAAGACCATTGTAAGAGCTGCATTTTAAATTCAATATACAATCCACATTCAGGTCTGAAGGTTGGCTGCTGTTGAAATTAGTATTTGCTAGATACCATAACTCTGAAAAATGCTCTAACAATTCTATTATGGTTATTATTCTTTTAAGGATTTATTGACTATGCCCTCAGGAAACTGGATCTCAGGGTAGTACATGTACTTTGATAATAAATTTACTTTGAATAATGGGGTGCAGAGAGGGTGAATGCACACAGTTTTTCCCCACCAGAGTTGGTGAATCAAGAACCAGAGGCATAAATTGAAGGTGAAAAGAAGAAAGATTTAATGGTAACTGGAGTGGCAACTTCTTTACCTAGCGTGTGATCCATATATGGAATGAGTTGCCAGAGGATGTAGTTGAGGCAGATACATTAATAACATTTAAAAAGAAATTGATGGTAATAGAAATGGAATTTTAATTGGTATATTAGAGCCACACGTACTAACTTACAGTGAAAAGCTTGCTTGGCATACTGTTCATACAGACCATTACACGGTGTATTGAGGTAGAACAAGGTAAAACAATAACAGTGCAGAATAAAGTGTAACAGCTACAGAGAGAGTGCAGTGCAGGTAGATAATGAGGGTACAGACTGTTAGCTTGAGGGTCCAACTTATTGTCAGCTTGAGGGGGATATGAACCAAATGTGGGCAAATGGATCTTAGATGGGAATTGTGGTCAACATGGACCAGATGGGCCAAATGGCCTGTTTCCCTGCTGTATGGCTATGAGTGTGTGATGTCACAGGAAGTGAGGTTTCAGTATGAATGGGGGGGGCAGTGAGAGAAGGTCCCATTTTGGTCCCACCATTTAATAACATCACCTCTGATCACATTGTAAAGTCAACTCTTACACCCAGTAGCCTTCACCCATTTGCTTTATCAAATATCTCCCTTCAACCTTTTCAAACATTTCTATTGCCCCCACCCTTTCAGGAAGAAACTTTGAACCCTCTGACAGAAAGAGTTCAGTTTCTTTGTTTCTTCCTCTCTCATGTCTCTCTGTCTCTCTCTCTCTGTCTCTGTCTCTGGAGAGGAGGTGGAAGATGCCAGAATAGAAAAGGTGGGGAGGGGAAGAAGGATTATCTAGAAGATGAGACTTGAAGTCAGGTGGGTGGGAAAGGTAAAGGGATGAAGAAGAAGGAATCTGATAAGAGAGGAGAGTGGACCCTCGGAGAAAGGGAAGGAGAAAGGCACCAGGGGAGGTGTTAGGCAGGTGAGGAGAAGCGGCAAGAGGCCAGAGTGGGGAATAGAAGAATAGTGTTTTATTCTTCATTCTGCTCTATGTTTCCCCTCAAACTAACTCAATACACTGAGGCGGTGAAACGATCTGTGTGGATGGAATACAAATCTGACATCTCACTATACCTCAGTACATGTGGCAGTTAGAGACCAATTTGCCAATTTAGTAATATCAAAGCATGCAATCTTTCACTGTTCAGGTAACAAGTGTCTCTTTAAATTTTTCCCCCATCAATTTTGATATTTCCATATGAAACCCCATTGCCAGACCACTCACATAAGCTGCCTGTATTCCTTTGTAGCCTCAGACATCCTCTTCCTGGCTTCCGCAAAGACACAAGGTGGTGGATTCTGGTGCAACAGTCTGTGGGTGGAACTCAGTGATTCAGGTAGCAGCTGTGGAGGGAAATGGACTCTCAACATTTTGGACCAAGACCCTTCATCTGGACTGCATGTGTCTCAACTTGAGAGATTGACTGTGACTGTCCATTGCCCCTCATAGATGCTGCCTGACCCACTCAGACCCTCCAGTAGTACTACACACCTTGGCATCATCAGCACATTCAATAACACTGCCCTTGGAGGTTTTGTCCAAGTTACTTACATAAATTGCAGAGGATTCTACACAAAATGGCCAATGAGAGGTTATCGTTGGAACTTGAAGGCAGCAAGAAAATTCAAAAACCATAAAGTACCTATAGGTTACCAGATAAGAACCTGAGATTCAACTTCTTACATACATTCACAGTAGAACAAAGAAATACAATAGAGGCAATGAAAATTTGCACACAAATAACTTGTAGATATTTCATCACCAGTCGAGGTGACATCCTCAGTGCACAGTTGTTGGTGTTTCCCCTGGGTGTGCTCGCATTTAAATAGGCCCTCAGTTCGCTTGGGTACTCTTTGAATTCTATTAGCTTGTGTTTCTTTGGCCCTTAGGTATTCATAGGTGGTCTCTATTTAAAAACATACGAGCCAAAGAAATGCAAGCCAATAGAATTCAAAGGTCAAGGGTCAAAGAAACATGAGCCAATAGAATTCAAAGGTCAACTGAAGGGGTCGCTAACCAGGACCGAGGCAAGCGAATGAGGACTTATATAAATGCGAGCATTCCCAGAGAAACACCAACAACTAGGCACTGAGGATGTCAACTCGACGGGTGATGAAACGTCTGCAAGCTAATTGACAAGCTCGGTGAACACTGCAACATCAAACACCTCAACCCGAGCTACCAATATTCACTACCATCCTAAAGTGCACACGAAAACAGACAGACAGCAACCAACAGCTCACCAGTGGTCACTGTCTCTGTGTACTTTTAAAGTCAAGGAACAACCCAATAGAAGGAATTTTTCTACAGGAGATCATTATTCTTGTGATGAATTTCTTCTTATTTCTCCTTCTTTCTCTATCCCCCTCCTCACCCACTTCCGTTATCTACCAGTCTACGTGGCGAAACATTGGAAGGAAGACTGGTTCTTTGGGTACCAGTTCAAAAATGGTTGCAATCCCTGCTTGATCGAGAGGTGCACGGAGATCCCAAAGAAATTCCCTGTGACAGACACCATGGTCAACCAGTTCCTCGGATGCTCTACACTGGCACAGGAAATGAAGGTGCGTGCATGTGGCTGGTACTTACTGCATTAGGGTCAAAGGACTACCAGGGTGGCACAATAGAGCAGTGGGTAGAACTGCTACCTCACAATGTCAGAGACCTGGGTTCAATCCTGACCTCTGGTGTGTGTGTGTGTGTGTGTGTGTGTGTGCGTGTGCGTGTGTGTGTGTGTATGTGGGGGGGGGGGAGGTTTGCACGTTCTCCCTGTGATCACGTGGGTTTCTTTAGATTCCTCTCACATTCCAAAGATGTGCTGGTTTGCAGGTTAATTGGCCAGCTTAGATACAGAGTTCCCATTCCCAAGTTCAGACACAGAGTGAAGTTCCCTCTACACTGTACCATCACACACTCCCAATGTCTGGAAGACAGCTGAGGGTTCTGCTCAAACTGAATACCTTGCAAGATCTATGTTCGTTCCCAGGTATCCCTGGAAACAGAATGCGCAGACCATGCAGGTCTTCCAGACCCATTGGGAACTGTGAGGAATGCATAGCATCCTGGTGCAAATGGGTCTGTTTTAATTTATTTGGAGTTTATTTGTTGTTCTAGTTTTGGTTGTAGTTTTGGAGTACTTGAAATAACCCCTTTTTTAAAAAAAGGGCAGAGAAAGCAGAAGTTAGATCATTCTAGCCTCCTGAATTGTCATGGCTATGTACAGCAGTTTTGTGCCATAATTAGGGCTTTTATTCCCTCTCTGCTGGCTTTTATTTTTATTTTTTTCCCCGGGTGGCCAAACATTTTAATTCTGATTCCCATTACCATTCCGACCTGTCAATCCATGGCATCCTCTTGTGCCAAGATGAGGCCACCCCCAGGTAGGAGGAGCTACATCTTATATTCCATCTGGGTAGCCTCCAACTTGATGGCATGAAAATCGATTTCTCCTTCCGGTGAACAAATTCTCCACCTCCCCTTCCTCTGTTCCCCACTCTGACCTTCCACTTTTTCTCAACTGCCTATCACCTCCCTCTGGGTCCCCTTCTCCGTCCCTTTCTCCTGTTGTCCATACTCTCCAATCAGATTCTTTCTTCTCCAATGCTTGACCTTTCCCACCCACCTGGCTTCATCTATCATTTTCCATATATCCTCCTTCCCCTCCACCCAGCTTTTTGTTCTGACATCTTCCCCATTCCTTTCGAGTCCTGAAGAATGGTCTCTGCCCGAAACACCTACCGTTTACTTATTTCCATAGATGCTGCCTGATCTGCTGAGTTCTTCCAACATTTTGTCTGTGTTGCATCTGCAGACTTTCTCCTGTTTATGATTTGCTGCTCCACTGCGAAATCTCTTCAAGGGACCCCTACCCTGAAGTTTAAATCTTCTCTTCGGGAGCTCAGTGAAAACTTCTCTCACTGCTTCCCCCTCTGTGATCTCTGCTGCCCTCCGATTCTTCACCAGCTAGTCTCTTTCCCCCTCCCCTCTCACCTTTTTATTCTGGCATCTTCCCCCTTCCTTTCCAGTCCTGATGAAGGGTCTCAGCCTGAAACATTGACTGTTTACTCTTTTCCATCTATACTGCCTGACTTGCTAATTTCCTCCAGCATTTTATTGCATTTTGTGTTGTTTGTAGTGGGGACGTTTCTCTCTCTTGTCTATGACCCTATGTGTGTTTCTTGTGTCCATTCACAGAAGGGAAACATTTACATCGTGGACTACAAGATCTTGGATGGAACTATTGGAAACGTGATTAAGGGGAAACAGCAATACGTGGCAGCCCCCCTCTGTCTGTTGTTCCAGGACCCCCAGAACAGGCTGATGCCTCTAGCCATCCAGGTAGCTGGGGGAGTGGGCATGTGGGATCTGGGATTGATGGAAGGACCATTAGTTTTGCACAGTAATGATCTGAAGACAGAGAGGAAGAGAGAGTATGAAAGAGTGAGAAAGTTTGGAAGCTGGAAGAGGAATGGAGAGAGGGAACAAGAGATAGGGAGACAGAGAGGGGGAGGGAGAGAGACGGGGGAGATGGAGATCTGTGAGTGTCAGAGATGCGGAGAGCGAGGGGATGGAAAGGGGTGGTGGGGAAAATGAAGGGAGTGAGGAAACATGAGGACCATAAAATAGAGGAGCAGAATTAGGCCATTTGGCCCAATGAGTCTGCTCCACCATTTCATCAAGGCTGATCCATTTTCCTTCTCAGCACCAATTTCCTGCCTTCTCCCTGTTTCCCTTTATACCCTGACTAATCAAGAATCTATCAACCTCTAAGAAACAGAGGAAAGAGGGAGGAGATGGGAAAGGGAGTCTGGGGGAAAGGGGAAGAATAGAGGGAGTGAGTGGAGAGGAGGAGGAAGACATGGGAGATAAAGAAGAGAGGGAAGGAGACAAGAGGAGAAAGAGATAAAGGGAAGATAGGAGAGTGGATAGGGAGATGTGGAGACAGACAGGAATAGCACTGGTTGCATCACCATCTGGAATAGAGGGGCCACTGTACAGGATCACAAAAAGCTGCAGAAATTTGCAAAGTCAGCCAGCTCTATCATGGGCACTATCCTCCCTTGCTTCAATGGCATCTTCAAAAGACGATGCCTCAAAAGGTGGTATCCATTATTAAGCACCCCTATCACCTAGGACATGCCTTCTTGCTGCTACCCTCAAGAATGAGGTACAGGAACCTGAAGACTCACTGTTTTATGAACAGCTTCTTCCCCTCCACCTTCAGATTTCTGAACCCACGTACCCCACTTCACTATTTTTTGGCTATCATTTTGCACGACTGAGTTTTATTTTCTGCCACAGCACGGAGTAGACCCTTTCGGTCCTTCGTTCAATGCCACCCCGACAAACTGATTAACCCTAACCTAATCATGGGACAAGTTACGATGACCAATTAACCTACCCAGTACGTCTTTGGACTGTGGGAACCCAGAGAAAACCCACGCATTCCACGGGAAGGATGTACAGAGACTCCTTACAGAACAACGCCGGAATTGAATTCTGAAATCCAAATGTCCTGCGCTGTAATAGTGTCACGCTAACCAGTACGTTACTTGTATATTATTTATTTATTTTCCTCACCCATTTTGGGAGGTGTACACATGTATTTTCCTCTCAATCTCGGGTCCTCTACCAGAGGCCTGGGAGCCTGAGGGTTCGACACACTATCCTTGCTGTTCCCTGTAGTGCGTTCTTCTGGACTGAGATTTCAGATGTTGTTCCCAGGATTTGTTGGAGCCACTCTCCCAGTCCAGGTGTCACAGGTCCAGGTGCTCCTGTCACCACCGGGATTACTCCAGCTTTAACCTGCCACATCCTTAATCTGCTTTTTCAAGCCCTGGTATTTCTCTAGCTTCTCATATTCTTTCTTCCTGATGTTACTGTCATTCAGGATTTCCACATCTATTACTATTGCTTTCTTCTGTTCCTTGTCCAGTGTTACTATGCCCGGCTGGCTGGCCAGTACCTGCTTATCAGTCTGTATTTGGAAGTCCCTCAGGACCTTAGCTTTGTCATTTTCCACTACCTTCTCGGATGTTTGCCATTTGGACTTGGGACAGTCCAATGCATACTCAATGCAAATGTTCCTGTACACAATTCCTGGAACTTGGTTGTGTCATTCAGTGTATGCTGTCCCTGCCTTCATCTTGCTCCCTGCTACTATGTGCTGGATGGTTTCAGAGGATTCCTTGCACAGACTGCATCTTGGCTCTTGTCTGGTGTGGTAGACCCCTGCTTCTGTTGCTCTTGCGCTCAGTGCCTGTTCTTGTGCAGCCATGAGCAGCGCCTCTGTGCTATCCCTCAGCCCTGCCATTTCCAGCCACTGATAGGACTTTCTTATGTCCGCCACCTCTGATATCTGATGATGAAGTGCCTTGTCCTGCCATGACCTCTGGTCCTCTGGCTCTGCTTCCATTTCCATATCCCTTGAGGTATTCTTGCAGGTCGTCCTTAGGGGCCATCTTCCTGACATACTCATGGACATTTCACATTTCTTCCAGGACAGTGGCCTTGACACTTCCAAATCCCCGTCCTCCTGTATTCCAGTGGTATACAATCATGCGATGTTGGACTTCGATGGAATCCTCCATGTATTGTTAGTAGTTTCCGGGTCTTGATGTCAGTGGCTTTCAGTTTGTTCCTTGGCCAGGCCGGCACGCTATTGCGGCTGGATATCTGATGTAGTGGTAGTCCTTCGGATTTGAAGAAGACACACCATTGTGCAGTTCATCTGTGGACACGGAGGTGGCTCTGCAGTCCCAGTCTGGAAACACATAGTCTAGCACAATGAGGGCACTGGAAGTCCGTTGTTGTAATAATTGTGGCTGCTGTTCTGTGACACTACTCACGGTTTTCCATCAATTTTTGGCAGCGCCTGTCTTCAAAACTGGTGTAGGCTTCATAGCACAGGGCTCACCAGTGGATTCTGTCGGCAGCCGCAGCTTCTAGTTCCCTTGGTTGGATGTCACAGTAGAGTAGGGTTTCCTTTAAAGCGTCTTTGTAGCGCTTGCGTGGATGACCTTGAGGTCTCGTTCTGGTCTCCAGTTCACAATAGAGTAGCTGGCGAGGCATACGGTGTCACGGTCCCGATTGTTAATTCCCTGTTTTCTCCTAATTTCCTTTGATTGGGCCATGGTTCCGACCGTTAATTTCCTATTTGCTCCTAACTCTCTTTGACGACGGCACAACTGGTTTCCATCAGGATCTGCAGCATAAGAACCCTGGCGTTACAGCCACTAGTTGCCAGATCGTTGGTTTTGCCTGTGTGATAATTAATGTTTCCCAGCCTCTTAGGACTGTATGTTCTAAGTTTTACTCCAATATTGAGCATTACCTGTGAATTCAGTCTCTTTGTGTCAGTCTTCTAAGTTCAACTCCAGTTCAGAGGCTTACCTGTGAAACCCAGCCTCTCCGCGCCAAGATATGTCTTCTAAAGTTTTACTTCAGTATAACTCCGTCTCTCCGTACTAAGAAGAGTTTTGTCTGCCATTTCTTTCTCTACGCTCCGAGTCAAGATAAATTCTGTCCATCTCCTGCCTAACTGCTCTCCCTCCTGTTTGCCGTTCGCGTCTGCATCCAAACCAGATTTCCGTGCCTGTGTCCTGGATTCGCCTCATTCGCTCATTGCAACACATGGTGGTCGTCCATTCTGATGACGTGTCCCACCCACCGCACCTGGGCTCTGATGATCAGGGACTCAATGCTGGTAGACTCCGCGCCATTCAAGACGACCAGGTTGGAGACACGGTCTTGCCAACGAACGCCAAGGATGGAGTGGAAGGTTCGCATGTGAAATTTCTCCGATTGTTTGATGTGTCGTCGGTACAGAGTCCGCATCTCACATCCATATTGGAGAGAAGGGATGACCACAGCTCTGTAGACTTTCAGCTTTGTGGAGATGCAGACATTGTTTTGATTGAGCACTCTGGTACACAGCCTCCCTAGAGCTTGGCTGGCCTTGTTGATCCTGGAGTCAATTTCTTGGTCCAAAGACCCATCACTCGAGATGATGCTTCCCAAGTATTTGAAGCTGTTTACATTTGTCAGCTAGACGTTGTCAACAGTGATTTTTGGTTCTGTGGGGTTGGTGTTTGGCATGGGCTGGTGAAGTACTTCTGTCTTGTTCAGGCCTATAGTCAGGCCAAAAGGGCGTAGCAGCTTCTGAGAATTTGTTCAACATCAACAGTAGATCACTGTCTTTGTGCGCCAGGAGCGCACAGCCATCAGCAAAAAGGGTTTCTTGAATGACTGTATGGAGGCACTTGTCCATGTGTTCAAGCGGTGAAGGTCAAAGGGAGAGCCGTCCAATCAGTACCTGGTGTACACTCCCTCCCTCAGACCTTGGACAGCACGTGGCAACATGCAAGTGAAGAACAGATTGAACAGGACTGGGCCTAGTACACAGCCCTGCTTCACCCCATTGGAAATGGCAAATGCAGCTGATGTATCACCACTGCGAAGGACCTGTCCTGTCATTCCATCGTGGAGCAGCTGAATCATCTTCACGAATTTCCTCGGGAACCCGTAACGTCTCAGAATGATCCAGACAGCCTCCCTGTTTACAGTGTCAAATGTCTTTGTCAGGTCAATGAAGAGAGAGTAAAGAGGATGCATCCAGGCTGTTTTGTATTTGTTTGCAAGTCTGAACATCGTGTTAGTGATGCACAGGTTGTGCTCGGCACACTTGCTCAGAAGCAGCAGGCCGTTACTGTTTAGTTTTCCCACCCCATGTCTGCCAAGGACTCCGTCCCAGTTGTCGCTATCTGTCCCCACCCTAGCGTTGAAGTCGCTCAAGATGACAAGTTTGTCGCTGGAGGGGGTTGTCCAAACAGTCTGGTCCAGGTCCTCGTGGAAACTTTCCTTGTGTTCATCTGGACTCACAGAGTTGGTGCATAGACACTGACAATGGTGATATATCGGGACTTGCTGAGGGGAAAGCGGAACTTCATGATGCGTTCATTTATTCCAGTGGGTAGAGTAGGGATGTTCTTCAACGGAGCAGTTTTGATTGCAAAACCTACTCCGTGGATCCTGTCGTCAGTCTGTGATTTCCCTTTCCAAAAGAACATATATCCGGCTTCCTGTAATGAACCCTCGTGTGCAAGCTTGGTCTCACTGAGTGCAGTGATGTCAATGCGATAACGGCGAAGTTCAGCCGCTGTGAGTGCTGTTCGTCTTTCAGGCCTTGCCACCTTGTCTCTTTGCAGCAAGGTGCGGACGTTCCAGGCTCCAAAGATGAGTTTTCTTTGATTTGTTTTTCTTGATGCATGTCGACCGCTAAGGAGATAATCCGCCAGCCGCGGTTCGCTAGCCAGATGTTGTGGGGCCGGCAATGTTTAGGGTACCTTTTATAACCCCTCGCTCATGCAAGGATGGGCAGTGCTGTCCTAAAAAGGGCTGCCCAGTCGCCCCGGATGCTGCCGGACATCTCTGCTGCCCCGGGTACAGAGACGAACGACCACTGGTCCAAAGGCTGCCTGCGTGCAGGTTTGTGACTACAGCTGCCAAAGGTCATCTCCACCTGTTGCTTTGCGACGCTTCGCCACACCCCCGTCGCCACAGGACTTGACGAGTTGGGTTTGGACTGAGATGAATCTCACAACAGAAACCTGTGCATGATGGAGTTTGAAGTGTAACAGCCGTTGCACAGGGGCAATCCCACTCTCTCGGCAGAAGAGACCTTGATCCAGTGCACGGACAACCGTTAAGGCTGGAGACCTCTCCTGCTGCAGTGGATGACCAGGACGTCTAAAGCCTGATTTATACTTCTGCGTTAACAGTACGCCGTAACCTACGCAAGTGACTTACGCGCAATTTGAGCATTTATACTTGTGCGTTGTTGTGTCTGCGTCACTCTGCAATTCACGCACGTCACGCATGTGCACACACCTGCCCGCGCAAGGCTTCATGGTCATGGTAGTCTTTCTCGGAGTAAACAAGATGCGATCGTCTTCTTTTGTAAAAGCAAAATGTGTCCTCCATAATTTCGGAGGTCTGTAAAGCCTTATGGAAAGCATTGCAGCCAGAGTTCCTTCCCTGCCCTTCAGTCGCCCAATGGGAAGCTACTGCATGTGATGCTACCAAGCGGACCAGTCACAGCTGTGCGTTGCTGCGACGCGTGGTTACATATTAGGAGAGGTGCACGTCGCAGCAACACAGGCTCTCACATAGGGTTCCGCGTCGGCTTTGTGGCGACGCAGTACCTCCGGCGACGTGTTGTGCAGAAGTATGAATCAGGCAGTGTCTTGCTGTGCTCTTAGCGCTCCACAATGCCTGCTGGGCCGGCCTCCTTAACCGTTGGACCATTAATTGGTCTCCTCCACTCAAGTTGCCAGGGCCAGACTTCACACGCTGGGATAGACAGATCCCCCACCTCACCAAGGGTCGAAGACCCGTCGGCTACCCTCACCTAGTTTGCCCCGTCTGCCGAGATGGTTTGGATCTTCCCCTCCCCCTCCCACTTTCAAATCCCTTACTCACTCTTCCTTCAGTTAGTCCTGACGAAGGGTCTCAGCCTGAAACGTCGACTGTACCTCTTCCTAGAGATGCTGCCTGGCCTGCTGTGTTCACTGGCAACTTTGATGTGTGTTGCTTGAATTTCCAGCATCTGCAGAATTCCTCATGTTTACCAGGGTGTGGCCGCTGTGTGTGTTGCAGCTCCTTGGAGCCACAGGTGAGAGCTGAGCGCCAGGTGGGGACCAAAGGTGGACGAGCTGCCCTGAAAAGGGCATGGAAGGCGCCTCCCCCCCCCGCCCTTACCAGAGGTGCTACCCCTCTGATGATGACTGGTAAGGCAAATGTGTTGATGGCTCTAATCTTCTTCCCATTCAGCTGGCTTTTTAGGACCTGTCTCACTCTTTGAAGGTACTTGGATGTTGCAGCCTTTGTTGTGTCCTCATCGTGGTTTCCATGCCCCTGCAGGATCCCCAGGTATTTGTAACTGTCCTGTACTCCTTGAATGTGGCCTTCAGGTAACTTGACTCCTTCAGTCTTGATGCGTTTGCCTCTTTTCACTGCCATCCAGCTGCAATTTTCCAGTCGAAATGACATCTAATGTCTCTGCTGTACACCCTTAATTAATAAGATCTGTGCCAATGGTTCTTGCCGTCTAGTGAGAAATTGGCTACCAGATCAAACCACAAACGGACTAGACTGGACAAATGGAATTAATTGAATGCTACTTTAACAGCAACTCACATGAAAGAGGATACATCAGGCGCATGTGGGGGCTCTGGCAACAACGAAGACCGTCGTTCGCATTCACCGAAAAACAATTGGTTACCCAGTGATCAAATATTGTCAACAGAGGATTGCTATCACATCTTGAATTGGAAGATGTACAATCACGATGCACCACAGCAACATCACTGCAGAGCCGAGCTGAGCCGATCAGGAAACACAAATTCAAACCCCACCTCCACAACTCACAGATGGCAAAAAGGTAATAGCATTTCCTTGTACACAGGAAATGCAAGTTGAAATATCACATCGGGGCATATCGACACTGGCTGCTGCAATCAAAGAGAAGATCATGGCTAAACTGGTGACTTTCTCAATGAACTAGGCTTCCCAGACTTGGTGATAAAATTCCATCAAACAGCATGCTAGTGGCAGCCAATGAAGCACTACTCACAGTTGCAGCCTCCAACATAACTGAGACCAATAACCTGATATATGCATCAGCAGCAAGAATTCTAGAAATGCTGGGCTACCAAATGAAATACAGTGGAGAGTACTGTCATAACCTGCGCCCCCTCCACTCCCTCCCCCGAAGACGACAATTGGAAGCCAAGATGACAACCACAAGGGTGAAGTCAGCAGAGTCTCTCAGCTGCAGAAAGTTGTGAAGATCAAAGACTCTTCCAGGTACTAAGGAAGTACAGAGATATGTCCATAGCCAAAGCCTGGAAACTGTCAAGCATTGGCTAACACCTCTGGCTACCAGACTACCAGAGATACAGTAAGGACACAGAGGCCAAGCAAATATAAATATAAAATATATGGAGAGGAGAGTCAAATAGCCACAGAAGAGTGCCTCAGAGCGTGAGAGAGAGCGTGAGTGTGTGTGAAAGAGAGAGAGAGAGAGAAGAGCTTTGGATCGGAGAAAGAGAAGGGTTCCCATGGGGCAATGCAAGTAAAAGTGAGCTTGAAGCTGAGGGAGAGGGAAAGTGACAGGGAGTTAGGTGGAGAGAATGACCTTCTGTGTTCTCTGGCAATGTACAACAACCAGAAAGGGTGAGTAAGTAGCATTGGGTGCCTTCAGGAGCTTAGGGTCAGAGGCTCTTATTCCAGGCCAACGTTTCATACTGGTTCACACCCTCACCCTCCCTCCCCTGCAGCTAGGCCAGAACCCTGGGCCCAACAATCCCATCTTTCTGCCCTCGGATCCGGAGAACCTCTGGCTGCTGGCCAAGATCTGGGTAAGGAGCTCTGATTTCCAGCTGCATCAGGTCGGCGTCCACCTGTGTGGGACTCACCTCCTGGGGGAGGTGTTTTGCATCGCCACATTGAGGCAGCTTCCTGCCGTGCACCCCGTCTTCAAGGTGAGTGAACTCCCCCCCACTCTCCCTCCCTCTTCATTCATCCATCCCTCTTGCTTTCTCTCTCTCTCAGGATCCCTCTGTCCTTTTCCCTCCCTTCCATTCTCCATTCCCACTTACCACCATCTCCTCCTCTCCATCTCTATTTCTTTCCCTTCATTTTGTTATCTTTCTGTGACTGTATATCTCCCCATCTCCCTCTCTGTTCCCCCGTTTCTGTTCTATTTTCTTTCTCTCTCTCTGTTCTCTTTTTCTCTCTCTCACTCTGTTCTTTTTCCCTCCCCCTCCCCCTCCATCTCTCCCTCCCCCTCCCCCTTCCCGTCTCTATGTATATCAGGTCGGTCTGTGGAGTGCTCTCTGCAGCTCTCACACCCAGATTGTGAACTGCCCCACAGATATCAATCTCCCTGCCCATCGGCTGATACTGTAGATATCCCACTGTGCTTCTCCTCTGCCTCTCCCCCCCCACTGTTCCTCCCTCCTTTGTCCCCTCTCTTACCCTTTCCCTCCATATTCCTACTCTCCCTCCCTCCCTGTATTACCCTGTTTTCACTGCTACCTGCGTGGGTGGAACAATAGAGGGTGGAGACACACTGAGGCTTTGGAGGGCAACATTAAATGGGATTATGGTGGGAGGGGCTTGATTTGGATTTGTGGTGGGGGGGACTTGATTTAGGACTATGGTGGGAGGGGTTTGATTTGGGTCTATGGTGGGAGGGGCTTGCTTTGGGTCTGTGGTGGGAGGGGCTTGATTTGGGACTATGGTGGGAGGGGCTTCTCTGGGGTCTATGGTGGGAGGGGCTTGATTTGGGTCTATGGTGGGAGGGGCTTGCTTTGGGTCTGTGGTGGGAGGGACTTGATTTGGGACCATGGTGGGAGGGGCTTCTCTGGGGTCTATGGTGGGAGGGGCTTGATTTGGGTCTATGGTGGGAGGGGCTTGATTTGGGTCTATGGTGGGAGGGGCTTGATTTGGGACTATGGTGGGAGGGGCTTGATTTGGGACTATGGTGGGAAGGGCTTGATTTGGGTCTGGTGGAAGGGGCTTGATTTGGGTCTATGGTGGGAGGGGCTTGATTTGGGTCTATGGTGGGAGGGGCTTGATTTGGGACTATGGTGGGAGGGGCTTGATTTGGGTCTATGGTGGGAGGGGCTTGATTTGGGTCTGGTGGGAGGGGCTTGATTTGGGTCTGGTGGGAGGGGCTTGATTTGGGTCTATGGTGGGAAGGGCTTGATTTGGGTCTGGTGGGAGGGGCTTGATTTGGGTCTATGGTGGGAAGGGCTTGATTTAGGTCTGTGGTGGGAGAGGCTAGATTTGGGACAATGGTGGGGGGGACTTGATTTGGGACTATGGTGGGAGGGGTTTGATTTGGGTCTATGGTGGGAGGGGCTTGATTTGGGACTATGGTGGGAGGGGCTTGATTTGGGTCTGTGGTGGGAAGGGCTTGATTTGGGTCTGTGGTGGGAGGGGCTTGATTTGGGTCTGTGGTGGGGGGGCTTGTTTTGGATCTGTGGTGTGAGGGGCTTGATTTTTGTCTGTGGTGGGAAGGGCTTGATTTGGGTCTGTGGTGGGAGGGGCTTGATTTCGGTCTGTGGTGGGAGGGGCTTCTCTGGGGTCTGTGGTGGGAGGGGCTTGATTTTGGACTATGGTAGGAGGGGCTTGATTTGGGACTATGGTGGGAGGGGCTTCACAGGGGACTATGGTGGGGGGGCTTCACTGGGGGCTGTGGTAGGAGGGAGTTAATTGGGGTCTATAGTGGGTGGGGTTTGATTTGGGACTATAGTGAGAGAGGCTTCACTGGGGTCTATGGTGGGAGGGGTTTGGGGAACCATAAGGGAGGGGCTTCACTGTGGTCTATGGTGGGAGGAGCTTCACTGGGGACTTTTGCGGATGACTACTGTTGTCTATGGGAGCTGGACTTCACCGGGGACAATAGTGGGCAGAGCTTCACTAGATATTGATGGGCAGAGATTCACTCATGGCTATGGTGGGTGAAACTTAATTTGGGCTATGTTGGGTGAAGCTGTACTGAGACCTAATTCGAATGAAAAATTACTGAATGAAGACCATTTTCCTGGTCCCAATTGAAGCTTCCTTAATGACAAATAAAAAGGGATTATTTGTGTGAGTGGCTAGAACCATGGTATACACACTCTCCTTGCCCTTTTTATCTCATCTACTGGTGAGATAATGAGAGAGGGCAATTCACCAACAATAGACCTCACCTTCCACCCTCTTTTCCAACGTTTTTGTGTGGAAGCTCCTTTGTCAGCACAGGCTAGAGTTAGGTTGCAGTCCCAACCTCGTGTCAAACAACCTGGTGACCCTTCTTTTCTTTCCTCAGCTTCTGTCTCCACATATGAGATACACATTGGAGATAAACACAAGGGCCAGAAACGAGCTCCTGGGTGAGCACGGTGTCATTGCCAGAGTAAGTTTCTTCTTTGCAGCCTTGATCACAAACTGCTGAAATTTTGTGCTGCAGGGTAGTGTAGTGGTGTCTGTGACACTACTACAATGCTGGCTCTCATTCAATTCCACCCCCCGGTCTGTAAGGAGTTTCTACGTTCTGTCCATGACCACATTGATTTCCTCCTGGTGCTTGAGTTCCTTTCCACATTCCAAGGACATTGGGTTGGGTTTAGTGAGTTGTGTGCATCCTATATTGACACCAGATGCATGGTGACATTTGCAGGTGGCCTAGAACAATCTCCCTGGTTTGATTTGATGCAGATGGCATTTTTCACTGTATGTTTCCATGTACCTGTGACAAATAAAGCTTATCTTTAATCTTGAATCAAGGGCATTCAAATCTGTCAATGCGGGGTTTCAAAATCTGTTTGAACCACACTCAACACATGCAGAATCTCGTTGCAGTCTTCCCCAATCTTCTGACTGGACAGATGGGGTCCATAAGACCATAAGTCTAAGGAGCAGAATTAGGCCATACAGCCCTCTGAGTTTGCTCCACCATTTCATCATGGCTAATCCTGGATTCCATTCAACCCCATACCCCTGCCCACTCACCATATCCCTTGATGCCCTGACCAATCAGGAATCTATCAATTTCTGCTTTGAATAGACCCATAGACTTGGCTTCCATCGCATTCTTTGGCAGAATTTTCCACAGATTCACCAGTCCTTGGTTAGAAGATTTTCTCCTTACTTCTGATCTAAAAGTTGCCCCACTAATTTTGTGACTGTCCCCTCTAGTTCTGGATACCCCCACCATAGGAAACATACTCTCCGCATCCATCTTTCAACATTCGGTAATTTTCAATGAGATCCCCAGGCGTTCTTCTAAATTCCAGTGAGCACAGGCCCAAAGCTGCCAAACACTCCTCATATGTTAATCCTGTCATTCCTGGAATCATCCTCATGAACCTTCTCTGAACTCTCTGCAATGACAATACATCCTTTTTAAGATAAGGGGCCCAAAACAATACTCCAAGTGTTGCCTGACTAGTGTCTTATAAAGCCTCAGCACTATCTCCTTGCTTTATATTCTATTCCCCTTGAAGCTGTTGCATTTGCCTTCTTTACCACAGACTCAACCTGTAAATTAACCTTCTGAGAGTATTGCATGAGGACTCCTAAATCTCTTTGCACCTCAGTTTTGTCCCCATTTAGATAATAGTCTGCAATATTGTTCCTTTAGCAAAATGCATTATCATACATTTCCCATCAGTGTATTCCATCTGCCACTTTTTTTATCCATTCTTCCAATTTGTTTGTCTTGCTGCAACCACATTGCTTCCTCAGCATGACCTACCCCTCCACCTATCTTCGTATCATCTGCAAACTTTACCACAAAGCCATCAATTCCATTATCCAAATCATTGACAGACAATGTGAAAAGTAGTGGTCCCAATACTGACCCCAGAGGAACACCACTAGTCACTGGTAGCCAACCAGAAAAGGCCCCCTTAATTCCCGCTCACTGCCTTCTGTCTGTCAGCCATTTTTCTATCCATGGTAGTATATTTCCTGTAACACCATAGGATTTTATCTTGTTAAGCAGCCTCATGTGAGGTACCTTATCAAATGCCTTCTGAAAATCCAAGTAAATGACATCCACTGCCTTGTCTTTGTCCACCCTCCATGTTACTTCCTCAAAGAATTCCAACAGATTCCCTTTTACATAAACCATGCTGACTTTGACTTATTTTATCATTAGTCTCTAAGTACCCTGAAAACTTGTCCTTAATAATGGACTCCCAACACTTTCCCAACCACCAACGGTAGGCTAAGTAGCCTATAGTTTTCTCTCTTTTGTCTTCCTCCCCCCTTAAAGAGTGGTGACACTTGCAATTTTCTGATCCTCTTGGACCATACCAGAATCAAGATATTCTTGAAAGAGCATGACCAATGCATTTGTTATTTTTCAGCAACCACTATCATGACTCTGGGATGTAGTCCTTCTCATCCAGGTGACTTATCCACCTTAAGACCTTTCAGTTTGCCTAGCACTATTTCCTTTGTAATAGCAATGGCACTCACTCCTGCTCCCTGACACTTACAGACCTCTAGCATACAACTGGTGTCTTCCACAGTAAAGACTGAAGCAAAATACTTATTAAGCTCATCTGCCATTTCTTTGTCCCCCATTACTACCTCACCAGTGTCATTTTCCAGTGGTCCAATATCAACTCTCGCCTCCCTTTTATTCTTCATGTAACTGAAAAAACTTTTGGTGTCCTGCTTTATATTATCAGCTAGTTTGCCCTCGTATTTCATCTTTTCCCTTCTTATAGCATTTTTAGTTACCTTCTGTTGGATTTTAAAAACTTGCCAATCGTCCAACTTCCCACTCACTTTTGCTACCCTATTTGCCCTTTCCTTGGCTTCCATGCAGTCCTTAATTAACTTCCCTTGTCAGCCACTGTTGCCTAGCCCTGTCATTTGAGAACAACTTCTGTTGGACATATCTATCCTGTGCCTTGTGAACTAGTCCCAGAAACTTCAGTTCTGCTATCATTCCCCTCAGTAACCCCCTTCAATCCACCTGGCAAGCTCCTCTCTCATGTGTCTGTAATTCCCATTATTCCATTATGATACTCATACCTGTGACTTATGCTTCTCCCTCTCAAACTGCATTATGAATTCAATCTTATTATGATCACTGCCTCCTAAGGGTTCCTTTATGTTAAGCTGATTAATAAGATCTGGGTTATTACACAACACCCAATCTAAGATAGCCTTTCCCTTAGTAAGCTCAAGCACAAGCTGCTCTAAAAAGCCATCTCATAGGCACTCAGCAAATTCCTCCTCTCTCGATCCAAACACCATCCTGATTTTCCCAATCCCCTTGCACACTGAAGTCTCCCATTATAATTGTGACATTACCCTTATTACATGCCTTTTCTAGCTTCCTTTGCAATCTCAACCCTACATCTTGGCTACTATTTGGAGGCCTATATCTGATTCCCATAATGGTTTACCCTTGCAGTTTCTTAACTCCGCCCACAAAGATTCAACATTCTCTGATCCTATGTTATATCTTTCTAAAGATGTAATTCCATCTCTTACCAATAGAGCCACACCATCGCCAAATGCCTTCCTGTCCTTTCAATACAAAGTATATTCTTTGATGTTGAACTCCCAACTATGACCTTCTTTCAGCCACGATCCAGTGATGCCCACAATGTCATACCGACCAATCTTTAATTATGCCATGAGTTTGACCACCTTATTCAAAATGCTATGCACATTTAAATACAGCACCTTCAGTCCTGCATTCTTCATCCTTATGAATTTTGCCTCTGTGGTACAACTTAACTCTTTGCTCAGTCTGTAGATGTACCCAATTATTAGTTTCTCCTTCCTTCATATTACATATTACATCATCTACTTGTAAACCTGCTGGCTCACCCTCAGCTCTATCATACTGGTTCCCATCCCCTGCCATATTAGTTTAAATCACTGCCAATAGCTCTAGTAAACCTGCCCGCAAGGATATTGGTCCCCCTCGGATTCACTGCAACCTGTCTGTTTTGTACAGGTCACACCTGCTCCAGAATAGGTCCCAATGATCCAGAAATCTGAATCCCTGCCCTCTGCTCCAATTCTTCAGCCACATATTTATCTGCCACCTCATTCTATTGCTATCCTCACTGTCGCATGGCACTGGTAGCAATGCTGAGATTACTACCCTTGAGGTCCTGCTTCTCAGCTTCCTTCCTATCTCCTTGTATTCTGTTTTCAGGACCTCCTCCCTTTTTCTACCTATGTCATTGGTACCAATATGTACCACAGCTTCTGGCTGCTCAACCTCACTGTTCAGGATATCATGGATGTGTTCAGAAACATCATGGACCCTGGCAGCTGGGAGACAAACTGCCATCCATGTTTCTTTTTTATGAATCACCTATCTGTCCCCCTAAGTATAGAGCCCCCTATTGATACTGCCATCCTCTTCAGTTTCCTGCCCTTCTGAGCCACAGGGCCAGATTGAGTGCCAGAGTCAAGGCCACTGTCGCTTTCCCCAAATAGGTCGACCCCCACAACACTCAAAATGTGGTACTTATTGTTGAGTGGGATGGCCAAAGGGGTGCTCTCCACTATCTGATGTTTTGTCTTCCTTCTCCAGACAATCATCCATTTATCTGTCTCCTGTAGCCTTGGGGTGACTGTCTCCCTGTAGCTCCTGTCTATCACAGCTTCACTTTCCCCAACAAACTGAAAGTCATTGAGTTGCAGCTCCAATTCCCTAACAGTCTCTAGGGAGCTGCATCTCAGTGCACCTGGTGTCCTTTAATGGCTGATCTTGAATTCAGCACCTTGGATAGTTCCAGAGGGGGCAGGGAAGATGTGAAGATTTTGTTTCTTTGTGTGGACAATCTCAAACATAGAACATTACAGTACAGGCACAGGCCTTTTGGCCATGATGTCATTGCTAACCATGACACCAATTTAAAATGCACATTAACCAGTGCATAATTTATATCCCTGCCTGTCCGTGTGCTTGTCTAAACACTTCTTAAAATTCCTGCTTCCTCCACCTCCGCAGGCAATGCACTCTGTGTAACAAAAAAACTTGTCCCAGAAACCTCTTTTAAAAAATTCCCCATCTCACCTTAAAGCTATGCCCTCTAGTATTTGACATATTCACCCTAGGTAATTGATCAGCAAGTCACTCATAACTTTGCATACAGTACTGTGGAAAAGTCTTAGGCACCATTACTATATATGTGTGCCTAAGGCTTTTGCACAGTACTGTAATTTTATGTTTTGCATTGTACTGCTGCACTGGAAAAAAAACAAACAAACTTCATGACAGATGTGATTGACAATACGCTCGATTCAGATATGGGTCTCTATTGTAGACTGAAAGTGGGAAGTGGGTAAGGAGAGGGGAATTATGGTTGGGGAAAAAAGGGAAGGGAGACAGGAGGGAGCAGGAAGCAGCAAAGAGACTTTCTGTAATGATCAGTAAAACAATTGTTTGGAATCAAATGACCTTGCCTGGTGTCTCAGGGCTGGGTGTGTCTGCACCCACATTACTCCTGCCCCAGCCATACACTCCTTTACTGCCACTTTTCCCACACGTCTCCCATGGTGCTCCACCCTCACCATTCCCACCATTCTTTGGCCCCATCAGATTTACAAACTTGCTATCTGCTCCACGTTGACAAATACAGTACTGCGTAAAAGTCTTAGGTACCCTAGCTACATGAGGGATAGAGGTATACAAAATTATGAGGGATACAGATAGGATAAATGCAAGCAAGCTTTTTCCACTGAGGTTGTGTGGGACTACAACTAGAATTCATGGGTTAAGGGTGAAAGGTGAAATATTTAAGGGAAAACTTCACTCAGAGAGAATGTGGAATGAGCACAAGTGGTGCATGTAAACTGAATTTCACTGTTTAAAGGAAATTTGGATAGGTACGTGGATGGGAAGGGTATGGAGGGCGATGGTCCCTGTGCATGTGGACAGGTCTAGGGAATTTAAAGGGTTCGGTCCGGACTAGATGCACTGAAGAGGCTGTTTCCGTATTGTACTTTTCAATGATTGTATGACTCTATTTATGTACCTAAGACTTTTGTACAGTACCGTAGCTCTATCAGATTTCATACCCCCACTCAGCCTCTGAAACTCCAGAGAAGACAACCCAAGTCTGTCTAACCTTTTCTTATACCTAGTACTCTCCAGTACAGACAGCATTTGTATGAGCCTCTCCTGCACCCTCTCCAAAACCTCCGCATCTTTTCAGTAATAGGGCAACCAGAACTACACACAAGGCTCCAGATGTGGCATGTCTGAAGTTTTATACAGCTACAACATGGCATTCCAACTTTTATAGTCAACACCGTGATGTATGAAGGCAAGCTTTTTATCTGCTTGTGTTGCCACTTTCAGGGAGCTAGAGTCATAGAACACTACAGCATAGAAACAGGCCCTTCAGCCCATCTGGTCCATGCCGAAATATTAATTTGCCTCGTCCCATCAACCTGCACCTGGACCATAGCCTTCTATAACCCTCCAATCCATGTACCTATCCAAATTTCTCTTAAATATTGAAATTGAAACCATATCCACCACTTCCACTCGCAACTTGCATCACACTGTCGCCATCCTCTGATTGAAGAAGCTGCCCCTCATGTTTCCCTAAAAGATTTCATCTTTCACCCTTAACCCATGACCTCTAGATCTAGTCTCATACAACCAAAGTGGTAAAAAACCTGCTTGCATTTACCCTATCAATACCCTCCATAATTTTGTATACTTTTATCCAATCTCCCCTCATTCTCCTGCGGTCCTAACCTATTCAACCTTTCCCTATAACTCAGGTCCTCAAGTCCTGACAACATCCTCATGAATGTTTTCTACACTCTTTTGATCTTATTGATACATTTCCAAACTTGTAGTCCAAGATCCCTAAAAGAAGGAGACTCCATTTAAGACTATGATGAGATTTTGGGACACTCTACCTCAAAGGGTGGTGTGGCTGCAGAGTCTATGAACATGTGAGAAAAGCACAGTGGTGCAACTTGCAGGACTGCCACCAGACATCCAGGTTCGATCTCAACCTCCGGCACTGTCTCCTTGTGGAGTTTGAACCTTCTCCCCGTGACCGCGTGGGTTTCTCCCTTGTGCTCCAGTTTCCTAGCACATCTCACCAAATTGCAGCGTTCATGGGTTCATTTGCCTTTGTAAGTGGAGCTGAATTGGTAGAATCCGGGTGGGAGTCCTTAAGACTGTGGGGTTTTAATGTAACACACACAAGTGCTGGAGAAACTCAACAAGTCAAGCTGCATCTATGGAGGAAAATAATTGACATTTTGGGCCAAACCTGGGAAGCTTCAAAATGGCACCCATCAAACAAGGTGACCAATGGTGACATCCTTCAGACAATTCACAAAACTACTTCTTTTACTTATTCTTCTTTAAAATATGATTCTACGGCCAAGCTGAGTGCGATTGGAACCTGTGATTTACATTTTGATGGGGTTTTTTTGGGGCTGACTGAGAATTCTGGTGCTTTGCTGCCTCTGAAGGAGTTCTGTGAAGACTTGAGTGGAGTCTGCAGCCTGGAGATAGGGCGTGGGCCCATAATTAAGTCCATTACTTCTCTCTGATTGAGGCATTGAGGCTGCAAGCCCATGATCGATTCTGGTTACTTTCTTTTTGCTGTTTTTAAGCAGTTTGATTGGGGTGATCAATGTGGACTTTGCCTTGCAGCCTGCAATGGGCTAGCGGCACAGCACTGAACTGAACTAACCTGAATACTACTGGATTCCTGGTTTGATTTTTGATATTTTATGTGTTGTCTACTTGCTTTTTGCCATTTGTGCAATTTGTTCTTTTTTGCACTTTGTTTGATGTTTGGTTGAACAGGTTCCATGATGTTTCTTTGTTTTGTGGCTGTCTATGGGAGGGAGAATGACAGAGTTGTATTCTGTATATGTACTTTGATAATAAATGTACTTCGACTTTGAATCTTTGAAAGAAAGAGGAAAAAAGCCTAAATTACTAAGGGGTGGGAAGGGGAGAAGTACATGGCAGGATAGGTGAGTTGAAATGAAGTAAGTGTGGAGTGGGGGGGGGGAAGAGGTTAGAAGCTGGGGGGTGATAGGTGGAAAAGTTAGAGCTGAAGAAGAAGGAAACTGATAGGAGAGAAGAGTACACCATGGGAGAAAGGGGAGGAAAGAAGGGTGAAAGAATAAAGAATGGAAAGATGGAAGGAATGCAAGAAGGTATTGTATAAAGATTTGGATGGATCTCTTGGGGATAGAGGAGTGGAGGGATATGGGGAGAAGGCAGGAAAAGGGTACTGATTGTGGATGATCAGCCATGATCACAGTGAATGGCGGTGTTGGCTCGAGGGGCTGAATGGCCTACTCCTGCACCTATTGTGTATTGTATTAAGGGAGGACAAAGGGAGTTAATGTAAAGAGAGAACAAGGCAAAATTTAGAGAAAAGAAAAAATAAAACCAGAAAGGATGCAAGAAGGAGAGAAAGAATTAGTTTATTGCAGAGGGAAGGAGCGATGGGAGGAGAGAAACAAGGGAGGAAAGAAAGATAAATGGGAGCGGAGAGAGCTGAAAAAGAATGAATCTGATAGGAGAGAAGAAAGGACCATGGGAGTAAGGGAAGAAGGAGGGGCATCAGAGGGAGGTGATGGGCAGACGAGGACATTTTTAATGTAGGATTAGTGCAAATGGGACAGCAGGGGCTCAACTGGCTGAAGGGGAATTCAATTCTTTCTTTCTTTATTTAGCACAGTTACGGGCCCTTCCAACTCAATGAGCTCACACTACCCAATTGCACTCATGAGCCTGTTCATTTCCCGCCCCTCCAGTTAGGAGTTTGTATGTTCTCCCCGTGACCACGTGTGTTTTCTCCGAGTGCTCTTGTTTCACCCTCACAGTCTAAAGACGGTGGGTAGATTATTGGGCATTGTAAATTGTCCTATGATTAGGCTAGGATTAAACCGGGGTTTGCTGGGTGGCGTGGCTCAAAGGGCTGGAAGGATGTATTCCACACAGTATCTCAATAGATCTAATTAACCCACTAACCTATCTTTAGAATGTGGGAGGAAACAGGGGCACCCAGTGAAAACCCGCAGGGACAATGTACAAACTCCATGCAGACTGTGATGGGAATTGAACTTGGTTCATTGGCAGTGTAATACTGTTATTGCTAACCACTATGCTACCGTTCTTGCTAAGTAAGGGGGGTGAAAAATGATCGGTGTTGGCTTACGGTGGGAGGGGGCAATAAATGGATATAGGGAATTGAGGTAATGATGAGATCAGTCTTAATCCTATTATGCAGTGGACCAGGTTTGAGAGGCACTTAAGTCCTCTATGCCTCCAAGAAACAATTAAATTCTGATTGAAGAAATCTGCTTTGATATTTCTTCCCCCCAGGTAGTGGCCTCGGGTGGCCCTGGCCTGGATGCTGTTGCCCAGAAAGCCTTTAAGACGTTCACCTACAGGTCCATATGTTTCCCTGATAATTTGGAGGATCGTGGAGTCCAGGGGTTGAAGGAATACTTCTACCAGGCTGATGGACTCCAAATCTGGGCTGCCATCAGCAAGTAAGTTCCTTTGGAAGTCAGGGATAACTGGATTACATCTTTAATTGGAGACATGTTGTTTGCCAGTCTTTGTTTGTAGAGTTTCATTTTGTTTTTGTATTTCAATGTATTGTATTTATTTGTTCTACTGTGAATCCTCTCAATAAAATGAACCTGGGAGAGTATATAGTCACATATGCTTCTGTGCAAATGTCTTGGGCACATATATATAGCTAGGATGCATGAGATTTTTGCAGAGTACTGTGGTAATTTTATGTATTCATGTTTTACTGCCGCAAAAAAATACCAATTTCATGACAGATGTGAGTAATGATAAACCTGATTCTGATATGGGTCTCTATTGTGGATTGAGAGTGGGAAGGGGGCAGGAGAGATGCAGTGGAGGTAAACAATAAAGTTCAAGATCATAACAAGGTGACTGTGAGGTCAAGGGGCCAAGAATCTACTTTATCAATCAAGAGTCTACCTCAGGAGTGGTACATGATTTCAGGCTTTTGTATCTTCTCACCAATGGGAGAGGGGAGAAGAGAGAATGGCCAGGGTTGGTGGGGTCTTTGATTATACTGGCTGCTTCACTGAAGCAGCAAGAAGTGCAGACAATAGTCTGTGGAGGGGAGGCTGTAAATGGTGGTCATTGTGGATTCAGGATGTGCCATAGGGCCAGTTTCCATACTGTATAACACCAGCAGTTGCCTCTCAAGGTTTAGCCAATATCTAACTTGATGAACAGTCTCAGTCCGAAAGGGTGCCTAAGACTTTTGCACTGTATTTGTCAACATGGAGCAAAGAGCGGGTTTGTAAATCTGGTAGGAGCAAAAGATGTTGGGAATGGTGAGGGTGGAGCATCGTGGGGGGGGGGGTGGCAGAGGAGTGCTGGAGTGGGGGATGGTGCAGATGCAGACACACCCAGCCCTGAGACACAAGGCTAGGTCATTTGATTCCAAACAACTGGTTTATTGATCATTACAGAATGTCTCTCTGGTGCTTCCCCTTCCCTCCCCTTTTCCCAACCATGATTCCCCTGCTCCCTTCCCACACTCAGTCCAAAATAGAGATCCATATCAGAATCAGGTTTATTATCACTCACACATGTCGCAAAATTTGTGGTGTGTGTTTTGTTTTGCAGCAGTATAGTGCAATACATAAAATTACCATAGTATGTGCCTGACTTTCGCACAATACTGTACGTACTTTGATAATAAAATTACTTTCAACATTGAACTAGAGACTGCAGACACTGGTATCCAGGGCAATGGACAAAGCACTGGATGAACTCAACGAGTCAGGCAGCATCTGTGAAGGGAAATGGACAGTCGACATTTCAGGAATCAGAATCAGGTTTAATATCACTGTCATGTGTCGTGAAATTTGTCGTCTTTGAGGCAGCAGCACAATAATACAGAAAAAAATGTGTATCACTATATAAATAATAGTTAAATGAAATAAGTAGAGCAAAATATAGAAATAAAAAAAGTAGTGAGGTGGTGTTCACAGGTTCAATGTCCATTCAGAAATCGGGTGGCAGAGGGGAAGAAGCTGTTCCTGAATCACTGAGTGTGTGCCTTCAGGCTCCTGTACCTCCTCCCTGATGGTAGCAATGAGAAGAGGGCATGTCCTGGGTGATGGGGTCCTTAATGATAGAAGCTGGTTTTTTTAAGGCATCACTCCTTGAAGATGTCCTGGGTACTACGGAGGCCAGTGTCTGCGATGGAGTTGACTATGTTTATAAATCTCTGTAGCTTACTTTGCTCTATGCAGTAGCCCCCCCCTCCCCATACCAGACAGTGATGCAGCCAGTTAGAATGTTCTCCATGGTCATCTGTACAGATGTGCGTCTTTGGTGACAAACCAAATCTCCTAAAACTCCTAATGAAATACAACCGCTGCCGTGCCTTCTTTGTAGCTGCATCAATATGGGTTTCCACATTGGGAAGAAGCCAACACACTGGCAGCCACTCTAATCTGAGAGGGAGCAAGATCTCTTCTTCAGATGAAGGGTCTTGGCCTGAAACATTACTCAGTCGGTTTCCCTGCAAAGATGCTGCCTGACCTGCTGAATTGCTTCAGAAGATTGTTATTGGTTCACAGTTGCTATGGGCTGGCCTGCAGAAATGAGAGGACTTGTCACAGCAGGAAAGAAGGCCACTCCGCCCATTGACTCTATGCTGGTAGAACAATCCCATCAGCCCACTTGCCTGTACTTTCACAATAGTGTGGCAAATTATTCTTGCCTCTCCAATTTCACTTTAGAAAGTGTCAATTGCCTGTTGTTTCTATCACCTGGATCTTGGTGACTCTCTGCAGCTTTCTCACATATTTTCTCAAAAGTCTCTTGTTCCCTTCAACCCAAAATTCCATACTCTACAAACAAAAAAAACTGTAGAGAGTTGTGGACATAGCTTGGTCTAGAAATCAGTCTCGTCTACAGTTCTCGCTAAAGCAGCCAGCATAGTCAATGGCCACACACACCCCAGAGGTCCTATCTTTCAGATGGTTCAAATTAATATCAGAGAAATTACACAGTATACAACCTGAAGTTCTTACTCTTCACAGACATGCACGTCAAAGAAACCCCAAGGAATGAATGATGATAATATCAGAACTCCAAAGCTCCCTCTCGCCCGCAACGCACAAGCAGCAGCAGAAGCATCGACCGTCCTCCTCGCCCCTCCCAGCCACTTACCCAGTAGAAGCACCAACCCCCCCAACCATGCAAGCAATAGCAAAATCCCCCAAAGAGACCTTGATCCAGAGTCCATCAAACTACAGTTCATAACCCAGCACTATGGTATCTCAGACAGGCTCTCTCTCACCAGCGAGGGAGAGAGTGATCACTCCAGCAGCAACGGGAGCAGGAGAGCAGCAACTTGCTGTTCCAATGTTACAGTCTTCTGTGTCACTTCTCCAAGCTTCCCCACCCTCTGACTCAAGGACTGCTAGGCTGTAAATTCACTATCGAGGGGGGGAGGGGGAGGTATCGCTCGCCCCCCTTCTACCGACAGTAGCGCACACTGCCTGCTCAAGCGATGTTTCAGTCTCCCACGATGCTTCAGTCAGCGAAATCAGTGAGGAATCTGGTTATCCAATGGGCTGCCCCCCCCGAAGGCGCACATCTCCAAGGCCGCTACAGAGATATCGAAATGCCAGGACCACTTGCAGAGAACCGTAGTTTGAACTGCAGATCATGGGCTCCGATGGAACCCCAGTCACCTTGAAAGGAAAAGAAAGACATGAGAAAGAAAGAATGAGCTGTTTCGTGGACGATCTGGAAGAAGTTGCCTGGGTCGACAAAAACCTCTGGCACCATCTTCCCCTCCCTTTATTGGGCAGAAGATACAAAAGCCTGAAAGCACTTATCCTGATGTTAGAAGATTACTGAACATATCCCAAGTACAATAAGATAGACCCTTGCCCTCACAATCTACCTCGTTATGAACCTTGCACCATGTTGTCTGTCTGTGCTGCACTTCCTCTGTGAGTGTAACACTCTATTCTGCATCCTGTTGTTGCTTTTCGCTTGCACTACCTCAGTGTACTGATGTGATGAAATGGATGGCATGTGATGGATCAGTATATATGGTGTTGGAACTCTGTTTATTTTCTGATCCCTAGGGTTCTTCTGGGTGTCAGGAATGATGAGCAGTCTTAATTCTAGCAATAGTTCACTTTAGAGTACAGCAAACATACAGATACTAAGCAAACTAAATAAAGAGCTGAGAAACAATGCTAAGAGATGAATAAGTGAATGTGAAGACAAAAGGAATAAAGATGGTGCCTTAGAAAAATCAGTGGCTTCAGTAATTCAATTTAATGTTAGAGAATGTATACAATATGCAGCCTGAAATTGTTACTCTTCACAGACATCCACAAAACAGAGGGGAAAAAAACGAAGAATGAATGATAGAAAAACATTAGAATCCCAAAGCCCCCTTTCTCCCCTCCCACGCACAATAACAGCAAAGCATCAATCCTCCCCCTCCCCCATTTGTTCCATCAAAAAGCATCAGCCCTCCCCCACCCCACCACCCACAATGTGAGCAATAGCAAGCCCACAGAGACCATAAAAACTACTGTCCATCCCAACACGTCAACATCTCAGCAGGCACCGTCTCTCTCTCTAATGGGGGAGAGAGAGATATCACTCCTGCCACAGTAAAAGAGGAGGCCAACAGCTCTCGTTTCGATGTTGCAGTCTTCAGTGCTGCTTACTCGAGTTCCCCGGCTTAAGAATCAGCAGACTCTCTTGTTGCTCGTGTGCAGGGGCTTCCAACGGCTGCACCCACTGTCTTGATGTTTCAATCTCCCATGACGCTTCAGCAGGCGACTTTGGTGAGGAATTGGGTCGCCCTCAGGGTGACACCCCAAAGGTGTTCATCTTCCAAGATCCTGGAGATCCCGAAACTCAGCAAGTTCTGAAGAGAAAGAAACTACCGTCCGTGAAGAACATAATTTGAGTGCAGATGTAGATTATGGACTCTGACGGGACCTCAGCCACCTTGAAAAGTGGAAAAAAGACATGAGAGCAGAAGATTTAAACTGTTTCGCCAATGAACTTGAAGTAGTCACCCAGGTTCAAAAACACCTGGTGCTATCTTTAGCTCCTCGCACTTGCATCATTTTTATAGATAAGTTGAGGAAAATTCCTTAGATAGGCATAAACTAGTTAATAGGCTACATAATTAAAACAATTACATCATGTGGGTATGTGCTAATACTTAGCCAATGAAAAATGAGATAGGTCATAAACTGTTTAGCCCTTACATCACTTTCTGCCAGTGAGTGAAGATGAACCATCACATACTCTGGAAAGTACACAAGTTTGTTAAAAAGTACAAATCTTATAAAAAGCATTATTTTAAAAAACAGTGGTTTCCAACGGGGGCAATAATAAAGCCAATTATCAATTCACAAATTTACCAGTTATCTCTGCTCTCCTGCACACATCTGGCTTAAATGTCACTCCTCTGGTGAACAGTAATGTTGGAAAGAGAGTCATGGGGTTTGGACCCATGGACGATGGAGGAACAGCAATGTATTTCCAGGCTGAGACCAGGGATAGAGTTAGACAGAGGGGTTTCTCAGAGAAGGGTCTTGCAGATGGACAAGATGGAGGGGGCTGCTTAATCATGTTTCTGCCCCACAGGTACGTGAAGAACATCATGGGACTCTACTACAAGAGTGACTCCGACGTACTTAAAGACGTGGAGTTGCAGGCTTGGCTGAAGGATGTGGTCCAAGAGGGATTTGCAGAGCTCCCTGGAATTGGTGAGTGAAAGTTCTAGTTTTGAGGTATAGTTGGGAGGGACAGCAATCAGGTGAGAAAAGAGAAGCTCCAGGTGATGCCCCATTGTCAACCTCTCCAAAAAATGGATCTTGTCCTGAACCACTGTATCCTCTCTGTTTGGAACCTGGATCAAAGAGATGAAGTGACCACCAGGGTTTTACCTCTCTTGAGATAAGGATGCTGTCAGCAATGCCGATTGTTCATTGCCCCCGGGGGGGGGGGGGTGCGGTGGTGAGTGGTGTTTAAGTCTCAGCTGTTGTTCTGGGTCTGGAGTCATGTAGAAGGGAGAGGAGGAAGAGTGGCTGGTCTCTGTCCCCGGGGTTTTCATTGTAACTTCAGGGTCAGTGTGTTAGAGTAGGTTTATTAAAGGCCATAAATTTTCCAGCTACCGGACTGTGGGTGTGTGCCTCGATACACGTTCCAGCCGCTCAGACACTTGGCTCATAACTTTTCCCTGCTTTCTCGTTGATGTCTGTTTGATGACCCGAATGTAGCCACAGTATTGAGGGCAGCACCCTGGTGCAGGTGATAAAGTTACTGCCTCCGTGTCTCAGCAACTCTGGGTTCAATTCTGACCTTGGGTAATATCCATCTGTGGAGTTTTCCTGTTTTGTGACCAAGTGGATTTCCCTTTGGTGTCTATGCGTCATGGAGCATTGAAACAGGCCTTTCAGCCCACTGAGTCCTTACTAACCATCAAGCGCCCATTTACACTGATCCCAATTTATTCTCTCCAAATTCCCATTAGCTGTCCCCAGGTTCTAACCCTTACATACTAGGATTAATTTAGCAAATTATGTTGCTGAATGCTGTTTGTTTGTTTATTGAGATACAGCACGGAATAAGCCCTTCTAGACCTCCAAGCCACAGGGCCCAGCAATCCCCCAATTTAATCCTAGCCTAATCACGGGGCAATTTGCAATACAGGGAGATCTGACCAACAGCTTGGCCAAAGAGATAGATTTATTGATGACATTTCCTCAGGTGGTTGGGGGGAGGTGGAACGGAGAGAGCAGTTTAGGGAGGGAGTACCAGAGTTTGGGATATACTGTAATGTACTCAGGCCTTTCCCACTCTCAGTCCACAATAGGGACCCATATCAGGATCAGGTTTATCATCACTCACATATGTCATGAAATTTGCTTTTTTGCAGCAGCAGCAGCAGTACAGTGCAATACAAAAATTAACTACAGAACTGTGCAAAAGTCTTAGGCGCCCTAGCTATATAAAATATATATGCGCCTAAGAATTTTCCACGGTACTGTAGGTAGCCAAAGGGGGTCTGCAATAAGGAGGTACTGGTCCTCAGAACCAGAGGGGTATTGAAGGAATTTCAGTGTGAAGGATGCTGTCGGAGGCTGAATAATAAGAACGGACCTAGGTTCAATTCCGGCACAGTCAGCAAGGAGTTTGTATGTTCCCTCTGTGATCATGTGGCTTTCCTCCAGGTGCTCCAGTTTCCTCCCACATTCCCAATCCTACAGGTTAGAAGGTTAATTAGTTACATGAGTGTAATTTGACAGTGTGGACTCAGTGGGGTGGAAGGGGTTGTTACCGTAATTCAAATCCAGATCCTCAGCAGATCCGGCAGTATCTCCAGGGAGTGGATGAGTCAGTCTGACGGCCTTCCACCAGAACCTGACACATCACTGTTGGTTCTGTCTCCTCAACCGCTGACTGACCTGCTGAGAGTTCCCAGCACTTTCTGTCGGATTTCTGTCACCTGCAGAATTTTGCCTTTCGGAGACCGGGAATTTCAAATTTGGAGAACCCTCCCCCTTCCTGGGAACTCCTGGAGTAACCATGTGTTCCCAGAGAGGGCAAGACAGATGCATGGTTCAATGGTTCAATGCAATGACAGAGAATGTGTACAGTATACAACATGAAATCCTTATTCTTCACAAACATCCTTGAAACAGAATGGGTGACAGAAAAATGTTAGAACCTCAAAGCCTCCCTCCCACACACAAGCATCAGCCAAGCATCAACCCTCCCCTGACTTGTTCATCGAAACGCATCACCCCCCACCCACAGTGCAAGCAAAAGCAAGCCCACAGAGACCATGATCTAGAGTCCATCAGAAACTACTGTCCATCCCAACACTTCATCTCAGACAACCCCTCACCCCTCACCCCTCCCCCCTCCCTCCAACAGCTACAATCTGCCACGTGACTGGTCCAAGCCCATCCAAATTCAAAGCCCAGCACACTCTCGCTCACAGTTATGTGAGGGGTCAGCTACCGGAGAGGGGAGGAAGAAAGGCAGGGTAAAGGAGTAGGAAAGTGTGGAGGGTTGAGGCTAGGATTGAGCATGGGGCTGAAGAGAGGTATGTCCTATGTCTGAATGTCTGATAAAACCACAGAGCCAAACGGCTGATTTACAGTGAGCACCCCGAGGTGTTTTTTTTGGTGTCCAGCATCTAATCTTGTCTGTACTAGTTTCAGGGATGCCGACGAGCTTTCAGACCAGGGAGGAGCTGTTCAAGTTCCTCACTGTGGTGATTTTCATCTGCTCGGCCCAGCATGCTGCGGTGAACAATGGCCAGGTAAGGGCTGGGTCTCTTATCAACTCCTCCTACATCCTCCTGTCCCCAATGTACCCCCATCTCTTCTTCAACCTCTCTGCACCCGGGGGATCCCTCGGTCACCTGTTCCAGGTTGGGCTGTCTCACCTTGGTGTGGGAGGGGAAAGATCTAGGGGGTGTGGTGGGGGAAAAAAGTAGTGGTGGGGAATGAACCATATCAGATCAATTGCGAGAAGGTGGCTAGTTCAAATGCGGTCAGTTGATCCTGTAGTAAATTGATTGGGCCTCCAGATCACTCAGGCTTTCAAGTGCACAGGCCTTTCACCTCAGTGGCCTTGCTTTGTAGCTCCCGCACTGAAAGTTACACAGCCTGTACCATCATGACTCAGTTAAGACTGCACATTACTCAGTAAAAACGTTTTATCATACTACTCCATTGTCATTCTTGCTCCGTGGGCACGTAGCAGGGGAGACTGCTGACAGTTAGACAAGCCAGTCAGAGCTGTGGTGTCCTGGGGTGAGTGAGGTCCCTGCCTCAGTAGAAGCATTTGGAGCACCAATGGGAAGAGCTTCTCTTCCTTAGATGAATACTAAGCATCTGCTAAGCATAGCTTAAAGTAATCAGTAAACCCAAGAGGTTACAGATGCTGCAATATGGAGATTATCACCTGTTTTCACCCCCCTCTGCACCTATCAGCCGCACATTTCACCACTGGATCCCTTCACCATCTGGTTCCATCTGCCCTACATCTTACCCCTAATGGTTCCCACTCTCACCCTCCTTACTTGGAAATGGTAGGCTTGCTGCTCCACGACATAGTAGTCATAGTTCATAGCCATACTTTATTAATCCCGGGGGAAATTGGTTTTCGTTACAGTTGCTCCATAAATAATAAATAGTAATAGAACCATAAATAGTTAAATAGTAATATGTAAATTATGTCAGTAAATTATGAAATAAATCCAGGAACAGCCTATTGGCTCAGGGTGTCTGACCCTCCAAGGGAGGAGTTGTAAAGTTTGATGGCCACAGGCAGGAATGACTTCCTATGACGCTCTGTGCTGCATCTCGGTGGAATGAGTCTCTGGCTGAATGTACTCCTGCGCCCACCCAGTACATTATGTAGTGGATGGGAGACATTGACCAAGATGGCATGCAACTTAGACAGCATCCTCTTTTCAAACACCACCGTGAGAGAGTCCAGTTCCATCCCCACAACATCACTGGCCTTACGAATGAGTTTGTTGATTCTGTTGGTGTCTGCCACCTCAGCCTGCTGCCCCAGCACACAACAGCAAACATGATAGCACTGGCCACACAGACTCGTAGAACATCCTCAGCATCATGCAGCAGATATTAAAGGACCTCAGTCTCCTCAGGAAATAGAGACGGCTCTGACCCTTCTTGTAGGCAGCCTCAGTGTTCTTTGACCAGTCCAGTTTATTGTCAATTCGTATCCCCAGGTATTTGTAATCCTCCACCATGTCCACACTGACCCCCTGGATGGAAACAGGGGTCACCGGTACCTTAGCCCTCCTCAGGTCTACCGCCAGCTCCTTAGTCTTTTTCACATTAAGCTGCAGATAATTCTGCTCACACTATGTGACAAAGTTTCCTACCGTAGCCCTGTACGCAGCCTCATCTCCCTTGCTGATGCATCCAACTATGGCAGAGTCATCCAAAAACTTCTGAAGATGACAAGACTCTGTGCAGTAGTTGAAGTCCGAGGAGTAAATGGTGAAGAGAAAGGGAGACAAGACAGCCCCCTGTGGAGCCCCAGTGCTGCTGATCACTCTGTCGGACACACATTTACTCGACTCTGTACCAAACTGAGGCTGTGGTCTGCTCCGGACTTCGTGTCTATGAACTCACTTTTATTTTGAGTGTTATTTGCTTACTTTTATTGTTTGCACGATTTGTTCCTCTTCTCTCTCTGCGCACTGGGTGTTTGACGGTCTTCTTTAATGGGTTCTTTTGGGTCTTTTGGTTCTGTGGCTGCCCGTAGGGAGATGAATCTCAAGGTTCTACAATGTATACACACTTTGATAAATGTACTTTGAACCTTGTGTTCACTTTTATCATCACCACCAACTAGCCTGTGTCTGCCCCATCACCCTCCCCTCACTTGGCTCTATTTTCCCCTTGTCTACCTCCATCTCATCCCAACTCCATACCTTTCCCCCTCATCCACCTGTCCATCATCCTTCACCCCTCCTCAGTCTACCAGTCACCTGCTGCCTCTTGTCTCCCCCTTCCTCCTCCTTTGGACCGGCTATCTTCCATGTCCTGTTGAACACCCTGACCTACTATCTGCAACAGAGCCCACTTCTTTATCACCCTCTAACTACACCATTAACAACTTGTACTTACTTAACCTGTCCTATCACATATACCCCCTTTGTTCTATCCATTCCTGCCCACATCCATAGGCCAGCACAGTAGCACAGCAGTTAATGTAATGCTATGACAGCACCTGCGACTCGGGTTCAATTCCGCCACTGTCTGTAAGGAGTCTGTACGTTCTCCCTGTGACCATGTGGGTTTCCTCCAGGTGCTCCGGCTTCTTCCCACATTGCAAAGATGTTCAGGGTTTGGGCTGGGGTTAGCAAACTGTGCGCATCCTATGTTAGTACTGGAAGCTTGGCAACACTTGGACTGTGTTAGTCATTGTAGCAAATGATGCCTTTCTGCTGTATTTGTCGACGTTTTGATGTACATGTGACAAGTAAAGCTAATCTTAACTTAAAAATCTTAACCCATCCCTGCCCACATCTTCTCTCCAAATTAAAACTAATCAAAGCAAGAAACACCAGAAGCACTCCGGAGCATCTGCAGAAGGAGGAATGATGCTAATTAGTTCTATGACCTTCGATTAGAACCTGAATACATCAACTGAGTTTCTCTCTCCACAGATGCTGCCTGATCTGATGAGTGTTTCCAGCATGTTTTTTTATTTTGTCTCAGGTTTCCAGCATCTGTAGTTTTCATGCTATTTCACCATTACTCTCTGACCCTTGAATTTTGACCTTGCCCCTGACAGTATGATTGGTGCTGCTGGGTGCCAAACTCGCCTTGCACCATGAGGAAGCCTCCACCCTCCTCCAAGGAAGACCTCTCAATCGAGCAGCTCATGGACACGCTACCCGATATGAGTCAGTCTGCTGTTCAGATGGCGTTCACATGGCACCTGGGTCGGCCTTTACCCAACAAGGTTGGCAGTGCAGCTATGTGTGTGCATGTCTGTATGTGTGTGCATGTCTTTATGTGTGTGTAGTTACTTAGTTATTGCCCTTTACACCTCTGGCACTTAGGGGAGAAATTAAGGTCCTCCATCTCTGTTTTCCTTGGCCATATACCATTGGACACAGAAATAGAAGGATTCTTCATTGGTGTTTCTGTTACAATATTTTTTTGACCAGTCAGGGTTGTTAATCCTGAGCTGAACCCTAAACCGGGAGGACTGGTGGGCCACTCTTAGTCTGGCCTCTACCCTTTGACATATTTGGCATGGGTGACCCTACCGAGAGCCAAAGCACATGGCCCTGACCCCAACCAAAATAGCCCTCCGGGTCATTGAGGCATGCAAGCCTCCAAACCCTACGACAAGGTTGTGGTCTTCTTAGAGGGTGTGCCTGCATGTGTGTACACATGTGTATATGGGTGTGAGTGTGTACTTGTGTGTATGTATGTGTACATGTGTATTTTTTTTTCATATGAGTGACGGGAGCTCAAGAACTGAGCTTGGAATAATATTTCATGGATCGGGAATGTTGCCGGCATCCTAGGATAGCGGCAGAGGGATGGATAGTGTCATACCTCCCAAGCTATGCATCTACCTTTACCTATACAATACATGTATATCATAAGTAGCACAGCCATAGAGGCTGGAGCAGGAGCCTCATTGGTATCCGATATAGAGCCCCTCCAAACCCCAGGGGTTGGTAGGAGTGTTGGGGAGGGGGTGTATTCCCTTCCTACTAACCCTCCGCACCCACAGAATGAGAGGCTGCTGTGACACCTCTCCCTCCCAAGGTTGCTTCCTGCTCTCCATCCCACTCTCTCTTCACCACTGCCTCAACTGGCCACCCTGTCTGTCCAACACCCCAGACCAAACACAACCTCAGCCCACCCCTGCCTCCCCACCCTCCAGTCAGAGTGGCCACTCACTGCTGCCCAGCATCCGACCGACCTTGGTGTGTACATCAGGGCATGTAAACAACGCTCACTCATTGATGCCTGTGCACATGCGTGTTGTATGAACACATGGATTGTTTTCCAGGGCTGTCTGGATGTATTGGGAGGGCGAAGAAACTGTTGGGTGGGGGGGGGGGCACGGGGGGTGGTATCCTCAGCCAGTTAGCCACAATCACTCATCCTGATCGTTCGCTCCCTGCCTGATACCTTGTCCATCAAATTGGGAATGGTACAACAAATGGCTCCACCCTCCATTGCTACCCTTCCCATCCATCTCCCTCCTCCTCCACTCATCCTTACCTCTTCCCTTCCCCTCCCCTTACTTTCTCATCTCTCCATCCCTCTCCCTCACTCCTCATTCCCCCCTCCCCTCCCCTCTCTCCCCTTCCCCCTCTCTCCCTCTCCCCTTCCCCCCTCTCTCCCTCTCCCCTTCTCCCCCTCTCCTTCCCCCTTCCGCCCGTCTCCCTTTCCCCTCTCCTTCTCCCTCCCCTCTCTCCTTCTCCCTCCCCTCTCTCCCTCTCCCTCCTTCTCCCTCCCCTCTCCCTTCCCCCTCTCCCTTCCCCCTCTCCTTCTTCCTCCCACTCATCTCTCTCTCACTCTCCCATCTCACCCCCTCCCTTTCTCTTTTCCTCCCCTTACTCTCCCCTTTCCACTCTCTCTCCTCTTTCTTCCTCTTCACCCTCTTCCTCTCTATTCTTCCACCTCTCCCCTTTTGCCTCCCTCCCTCTCCCTGTGCCCTGGCCTCTCTCCTGTCCGCTCACTCTTTTATCCTCCCTCTCCCTCCCACTTCTCACTCTCCCCTTCCACTCTCCTTTCTCACTCGTCTTTCCTCCCTGATCCCCTCCACTGCCTCTTCCCTAACCCACCATTCCTCTCCCCTCTTGTCCTTTACACCTTTCCATCTCTGCTTGCCATTGTTCCGTCCCCACCTTCCCCTCCATCTCTCACACTTCCCTCCCATCCTATCCCCCTCCCCTCCATTTCATCAGTCTCTGAAGGTGAATGAGCAAGTGCAGCAGGCAGTGAAGAAGGCTAATGGAATGTTGGCCTTTATTACAAAGGGAATTGAGTACAAGAGCAAGGGAATCCTTTTGCATTTGTACAGAGCCCTGGTGAGACCACACCTGGAGTATTGTGTGCAGTTTTGGTCTCCAGGGTTAAGGAAGGACATTCTGGCTGTGGAGGTGGTGCAGCGTAGGTTCACTAGGTTAATTCCTGAGATGTCCGGACTGTCTTACGCAGAGAGGTTAGAGAGACTAGGCTTGTACACGCTGGATTTAAGGAGATTGAGGGGGGATCTGATTGAGACATATAAGATTATTAAGGGATTGGACAAGATAGAGGCAGGAAATATGTTCCAGATGCTGGGAGAGTCCAGTACCAGAGGGCATGGTTTAAGAATGAGGGGTAGGTCATTTAGGACAGAGTTGAGGAGGAACTTCTTCTCCCAGAGAGTTGTGGAGGTGTGGAACGCGCTGCCTCAGAAGGCAGTGGAGGCCAATTCTCTGGATGCTTTCAAGAAGGAGCTAGATAGGTATCTTATGGATAGGGGAATCAAGGGTTATGGGGACAAGGCAGGAACCGGGTACTGATAGTAGTTGATCAGCCATGATCTCAGAATGGCAGTGCAGGCTCAAAGGGCCGAATGGTCTACTTCTGCACCTATTGTCTATTGTCTATTTCTCTCTCTCCCACCACCTCCCCTTCCCCTCCTGTCAAATCCCTGTCCTGGGACAATGGGCACTTCCCGCACATGATCTTTTTACGCAGAAAGGGGGGCAGCCCAGCTGATGGGACCATAGGGTGGTGGCTGGTGAGCATGTTCGATCACTCGATCTCAATAGGATTTCTACTCCATCCCCCAGATCCTCCTGGGCTTTTTTGAAGAGGAGTACTTCACCGAGCCGGATGCTAAGAAAATCATAGTGGAGTTCCAGCGGGATCTGGAGAAGATCAAGCGACAGATTGAGGACCGAAACCAGAACCTTGAACTCAAGTACCAATATCTGCTGCCTACTAACATTGAGAACAGCATCAGTATTTGAGATCAACTCTCACCAGGTCCCAACCACTCACCAGTGGGACCCTCCCCACATCCCAATCACTCACAATAGAGACCCTGCCATGTCCCAATCACTCACCACTGGGACCATACCCGTGTCAACCAAAAACCAGAGATCATCCCCATGTCCCAACTACTCACCTCCAGGACCCTCCCCATTTCCCAACCACTGGAACCAGAGTACCCCTTCACTTCCTGGGTCCTATGTTTCGGGGTGTCACCTTTCACCCTTAGCCTATGGCATCGAGTTGTAATCTCACTCCAGCAGAGGAGGAACACAGGTATATCTATACTCTCATAATTTAGTATGCTTCTGTAAGATTAAACCTATTCAACCTTTCCTTGTATATGTGGCGTGGCACATAGTGATTTGTGTAACATTGTTACAGCATCGCCATCTGTAAGGAGTTTCCGCCCATGACCATGTGGATATCCCCCAGATGCTTCAGTTTCCTTTTCCTCCATGTCCCAAAGACATTAGGGACCTCCTCAGAAGACTCCTTCCAGCTCGTAAGATATGAGCTTCCCTGCACAAAGCCATCCTGACTATCCCAAATAAATCGATGCCATTCCAAATACGAGTAGAATCTACCCCTTAAGATTTTCTCTAATCATATCCCTACCACTGATAGAAGCTATACTTTCCTTATATTCCAACCTGATGGTGTGAAAATCAATTTTTTGAACTTCTAGTGATTGCCCTCCCTCTCCTTCACCACTCCCCATTCCTGGTTCCCTCTCTCACCTTTTCTTCTTACCTGCCCATCACCTCCCTCTGGTGCTCCTTCCACTTCTTTTTCTTCCATGGTCTCCTATTAGATTCTCCTGTCTCCAGCCCTTTATCTCTTCCACCAGTCAACTTCCTAGCTCTTCACTTTACCAGCCCCCTAGTTTCACCTGTCACCCTCCACCTTGTACTTCTTCCTCCCCTTCCCCCCACCTTTTACTCTGCCTTCTCCCCTTCCTTTCCAATCCTGAAGAAGGGTCTCAGCCTGAAATGCCGACTGTTTACTCTTTTCCACACACGCTGCCTGACCTGCTGAGTTTCTCCATAATTTTGTGTATGTTGCTTTGGATTTCCAGCATCTGCAGATTTTTTGTTGTGTTTGTAAGACTATAATTTCCTGCTCTGCCTCAGTTAAATAGAGGAAAAAGCTTGTGACTCAAGCTTTGGAATCATGGATTAAGGATCAATGTTAAAGGTTAGGATTTGTGGTTAGAGGTAGGAGTTGCTGGAGCTGGGAGTGGCCAATTCTCAAGAGAGGTGAACATTAGGGTTAGAGTTGAGGTAGTGAAACTTTCCCAGTCTCATACTGATGATCTGACTTTGCACTAACGCCCTTTGGTTGAAGACAATATGCTGTTGGTACCTTCTGGTTTCAACACCATTCTTTAACGCAGGATATGGGACTCCAAACATCTTCTCCCTCTTTCTCGAATATATCCACTCATTCCGAACTGTCCCCCTAATAAGGGGAGGTGAGATGAGGTAAGAATAAGGAGAGAGCGAGCCTTCTCCAGATGTTGAAGGATTTCTAGACATTTACCTTTCCCAGATACAGAAGTAAGAGAAGACCATTTGGCCCATCATACCTGCTGTCCCATTCAGAGCTTTTCTTTTATCTCTGTGTCACCTCCCCTCACTGACTCCGTAACACTTGACACGTTCTGCAAATGCTGGAAATCCAGAACAAACACACACAATACTGGTGAAACTCTGCAGGTCAGTCAGCGTCTATGGAGAAGAATAAACAGTCAACATTTTGAGTTGAGACTTGCTTCTGGCTTCTTCTCCCTTCCTTTCTAGTCCTGATGAAGGGTCTCGGCCCAAAACATTGGCTTTATTCCTCTTCGTAGATGCTGCCTGACCTGTTGAATTCTTCCAGCATTTTGTATGTGTTGCCCATAACCCTTGATTTCCCTTAGGCTTAGAGTCATACCGAGATGCAGTAAAGAAACAAGCCCTTCAGCCCATCAAGCCTGTGCTGATGACCAAACACCTACACTAATTAATTTTATTTTCACCACATCCTCGTTGGCTCCCTCCAGATTCTACCTCTCAATCACTCAATTTGCAGGGCCCATTAACCCACACATCATTGGGATGTGGGATGAAACCTCCATGATGTGGGTGGGAACCAGAGCACCAGGGTGAAATCCACATGTTCACAGAGAGAAAGTACAAATCTCACACACAGACAGTACCCAAGATCAGGATTGAACTACAGTCCCTGAAGCTTTATGGCAGCTGCTCTACAAGCTACACCACTGTGTCATACCAAATTTTTTAAAGCTCTTTAAACCGCATCCTTCTTTAAGCTTTTTGTCAGTGATGAGATAATTAATCTCTTGCACTTACAGAATGAGTTGGGTAATGTAACCAGATCTCTCAAAGTCCTTTTTATTAAGATTACTATAGATCTTTGTAACTTTCCAATAATCCCTGTTATTGATTGAAGAGTGCATATTACCATGATTATTTTAAAATTAATTTCATTTCTTTCACTACTGCTGATAGCCAATAAAACACAATTCTCCAGCTGCTGTGTCTGTGTCTTAAGATGATCTAAAACAGTTGTGATACTACTGGAATTTCAAGGAATGATTGGTGATCTTAATAAGATCTTCAGATAAGCTATGAGAGGCTAGATGGTGAGATGTATAAAGCAGTGATTGATAAATTCTTGATTAGTCAGGGTGTGATGGGATATGGGGAGAAGGCAAGAAATTGGGGATAAGAGGGAAAAATGGATCAGCCATGATGAAATGGCAGAGCAGACTCAATGGGCCAAATGGTATAATTCTGCACCTATATCTTATGGTTTTATGTTTCCACTCATGGGAAAGTCTCGAACAGGAGGAAGTAGTGATGAGAAGGTGGGTTTTTGAAGTAGGTATTAGAACTTGGTATTAGAAGTAGGTTCACAGGTTTGGTGAGTGAGACAGAAGGCACTGATTATGAATAAGCATATTAACCAGTTATATACAGACAAACAGTAAAACATTCAACCAAATATCTAAGTCACCCTAAGTTACATAAACTATGACACTAAACATTCAGTGACACTTCAAACTCAACAGGTACCTCATTAAGTCTCAAGTTACACAACTACAAGGCTAAGCATTCAACAGATACTTAACCAAGTGTGCATGTGGGCCCTCCTTTATTTCCAGCACTTTCTCAATGGTACTTCAGCATAGTCGCAACCTCAGTGCAAAGAGGAGCCCCTGGTGACAAAGAAAACAGAGTGAGTCTCTGGCATGTGCTATTTTATACCCGTGCGATGCCCAAATCTGGACACCAGTACCATAGCACACAAGGCATCCAATGGGAAAGAGCTGCTGTATCTTCAAATGGCCAATCGACAGCTGGCTTTTAGCCAACAAGTAAACTAACCCTTCACATTACTCTGGGATTACTTATGGATTCAACACCAAGCTTTAATGGGATATTGAAAGGACTTTAAAGGAACATGGGATTCCAAACGTCCTCTCCCTTTTTCTTCACCACATGCACTCATCCCCAATGGACATCTCACCCTCACATAAAACTAATAAAGGAGGGGAGAGGAGATGGTGAAAGAACAGGAAAGGACTGAGCTTTCTCCCAAGGATAAAGGGATTTCTTAACTTCAATTTTCAAGATGTGGAAGTCAGAGGAAGCCATCTGGCCCATTGTAACTGTACTCTCATTCACATCTGGTCTTTTACCACCGGCGTTTGAATCTAAGGTGCAGAGGGACCGCTTATTGCAGAGGATGGTGAGCCTCTGGAGTTCTCTATCCCAGAGGGAGATAAAGGCAGGATCTCTGGGTACTTAAGAAGGAGACAACTTGTGATTCTTCTGAAAACAGTGTCACTGTAGGCAAATTTATATATGGTAATGGAGTTGTGCTTGGCCACACAGTATATATGGAGATTAAAGCAGGGGTTTAACACACAGACTCTAGGTGAGCCTGATTCCACTTCCTAGGTACTCACTCTCAAGATTCATATATATAATCCTTGATATACTGTCTGTATGTATGTGTATATTATCCTTCCTCAGTCCAAAGATCTACCAGTCGGTAGGTTAATTAGTCATTGTAAATTGTCCCATGATTAGCCTAGGAATAAATAGGGGGATTGTTGGGTGACACAGCTCAAATGGCCTGAAGAACATATTCAGCACTGTATCTCAATAAATAAATAAATTTTAAAATATATACATACATATACATATGTGTGTGTGTATACTATGTATATGTATTTCTTTAATTTGCACAGTTTATCTATTGTCAATCTTAATTTAAATTAATGCAGAGTTTTTCACAAATTCTATTGTATTTCTTTACTTTCCTGTAAATTCGTACAAGAAAATGAATCTCAAGGTGGTATATTTCAAGATGATATCCACTATTCAGCATGCGCTCTCTTCTTGCTGCCACCATCAGGAAGGAGGTACAAGAGTGTTCAGACCCACACCAGCAGGTTCAGGAACAGTTAGTACCATTCGACCCCCAGGCTCTTGAACCAACAAGGATAGCTTCACTCTCCTCAACTCTGAACTGAATCCTTAACCTACAGACTCACTCTGCAACTCGTATTCTCAGTGTTATTTATTTCTTTATTTCTATTTGCACACTTTGTCTTCCTTTGCCCATTGGTTGCTTGTCCGTCTTTGTGTGTGGTTCTTCACTGATTCTATTGTATTTCTCTGTTCTACTGTAAATATCCACGAGAGATTGAATCTCAAGGTAGTATATGGTTATACATATGTACCTTGATCATAATTTTACTTCAGGTGTTCCCAACTGGGTTCAAGGACCGCTCGATTTATGGTGGGGGTCCATGGCATAAAGAAGGTAGGGAACACCTGATTTACTTTGACTTTTGACTCTGTGTTCCAGTCCATAGGTTCTGGAATCAGTTTAGTGTAGATGTGAGTGAAGTTATCCATGCTGATACAAGAGCCAGGTTTGGGACCCTGATGGTTGAAGGGTAATAGAGGCCTTCTTGAAGCAGGGAGCCACAGACTGCAAAAGTGAGAGGTTGTTTATGTCTGTAATGACACCAGCCAGCTGGTCTGCACAGGTCTTCAGTACTCTGCCTGGACCAAATCCACCTTCTTGAAGGATGCTCTAATGTCATTTTTGAGAAGAGATTACAGGGTCATCTGGAGATGTGGGGCCACTCGAGGGTGTAAAATAGTTCTCCCTCCCTTTCAAACCATGTATAAAGTGCATTGACCTCTCCGGGACTGAGTTGCTCATGGATTTCACCTTGTAGGAAGTTATATTATGCAACACTCACCACTGCTTTCAGACAACTATCTGTCATTGCAGTTTAGTGCAAAATCATTTCTGTGCTTGCAATGGCCTTTCGAAGGTAGTACCTGGACTCCTTATATGAATCTGGGTGCCAGCTCTAGGTGCCACAGATTTAGGGCTTCCCTTCGCACAGCAGGAACCAGATCCATTTGGCATACCACGACAAGAACGCAAACGAAGAATTCTAGAGTGACACCTCGGAGCACAGTCGAGAGTGTCCTGACAAGTTGCATCTCCATCTGGTATGGGAGCAGCTGAACATCGGACCGGAAGTCCCTGCAAAGAACTGTGAGTATGGTTGAGAGGATCATAGGGACATTTGGGGACATTTATCAGGAGCGTTATGTCTGCAGGGCCCTTGGTATTAATAAGGATCCCTCCCATCCATCCAGCGTCCTCTTTGACTTTCTACCATCAGGCAGGAGACGAAGTTGCATACAAACAAGAACGGTCAGAATGGGAAACAGTTTATCCCCTCAGGCCATTAGGCTTCTGAACTCCCTGCTGCTTCACATTCAAAGTGTCACTGGATAATCTTCTCTGTACCTTACAATATATAATTTACGAACTTTGGCTCGTTTATGTGTAATCCATCTGTAGATTTCATCGTTACTTTCATAAGTTATTGTGTCTTATGCGTTTTATGTATACTACTGTGCTTCATGCTCTGGTTTGGCGAAATGTTGTCTTGTTTGACGGTATATAGTTAAATGACAATAAACTTGACTATTGGTCAGTTACTGTACTATTTCTGAAGTATTATTAGCCTTTAATGAGTAGATTCAATTGGTTATTAAAACCTGTATTACCATACTGATTGGTAATTGACCATGTAAATAAGGAACTTGAAAATCAGGGTGGCAAGGTAGCATAGTGTTTAGCACAACGCTTTACAATACTAGCGATGCAGGATCAATTCCCACCACTATCTGTAAAGGAGTTTGTACGTTCTCCCTGTGACTCCATGGGTTTCCTCTGGGTGCTCTGGTTTCCTCCCACAGGTCAAAAAAACTACCCGTTAGTAGGTTAATTGGTCATTGGTCATTGTCCCGTGATTAGGTTAGGGTTAAATCGGGGGTTGCTGGGCAGTGTGGCTCAGTGGGACAGAAGTGCCTATTCCACACTGTTACCTCAATGAATAAACAATACAAATCACAAATACCCTGGTTCATCCAGCAGACAGATTACAATTAGAATCAAGTTTATTACCACTGACATTTAAAAAAAGCTCTTACTATCTCTTCTTTCAGTTAGTCCTGACGAAGGGTCTTGGCCCGAAACGTCGACTGTACCTCTTCCTTTAGATGCTGCCTGGCCTGCTGCGTTCCACCAGCAATTTTTTTTGTGTGTTGCTTGAAATTCCAGCATCTGCAGATTTCCTTGTATTTGTTGTGGAATTTGTTGCTTTGAGGCTAGCAGTATAGTGCGATACATTTCTCATGTACTGTTCAGCTAGGTCTTCTAAACAGACAGTAAGAAACAACAACAAACTCGGAGTGGATCAAATTATCCTTACTACTTTCAAGGGAAGTTTATTACTTTCAAGGGAAGACTACCACCGTACGTTAAGTCGTTGGTAAATAGCTTCAATCTCCCAACTCAAAACAGATAACCTTATATGTTAACAGAGTCCAGTAATCATCGACCATGTCCTTGAGGTAATTTCATCCCTTAATTGCATTCCTGTCTTATCTGTCTTGAGTAAGCCCATTTATCTTTGAGGCTTCTCCCCCAAAAGCTGCATCCAGTTTTTCTCACCTTTCAATCATGTTATGTCAAAACACTCCCTGCTATAAATAACATATCCTTGCAAACTTCCCATCCAACCATATCAGCAAACCAGCAAAGCACCTTGGGGTCACATAGATTCCATTTTGTCACATTACATTTCACAAAAGTTATAAATTCATAAAAACTTTGGCGATTCAGATATATTTCCATACATTCAAAAATTACCATGTTACAATAATAAATAAAAATAAATAAATAAATAAGTTGTGTAAAATGATGAGGTGGTGTTTATGGGTTCATGGACTGCTCAGAAATCTGATGTCAGAAGGGAAGAAACTGTTTCTAAATCAGGTTTCCACAGAGATTTTTTTCTTTGTTATTAATTTGTAACCTTTAGGGGCAGTGATAAAGGTGTTATTTTAATATAAGAATTGTACAAAGTTCAAAGTACATTTATTATCAAAGTATGTATACATTATACAACCTTGAGATTTGTCTCCTTACAGGCAGCCACAAGATGAAGAAACCCAACAGAACCCATTAAAAAAAACAACCCATCAAACACCCAATGAGCAAAGAGGGGAAGAAAAAACAAATTGTGCAAACAATAAAAGTAAACAAATGGCATTCAGAATGAAAGTGACTCCACAGTCATGAAGCCTGGAACAGGCCACAACCTCAGTTCAGTGCAGAGGCAGAGTCAAGTAAACATTGCTGAGCAGTGGGCGGAACAGGCCCAATCCTTGCCTCTGGTCCTAACACCCTGCCTTTCAATCTGTCCTGGTGTTCTGACTGTCCAAACAATGGGTCGTTCCTTGCTCCAGCACCCAGGCCTAGATACACTCTGGGCCTGGACCCCACTGGCACGGTTCAGCCATACCCAACCTTTCCAAATCGGCCCAGTGCTTAGATCGATCAAACCTCAGATTTTTCCTCAGTCTTGACGGGCCTCGACTCTGCCTTGCTCCTGCTTCCCCGACTTTGTCTCACCTCAAACCTGCCTCGACTTCACCCGCCTCTCCGTTGTTTGTGGCAATCATTTGCCATAAATTTTACAAGGAAAAGTGTTATTAAGAAGTATGTATTTGTGTTCTTTGTTTTGTTCACCACCGATAAGCAGTTGCCTAGCTTCACCAACACCATTTTAACTGGAAACCGTATTTTTTTGATTACATTGAAGCTAACATTTGAAAACCATAATAAAGCCCATGTTAGTGTACTATAGTGTTCTTGATTAGAGAGTGCATGAATGGATTCAGGGAGAAGGCGGGAGATCGGGGCTGAGAAGGAAAATGAATCAGCAATGATGAAATGGTGATTCGATGGGCCAAATGGCCTAATTCTGCTCCTATATTTTATGGTCTTACATGCAGATTAGGGTGCTCTGCATTCAACACGTGGTGCTGCATCAGAGTGGCTGCTTGACAGTGCCAGAGACCTGGGCTCAATCCTGACCTTTGGCACTGTCTATGCGGAGTTTGCAAGGTCTCATTGTAACTACACAGGTTTCACCTGGGTGCTCCGATTTCTTCCCACATTACAACTATCTGATGTGCGAAGCTGGCGGGTTAATTGCCCACTGCAAATCTCAGCGAGTGTGTAGGTGTGAGGTAGGATTTGGGGGGTTGGGGTTGATGTGAATGCAGGGAGACCCAGATGGGATCGGTTGAAATAGGTGGTTGATGGTCAACGTGGACTCGGTGGACCTAATGGCCTGTTTCTTTGCTGAAGTGCTCGATGACCCTGTTTATATACACAGGGAGGAATATGGTCACAGGGAGAACATGCAAGCTTCACGCAGACAGCTCCAAAGGTAGACCATGGAATAAGGGGGTGGAGGTGGAGAACCAGAGAGAGGTGATGGGTAGGTCCACTGTCCTCTGCTATCAGATTCCTACCTCTTCCACCGATCACCTCCCAGCTTCTCACAACATATCCCTCCCCCACCTTCCCCCTCACCTGGTCTCTCCTACTTTCTTAGCCTCTTACTTTCCAGCCCGGATGAAGGGTCTTGGGTCAAAACATTGACTGTTCATTCCCCTCCATAGAGGCTGCCTGGCTTGCTGAAGCATGTTGTGTGTTGCTCTGGATCTCTGAGGCAGCTTTACACTACCAGGATTAGAAATATAGTTCAACATCAAATTTATTGTCATAGATACAAAGGCCCAGGGTATAAATGCTATGAGCATTAAGTTTTTGAAAACAGCAGCACAGCACAGTTTTTCCGGCAGCCTAGTTGAATCAGGAACAAGAGGGGAGGCTACTCACAAGTCTGTAAATGAGATTTAAAAAAGGAGTGTCTGGGGCTTTCACTGTTTTCTGGCGGTCCGCTGAAATCATGATTCATTCACGGGAAAATAAAAATAGGGCAGGGACAGGCGGAGCAGCCATTGTGTGAGCGGACCAGTGTTAGAGTGGAGAAGCTTTGGCTCATCAGGCTTGGGTGAGGCAAGTATCTAGCAAGGTTTCTCTTCTTCATTCTTCCTCTTTAGTACAATGAGAATGGCTCCAGATCCTGTATTGTGGGAATTCTGGGAGACATCAAGCCTCCTGGATAACCACATCTGCACCAGGTGCACCGAGCTGCAGCTCCTCAGAAACTAGAGCAGCAGCTCAATGACCTTCAGCTCATACGGGAAACTGAGGAGGTGATAGATAGAGCTACACGTAGGTGGTCATCCACGAGTCGCAGGAGGGTGGTACATGGGTGACTGTCAAGAGAATACCCCTGTGACTTTTCCCCTCAATAAGAATGCTTCTTTAGATACTATTGGCAGGGGGACCCACAGCAGTCAGGTGTTTGGTACCGAATCTGACGCTATGGCACAGAAGGAAAAGGGGGAGAAGAAGACTGTAGTAGTGATAGGGGATTCCACATTTAGAAGATAGACAGGCGATTCTGTGGATCTGATAGAGACACCCAGATGATATGTTGCCTCCCAGGTACCAAGATCAAGGATGCCTTGGATTGGGTTCACAGTATTCGAAAGGGAATGGTGAGCACCAGAAATCCTGGTACATATTGGCACTAGTGACACAGGTAGGAAAAGGGAGGAGGTCCTGAAGAGCGAATTTACAGAGCTGGGTAGAAAGCTGAATAGCAGGACCTTCAGGGTAGAAATCTTTGGAATATTGTCTGCCACGTACCAGTGAGGTTAAGAATAGGATGACTTGGCTGATGAATGTGTGGCTGAGGAACTGGTGCAGGAGGCAGGGTTTTAGATTTCTGGATCATTGGGATCTCTTCTGGGAAAGGTACGGGAAAGGACAGTTTACACCTGAGCCCAAAGAGGACCAACTTCCTTGTGGCAGGTTTGCTAGAACTTTGGGGAGGATTTAAACTGATTTGGTGGTGGGAAACTGAGTGACAGGGCTGAGGACGGGGCAGTTGGTATACAAGCAGAGGCAGTGTGTAATGAGATGGACAGGCAGATAATAAGGCAAGACTGCAGTCAGTGGAACGAGCTGCAGTGTAACGTGGGGACAAAATCAAGAAGGGTGCTAAATACAGGACTGACGGTGTTATATCTAAATGTACGCAGTTTATGAAATAAAGTATTTTGCAGTGCAGTTAGGGAATAGCAGGAAGGTGATGTTGTGGGCATCAGAATCATGGATGAAAGGAGATTATAATTGGGAGTTTAACACCCAAGGATACATAAAGTATCAAAAGGACAGGCAGGTAGGCAGAAGGGGTGGCGTGACTCTGTCGGTATAATGTGAAATCAAATCTTTAGAAAGAGGTGACAGAGGACTGAAATATAAAGAATCATAGTGGGTAGAGTTAAGGAACTGCAAGGGTTAGAAAACCCTAATGGGAGTTATATACAGACCTCTAAACAGTAGCCATGATGTGGCCTACAAATTACAATGGGAGATTTAAAAAACTGCAAATCAAATGAGCAATGTTACGACAGTCATGGGGAATTTCAATACGCAAGTAGATTGGGAAACTCAGGATGGTACTGATTTTGGATACCAAGAGAGAGAATTTATGGAATGCTAAGAGATTACTTTTCAGAGCAGCTTGCAGTTGAGTGCACGAGGGGATCAGCTTTGGGTGTTGTGTAATGAACCGGATTTGACTAGGGAGCTTAAGGTAAAGGAACCCTTAGGAGTGAGTGATCATAATATGATAGAATTCACCCTGCAATTTGAGAGAGATAAGCTAAAGTCAGATGTATCAGTATCAGTGTGCAAACTTAAAGCACACGGTATTGGGGATAAGATTGATGTGGATAGAGAATTGGTTGGCAGACAGGAAGCAAAGAGTGGGAATAAACGGGACCTTTTCAGAATGGCAGGCAGTGACTAGTGGGGTACCGCAAGGCTCAGTGCTGGGACCCCAGTTGTTTACAATATATATTAATGACTTAGGTGAGGGAATTAAATGCAGCATCTCCAAGTGTGCGGATGACACGAAACTGGGTGGCAGTGTTAGCTGTGAGGAGGATGCTAAGAGGATGCAGGGTGACTTGGATAGGTTAGGTGAGTAGGCAAATTCATGGCAGATGCAATTTAATGTGGATAAATATGAGGTTATCCACTTTGGTGGCAAAAACAGGAAAACAGATTATTATCTGAATGGTGGCCGATTAGGAAAAGGGGAGGTGCAACGAGACCTGGGTGTCATTATACACCAGTCATTGAAAGTGGGCATGCAGGTACAGCAGGCGGTGAAAACGGCGAATGGTATGCTGGCATTTATAGCAAGAGGATTCGAGTACAGGAGCAGGGAGTTACTACTGCAGTTGTACATGGCCTTGGTGAGAACACACCTGGAGTATTGTGTGCAGTTTTGGTCCCCTAATCTGAGGAAAGACATTCTTGCCATAGAGAGAGTACAAAGAAGGTTTACCAGATTGATTCCTGGGATGGCAGGACTTTCATATGATGAAAGACTGGATCGGCTAGGCTTATACTCGTTGGAATTTAGACGATTGAGGGGGGATCTAATTGAAACATATAAAATCCTAAAGGGATTGGACAGGCTAGATGCAGGAAGATTGTTCCCGACGTTGGGGAAGTCTAGAACGAGGGGTCACAGTTTGAGGATAATGGGGAAGCCTTTTAGGACCAAGATGAGGAAAAACTTCTTCACACAGAGAGTGGTGAATCTGTGGAATTCTCTGCCACAGGAAACAGTTGAGGCCAGTTCATTGGCTATATTTAAGAGGGAGTTAGATATGGCCCTTGTGGCTACAGGGATCAGGGGCTATGGAGGGAAGGCTGGTACAGGGTTCTGAGTTGGATGATCAGCCATGATCATACTGAATGGCGGTGCAGGCTCGAAGGGCCAAATGGCCTACTCCTGCACCTATTTTCTATGTTTCTACAGTGAAGTACAGCGGCATGAGCGAGGACCTGGCCAAGGCTGATTGGAAGGGAATACTAGAAGGGATTATTGCTGGAGTTTCTGGGAGCAATTCGTAAGGCATACAATAGATACATCTTAAAGAAGAAATATTCTAAAGGCAGGATGACACAACCATGGCTGACAAGGGAAGTCAAAGCCAACATAAAAGCAAAAGAGGGGACATTTAAAGTAGCAAAAATTAGTGCGAAGTTAGAGGGTTGAGAAGCTTTTAAAAACCAACAGAAGGCCACTAAAAAGCCATAAGGAACAAAAAGATGAAATATGAAGGTAAGCTAGCCATTAACATAAAAGGGGATACCAAAAGTTTCTTCAGATATATAAAGATACAAGAGAGGCAAGAGTAGATACTGGGACTATGGTAAGAAGAAGCTGGAAAGGTAGTAATGGGGGAACAAGGAAAGAGCAGACAAACTGATAAAGTATTTTGCATCAGTCTTCACTGTGAAAGACATTAGCAATATGCCGGATGGTCAAGAGTGTCAGGGGACAGAAGTGAGTGCAGTTGTTATTACTTGGGAGAAGGTGCTTGGAAAGTAGATAAATCACCTGGACCAGATGGACTACATCTGAGGGTTCTGAAAGAAGAAGCTGAAGAGATTGTGGTGGCTTTAGTCATGATTTTTCAAGAATCACTAGATTCTGGAATGGTTCTGGAGGACTGGAAAATTGCAAATGTTACTCAACTCTTCAAGAAGATAAGATGTGAAAGAATAAGACCTATCAAGTGTGACAGTGGGGAAGTGTGTATGGAACCGGAGGAAATAACAGAGGTACTTAATGAATACTTTACTTCAGTATTCGCTATGGAAAAGGATCTTGGTGATTGTAGTGCTGACTTGCAGCAGACTGAAAAGCTTGAGCATGTAGATATTAAGAAAGAGGATGTGCTGGAGCTTTTGGAAAGCATCAACTTGGATAAGTCGTTGGGACCAGATGAAATGTACCCCAGGCTACTGTGGGAGGTGAGGGAGGAGATTGCTGAGCCTCTGGCAATGATCTTTGAACCATCAATGGGGACGGGAGAGGTTCCGGAGGATTGGAGGGTTGCAGATGTTGTTCTTTTATTCAAGAAAGGAAGTAGAGATAGCCCAGGAAATTATAGACCAGTGAGTCTTACTTCAGTGGTTGGTAAGTTGATGGAGAAGATCCTGAGAGGCAGGATTTATGAACATTTGGAGAGGTATAATATGATTAGGAACAGTCAGCATGGCTTTGTCAAGGGTAGGTCATGCTTTATGAGCCTGATTGAATTTTTTGAGGATGTGACTAAACACTTTAATGAAGGTAGAGCTGTAGATGTAGTGTATATGGATTTCAGCAAGGCATTTGACAAGGTACCCCATAAGAGGCTTATTGAGAAAGTAAGGCGGCATGGGATCCAAGGGGACATTGCTTTGTGGATCTAGAACTGGCTTGCCCACAGAAGGCAAAGAGTGGTTGTAGATGGGTCATATCCTGCATGGAGGTCGGTGACCAATGGTGTGCCTCAGGGATCCGTTCTGGGACCCTTATTCTTTGTGATTTTTATAAATGACCTGGATGAGGAAGTGGAGGGATGGGTTAGTAAATTTGCTGATGACACAAAAGTTGGTGGTGTTATGGATAGTGTGGAGGGCTGTCAGAGGTTACAGCGGGACATTGATAGGATGCAAAACTGGGCTGAGAAGTGGCAGATGGAGTTCAAGCCAGTTAAGTGTGAAGTGGTTCATTTTGGTAGGTCAAATATGATGGCAGAATATAGTATTAATGGTAAGACTCTTGGCAGTGTGGAGGATCAGAGGGATCTTGGGGTCTGAGTCCATAGGACACTTAAAGCAGCTGCGCAGGTTGACGCTGTGGTTAAGAAGGCATATGGTGTATTGGCCCTCATTAATCGTGGAATTGAATTTAGAAGCCGAGAGGTAACGTTGCTGCTATATAGGACCCTGGTCAGACCCCACTTGGAGTACTGTGCTCAGTTCTGGTCGCCTCACTACGGCAAGGATGTGGAAGCCATAGAAAGGGTGCAGAGGAGATTTACAAGGATGTTACCTGGATTGGGGATCATGCCTTATGAAAACAGGTTGAGTGAACTCAGCCTTTTCTGCTTGGAGCGATGGGGAATGAGAGGTGACCTGATAGAAGTGTATGAGATGATGAGAGGCATTGATCGTGTGGATAGTCAGAGGCTTTTTCCCAGGGCTGAAATGGTTGCCACAAGAGGACACAGGTTTAAGGTGCTGGGGAGTAGGTACAGAGGTGATGTCAGGGGTAAGTTTTTTACTCAGAGAGTCGTGAGTGCGTGGAATGGGCTGCCGGCAACATTGGTGGAGGCGGATAGGATAGGATCTTTTAAAGAGACTTTTGGATAGGTACATGGAGCTTAGAAAAATAGAGGGCTATGAGGAAGTCCTGTAATTTCTAAGGTAGGGACATGTTTGGCACAACTTTGTGACCGAAGGGCCTGTATTGTGCTGTAGGTTTTCTGTGTTTCTATGTTTCTAAGCGAGGGAGGCAGAAGAAAGTAAATTATAGGCCAGGAGAATCAGTGGATGTTGCGTACTTGGATTTTCAAAATGACTTTGATGAAGTGGCTGCTCGCAAGATAAGAGCCTATGATAATAAAGGAAAGATACCAGCATGGACAGAGCAATATCAGATGGGCAGGAAGTAAAGAGTGGCAATAAAGGGAGCCCTTTCTGATTGGGTAAGATGAGGGAACATGAACCTACCCTCACAGAGGGATCAGATGTGGAGAGACTGAGCAATTTCAAGTGCTTGGGTGTCAAGATCTCTGAGGACCTAACCTGGCCCCAATATATCGATGCAGCGACAGAGAAGGCAAGACAGTGGCTATATTTCAGTCAGAATTTGAAGAGATTTGATTTGTCAACTAAAACACTCGAAACTACTTTGGATGTACTGCAGAGAACATTCTGGCAGGCTCCATCACCGTCTGATATGGGGGGAGGCTACTGCACAGGATCAAAAGAAGCTACGGAAAGTTGTAAAATTAGTCAGCTCCATCCTGGGTACTAGCCTCTGCAGTATCCAAGACATCTTAAAGGAGCAATGTCTCAGAAAAGCGACGTCCATTATTAAGGACCCTATCACCCAGGGAATGCCCTCTTCTCATTGTTACCATCAGGTAGGAGGTACAGAAGCCTGAAGGCACACACTCAGTGATTCAGGAACAGCTTCTTCCCCTCTGCCATATGATTCCTAGATGGACATTGAACCCATGAACACTACCTCACATTTTTAATATATATTATTTCTGCTATTGCACTGTTTTTAATCTATCCAATACACATATATACTTACTATAATTGATTGATTTATGTATCTCTTTTCTTTCTATGTTGCATTATACTGCTTTTGCTAAGTTAACAAATCTCACAATACATGCTGGTGATAATAAACCTGATTCCCATTCTGATTGACTGCCGATGACTAGTAGCGTTCTGCAGGGGTCAGTGTGGCAACTGCCTCTTTTTATATCGTATGTCAACGATTTGGATGATGGAATTGGTGGCTTTGTGGCCAAGTCTGTGGACGATATGAAGATAGGTGGAGGAGCAGGTAGTGTTGAGGAAGCAGATGAGCTGCTGAAGGACAGACAAATTAGGAGAATGGGCAAAGAAATGACAGATGGAATACAGTGTCTGGAAGTGCATGGTCATGCACTTTGCTAGAAGGAATAAAAATGCAGACTATTTCCTAGGGAGGGAGGGAGGGAACGTCAACTCAGACCATGAGAGGCCTGCGTCGGGCATTTTCATGCCTTACAAAGCGCAGATTGGAAGTCTGTGTGGGGTGCCACTCCTCGCACAGACACCAAAGCAATGTGTGGTTAAGTGCCTTGCTCAAGGACACAAACACGCTGCCACAGCTGAGGCTCGAACTAGCGACCTTCAAATCACTACATGAACGCCTTAACCACTTGGCCACATGCCAAACACTATTTTCTAAATGGGGAGAAAATTCAAAACTCTGAGGTACAAAGGGACATGGGAGTCCTCAAGCAGGTTTCCCTGAATGTTCATTTGCAGGTTGAGTCTGTGGAGAGGAACATAAATGCAATGCTAGCATTCATTTTGAGAGGACTAGAATGGAAAAGCAAGAATTTAAGCTGAGGCTTTATAAAGCACTGGCGTGGCCTGACTTGGAGTATTGTGAGCAGTTTGTGGCCCATTATCTAAGAAAGGATGTGCTGATATTGGAGAGGGTTCAAAGGAGGTTCACGAAAATGATTACAGGATTGAAAGACTTATCATATGAGGAGCATTTAGTGGCTCTGGGCCTGTACTCACTGGAATTTAGAAGAATGAGGGGGGATCTCATTGAAATCTATTGAATGTTGAAAGGCCTAGGTAACGTGGATGTCAATAGGATGTTTCCTGTAGTAGGGGAGTCTTGGACCAGAGTGCACAGCCTCAGAATAGAGGGACATCCATTTTGATCGGAGATGAGGTGGAATTTAGCCAGAATGTGGTGCATCTGTGGAATTCGATGCCACAGGCGGTTGTGGAGGCCAAGTCATTGAGTATATTTAAAGCAGATTGTTGACAGATTCTTGATTAGTCAGGACATGAAGGGATAGCTTTGTAGAGCAGTTTGTCATTGAGCCTACTAAGGGATCAGCTATACTGGATTGGGTGTCATGTAATGAACCAGAGGCAATTAGGGAGCTTAGGGTAAAAGAACTCTTAGGAACCAGTGATCACAATATGATTGAGTTCAACTTGAAATCTGATGGGGAGAAAGTAAAGTCTGATGTAGCAGTATTTCAGTGGAGTAAAGGAAATTACAGTGGTATGAGAGAGGAGTTAGCCAAAGTAAATTGGGAGCTGCTGGCAAGGATGTCAGCAGAGCAGCAATGGTGTGCGTTTCTGGGGAAAATGAGGAAGGTACAGGACATGTGTATTCCAAAAATGAAGAAATACTCAAATGATAAAATGGTACTTCTGTGGCTGACAAGGGAAGTCAAAACTATTGTAAAAGCAGAAGAAAGGGCATACAACAAAGCAAAAATTAGCAGAAAGACAGAGGATTGGGAAGTTTTTAAAAGCCTACAGAGAACAACTAAAAGAAAATCATTAGAAGGGAAAAAATGAAATATGAAAGCAAGCTTACAAATAATATTAAAATGGAGAGTAAAAGTTTCTTCAAGTATGTTAAAAATATAAGAGAAATGAGAGTGGATATAGGGCCATGAGAAAATCAGAAAGGAGAAAAAATAACAGGTGACAAGGAGATGGTGATGAACTAAATGAGTATTTTGCATCAGTCTTCACTGTGGAAGACACTAGCAGTATGCCTGATGTTGTAGTGTGTGAAGGAAGAGAGGTGGCTGCAGCTACCATTACAAGGGAGAAGGTGCTCAAAAAGCTGAAAGACCTAAGGGTACATAAGTCACCCGGACCAGAGGAGCTGCACCCCAGGGTTCTGAAAGAGGTAGCATTAGAGACTGTGGCGTGATGAGGTGATGGAGTACTTGGTGACACAGGACAAGACAGTACAAAGACAGCATGGTTTCCTCAGAGAAAATCCTGCCTGACGAACCTGTTGGAATTCTTTGAGGAGATAAAGGGGATGCAATGGATGTCGTATATCTGGACTTTCCGAAGGCCTTTGACAAGGTGCCACACATGAGGCTGCTTACCAAGTTAAGAGCCCATGGTATTACGGGAAAGTTGCTAACATGGTTAGAGCATTGGCTGATCGGTAGGAGGCAGCAAGTGGGAATAAAAGGATCCTTGTTTGGTTGGCTGACGGTGACTTGTGGAGTTCCGCAGAGGTCAGTGTTGGGACAACTTCCTTTTATGCTGTACATAAGTGATTTAGATGATGGAATAGATGGCTTTGGTGCCAAGTTTGCAGATGATATAAAACTTATTGGAGGGGCAGGTAGTGTTGAGGAAACAGGAAGGCTGCAGAAGGACTTAGACAGATTAGGAGCATGGACAAGAAAGTGGCAAATGAAATACAATGTTGGAAAATGCATCCTCGTGCACTTCGATAGTAGAAATAAATGTGCAGACTATTTTCTAAACGGGGAGAAAATCTGGGAATCTGAGTTGCAAAGGGACTTTGGAGTCCTTATGCAGAACGCTCTGAAGGTTAACTTGCAGGTTGAGTCGGTGGTGAGGAAGGCAAATGCCATGTTAGTATTCATTTCAAGAGGTCTAGAATACAAGAGCAAGGATGTGATGCTGAGGCTTTATAAGACAATGGCGAGGCCTCACCTTGAGTATTGTGATCAGTTTTGGGCCACTCATCTTAGAAAAGGTGTGCTGGCATTTGAGAGGGTCCAGAGGAAGTTCACAAGGATAATTCCAGGAATGAAAGGGTTATCATACAAGGAATGTTTGATGGCCCTGGGTCTGTACTTGCTGGAATTCAGAAGGATGATGGGGGAATCTCTTTGAATGCTTTCGAATGTTGAAAGGCCTGACAGAGTAGATGTGGAAAGGATGTTTCCCATGGTGGGAGAGTCTAGGACAAGGGGGCACAGCCTCAGGATAGAGGGGCGCCCTTTCAAAATAGAGATGTGGGGAAATTTCTTTAGCCAAAGGGTAGTGAACTTGTGGACTTTGTTGCCACATGCAGCTGTGGAGGCCAGGTCATTGGGTATATTTGAGGCAGAGATTGATTGGTTCTTGATTGGACATGACGTCAAAGATTACGGGGAGAAGGCTGGGAACTGGGGTTGAGGAGGAGAAAAAAAGGATAAAAGAAAAGGATCAGCCATGATTGAATGGCAGAGCAAACTCGATGGGCCAATGGCCTAATTCAGCTCCTATGTTTTATGATATGGGGAGAAGGCAGGAGATTGAGAGGGAAATGGATCTCCCATGATCAAATGGCAGACCAGACTGTCTGGGTCAAATTGCCTAATTCCACTTTAATGTCTTATTGGTCTATAATACAAACATAAATTACATGAATTTCAAATAATATAAACTATTTATAACTTAAATGGAAAAATAAACCCAACTAGTACAGTAAACATTTTAGTGCAAGTTGAAAGAGAAAAAATATAGTCAAAGATAGCGAACCTGCCGGTTCAAGAAGCATGTGGCAGTGGGGATGAAACTCTTGATGAGTCTTGAGATGTGGATCTCCGGACTCACCCCTTGCGAATTAAAAAAATAGGAAGTCAGAAGAAAATTTTAAAACACAATTTACAAAGACAGGTGTGTAAAAGGGCTCAATGGATCATTGGAGACCCCAGTCACCCCAACCACAAACTGTTCCAGCAGCTACCATCCGGGCAACGGTACCGCAGCATAAAAGCCAGGACCAACAGGCTCCGGCACAGCTTCTTCCACCAGGCCATCGGTCTGATTAACTCATGCTGACACAACTGTATTTTTATGTTATATTGAAAATCCTGTTGTATATACTATTTACTATAAATTGCACAGTTAGACTGAGACGTAACGTAAAGATTTTTACTCATGTACATGAAGGATGCAAATAATAGTCAATTCAATTCAATTCAAATGTCACCAAGATCACATCTCAACAACTAAACATTGAGCTTCAGTCCAAAGTGCTGATAGGTTTGTCTATAGATAATACGTTTTTATCTTAACTTTGATTATTTTAATTAGCAAAATAAATACGATCAATTCCCAAATACATCACGCATTAACGAAAATAACACATATTACTTTCTAAACCCCCGGCTCTGCCAAGCCGCATTGACACTGTAAGAATCACGTGATAGTCAAGTGATGCTACATTGGGACTGTTCCACTGTAACACATGTAGGAGGGGAGTAAATGTTGAATGCTGGGGATAAAGTACTCTTATTTGTTTTCAAGTGATGTCCTGTTGACCTATGCAGATTGTATTAATATATAATATATGTTTATACTTGGGTTCAGGGTTGTTTCTAAGGGGGAGGTCTCTCTGTTCGATTGCTGGGAACTCTCTTTCTTTGCCTCACCCCTTACTGTCAGTCATGGTGCCCAGGGTTGATCCATTTCGCAATCAGCGGGAGTGAATTACATTCGGCACCAGGAAGAAGAAGAGGCGTCTGGCAGCGCTGGGAGATGGCGTCTCTCTTGTGCTGTGGACCCAAGCTGGCGGCCTGCGGCATTGTCCTCAGCATCTGGGGAGTCATCATGCTGGTAAGCCACTTTGCCTTCAGGTACCAAGGGCAACCCCGGAACCCACGCCGGTGTCAGGCTGCTCCGTGACCCAGCGGCTCTGTGGAATGAATTAACGTTTCGGGAGGAAGGATTTTCCCGTATACACACTGATTCCTCAAACACCGTTCGGGTTGACCTCTCCCTCTGTTCACCCCTGCTCAGTGTGTACAGCATTTCTAGTGTTCCCCCCACGGGCAATCCAGGTTTCTTCTCTCTGGAGGCTGATCGGGATTCCCACAGTTGTTATATTGAAGGTGGGTCATCTCTGTGTCTTCCAAGCCCCCAGCTCAGTTCAATAATTGACACGAAAACCGGCTGCTTCTTTAACGCATCTGTCCTTGTACTGAGAAAGGAAATGTTGGATTGAGTACTTCCCCTCGCATTTCACAAGCGAGGGATGGAAGAGGAGCTACCCAAACTGAATGGGGAAGTTGCAAGGGATGTGGGAATGGCGTACACACGTAAAATGCTGGAGGAACTCAGCAGGCCACACAGCATATATGAAGAGGAATAGACAGTCCTTTACAGTTTCCACCTATCACCTCTCAGCTTCTCACTTCATACCTCCTCCCCACCCACCTACCTACCTTCCCCCTCAGCTGGCTCATCTGTCACCTGCCGGCTTATACTCTTTTCCCCTCCCCCAAACTTATTTTGGCTTCTTCCCCCTTCCTTTCCAGTCCTGATGAAGGGTCTCTGCTGGAAACTTCGACTGTTTATTCCCCTCCATAGATGCTGCCTAACCTGCTGAGTTCCCCTAGCATTTTGTGTGCATTCCTGTGGGTTTCCAGCATCTGCAGACTCTCTTGTGTGCATGGGACCAGCTAACCTGAGAATCTTGGTTGGCATGAACCAGTTAGAGCGAAGGGCTTATTTCTCTGAAGTTAGTTTCTAAATATTTTCATTTGTCTTATTCCACATATTTATGGCTAGGTTGCCCAAGACTTTTGCACAGTCCTGTGTTTGTCAACTCGGAGTGGAGAGCGAGTTTGTAAATCTGGTGGGAGCAAAGGATGTTGGGAATGGTGAGGGTGGAGTGCCGCGGGAGGGGTGTGGGACAGGTGGCAGAGAAGATGCTCCAGAGCCGGGGCTGCATTGGTCCAGACACACACAGCCCTGAGACACCAGACAAGATAATTTGGGTCCAAACAATTGGCTTGTAGATCATTGGAAAGTCATCTGGTGCTTCCCACTCTCTCTCCCCAACAATGATTCCCCTCTCCCTGCCCCCTTCCTACTCTTAGTCCACAATAGAGACCCAGATCAGACTCTGGTTTATCATCATCTGGCGTGAAATTTGTTTTTTGTGGCAGCAGTAGAGTGCAATACACAAAATTACTACAGAACTGTGCAAAAGTCTTGGGCGTCCTAGCTATATATATATGTTTTTTAAGACTTTTGCACATATTGTATATTGGTGGCAAGCTGTAGTTGTTCTCTGTATTTCATTTTTTCTTTTGGACCTGGGTTACTGTCAAGGCCATTGTGCAATACCCATCCCTAACTGCCCCTATGGAAGTGAGCTGCCTCTTTGAACCGCTGCAGTCCTGATGAGGGTGCTGTGTGGGACGGGAGACCCCATGAGGGTGAAGGGGCAGTGATGTGTTTCCACATTGGGTTGCTGTGTCACATTGAGGGGAACCTGAGGGGGTGGTGTTCCCTTATGCCTCCTTCCCCTGTCACAATTAGTTAACGCTCCAAAGGTAAGACCATGGTTCCCAGATGATCGAGTGATGGAGAGTAAAATAGTGCCAAAAAGAAGCCAATGAATCAGGTTTATTATTACTCTGTGCATCTGTGTCTAAAACTGCTTGTCAGGATTTGTGCCCAGCAGGGTCATCGGCATGTCCTGTGGGTAATGCTAGGAGGCAATTTTTATCAAAAATTTCAAAGTACCCAAAACCCATTTCCTGAGAGAATAACTTCAAGAGAGCTGCTTTTGTTTAATGCATTTGAAAGTTCACACAGAAGGAGAAAACCTGTTCTAAGTTTTCAGTCTTGATATGTCCTGCAGGAACTCATCCCCCGTCCCTCCCAAATCATAAAATGAAAGCATTTTGGTGGGGTGAATTCCCCGTTTTCAATTCCTTAAAGTGTATGGTGTTATTAAGCCTTCCAGACAGGGCCAACTCAGCATTATGTAAGCAAATTTAAGAGTTGAGTACTGCCCCACTTCCTAACTCATTATCTGATAGACATTTAATCAATTTTACGCAACTATTAATTGATGCCCTCACCACCTCTTTAGGCTTTGAGTCCCTTGGAGGAGATAATCTCTCCAGTAATATTTGTGCCAGATACTGTAAATCTTGATCTTTCAGCCCATCTAGTCCAGCGGTCCCCAACCACCGGGCTGCAAAGCATGCGCTACCGGGCCGCGAGGAAACAATATGATTTGGCGATAGGAGTCAGCTGCACTTTTCCTTATTCTTTGTCATGCCCTCTGTTGAGCCATTACGCACGCGAGGTCATTACCCGCGCGTCGTCCATGTCAGGCGGGAAGAAGATCAACTTCTTGAGCTTGCAGATGACAGCAGGCTGAGAAGTATGTTTGATATAACATCTCTGCCGGCATTCTGGATCAAAGTCAAGGCTAAATATCCTGAGATAGCCACGAAAGCACTGAAAATGTTGCTTCCATTTCCAACATATCTCTGCAATGAGAGCAACGAAAACCAAATTGCGGAATAGACTGGACATAAGGAACCTCCTTCGAGTATCGCTGTCTCCCATCACCCCTCGATAGGACCGTCTTGTTGCAGGGAAACAAGCCCAGGGCTCCCACTGATTCAGCGATATTGGTGTGTTGCGATGATTTTATATGTTCATATGGGAAAAATATGTGCTGTGTGTTTAATATCCAAACGTTACTTAAAATGTTATGATACTATTGACTTACTTATATAACCATATAACAATTACAGCATGGAAACAGGCCATCTCGGCCCTTTTAGTCCGTGCCGAAATCTACTCTCACCTGGTCCCACCTAGTCCCACCGACCTGCACTCAGCCCATACCCCTCCATTCCTTTCCTGTCCATATACCTATCCAGTTTTTTTTTTAATAATATGGAACCTGTCTCTACCACTTCTACTGGAAGTTCGTTCAACACTTACTTCAAGCTCCCCTGTCCTCCCCTGATAATTGACTTATCGCTATATTCATGCGAGGAAAATATGTGCTGTGTGTTTAATATTAAATTTGTTAGATAAACCCTTTTAGAAACGAAATTGAGTGTATTAGCCACTTATCACCTATATTCCAGTCGTGATTAACAACCCCCCCCCCCACAGAATCGCCAAAAACGATTTGTAGGAAAAAATTGCGACGTACACGTATGCACAAACCACGCATGCGCGCTAGTGCCCGTGCAAGGCTTCATGGTCATTGTAGTCTCTAGGTGTAAACAACGTATTTGGCTCTACTCTTGTCCGTTGGCAACCCTACCCCCTCCCCCGGGTCGGCCGGTCCGCAAGAATATTGTCGATATGAAACTGGTCCGCAGCGCAAAAAAGGTTGGGGACCCCTGATCTAGTCCATACTAACCTCATTTTCCTAGTCCCATCAACCAGTACCTGGACTATAGTCCTCCATACTCCCCCCACCACCCATTTATGTACTTATCCAACTTTCTCTGAAATGTTGAAATTGAAGTGATAAACTTTGTTTTGCTGCAGGAGTACAATATAATACACAAAAGCTACAAGTCACAATACAAAACATTGTGGAATGCATAAAAAATTCCTATAAATTACAATTGGAATATATAATAGTGAGATTGAGTTCATGGGGTTGTAATCTGATGGCAGAGGGGAAGAAGCTGTTCCTAAAAATACTGAATGTACGTCTTCAGGCTCCTGTATGCCAAAGGCCCGGGTCTAAGAGAAGAGAGTCACACAGTTCCTAAACAGGCCCTCTGGCCCAACTGGTCCATGTTGATGCTTTTTCTATCATCTATGTCCCTATCTAAGAGTCTCTTAAATGTCCCTAATGTTTCGGCCTCAACCACCACCCATGGCAGGGTATTCCATGCACCCACCACTCTGTTTTTAAAAAAAAAAACTCAGAACTAGCCCCACTTTCCTGAAGTTGGTCCAGATCCCTCTAAACCAGGGGTTCCCAACTTTTTTATTCCATGGGCCAATAGCATTAAGTGGGGTTGGGTTCCCCTGCTCTAAATCTTTCCTATCAGTGAACCTGACCAAGTGCCTTTTAAATGTTGATGCACCTTCTTCTCCCCCCCCCCCCCCCGCCCCCCCAATAACCACCACTGACAGCTCGGACTGCCCTCTGGTCGATAATTAAATCTCTCCCCTCTCACCTTGAACCCTATTCCTTCTAGTCCTTGATTTCCCCAACCCCAGGAAACGGACTGTGCACATTAACCCTCTCTATGACTCTCATTTGATAAGGAATAAAGCCCAGGAGATCAGGATGAGACTGCTCCGTGCCAGAGTTCTGTGTTTACACTCCAGCTGTTTGGGTCTGTCACAAGCCATCTCAGTCGAAACCAGTGTGTTCAGGACTGGGCGTCTCTTGGAAATTCCACTTTGTGAAATCTTTTTTTTTTATCCTGGTTATCAGTGGGTGCAGCGACTGGCTTGAAGCATGCATCCTTTATAGAGCAGAGTTCCAAATTAGCTTACATGCCATGAAAAAAATTAACTTTTTGCAGCATAGGACAGGCTCTTTGTCCCAGAGTGTTGTGTCAAACCAGCTAAAAAGGAGATCAACCCCCCCCCCCCAAACTAATCTTCTACCTACACAGTGTCTATATCCCCAACCTTCCACACATTTATGTGCTTATCTAAACGTCTCTTAGAAGCCCGTACCACCATACCAGGCATCCGCCACTCTCTGAGTAAAAAATTCCCTCATATCCCCTTTGACCCTCTCCCCTCTCACCTTCAATGCATGCCCTCTGGTATAAGATATTTCTACTCTGGGAAACAGATACTCTCTGTCTACTCTGTCTATGCCTCTCATAATCCTGTAAACCTCTATCAGATCTCCCCTCAGCCTCTGCTGCTCCAAAGAATAATCCAAGTTTATCCGGCCTCTCATGATAGCACACACCCTCTAAACCAGGCAGCATCCTGGTAAACCTGGTGAACTGAGCTGTACGCAATACTCCAGATTTGGCCTAACCAGAGTTTTATAAAGTTGCAACGTAACCTCTTGACTTTTGAACTAATAAAAGCAACCATTCCGTAAGCATCCTTAACCATTTTATCAATTTGTGTAAGACTCACCGTTCTGTAATACCCAGGATTATCCCAGTTGCCTTTCTTGATAATTTTATGATGTTATCAAAGTATGTATGAATTGTACAACCTTGAGATTCATCTGCTTACAGGCAGCAGAAACCTGAAAGAACCCAATTTAAAAACAGACCGATGAGCAGAGAGGGAATAAAACACAAATCATGCTAACAATAGAGCAAGCAACAACATTCAGAACGAAAGTGAGTCTATAAAACCCGAAGCCCAGTGTAGGCCCATGGTCTCAGTCTCAGTTCATCACGTAGTGGGCCAAATCGCAAACACTACGCACAGTGTAGGGCACAGCCTCAGTGACGAGGAGACTGAGTAAACATCGTGTTGCAGAACCAGCCCAAAGATCGCCTCCGGTCCTGACACCCTGCCTTTTCAGTCCATTGGGCCCGGCTTTTAAATTGTCCAAACAAAGGGTCCTCCCCTGCACTCGGACCCAGGCCCCGCTGCAATGATACACTCTGGGCCTAGGCCCCAAGTTCTGGCCTGTACTTGACCTCTTCAAATCGGCCCGGTGCTTAGATGGATCAAACCTTGCTCCCGGTGTAGGTGGATGGGTTCATCACAGTTAAACACAGGAATTTAAATTCTTCATCGAGCTTCACTGGATCTGAGTTGTTGTCTCTGCAGATTCATAGAAGATGCAACTCAAAAATAGGCCCTTCAGCCCATTGGGTATGTGTTGGCCATCAGCTACCCATTTGTAATAATTCCACATTAGTTGTATTTTATTCTTCCTACATTCCCATCAATACCCCAAGGTTCCTCCCCCCTCACCCATGCATTAGGGGGCAATTTACAGTGGCCAATTAGCCCCCCTCCCCCGCACCATTGTGGGAACCGGAGCACCCGGGAGAAACTCATGTGGTCCCAGAGAGAGCATGCAAACTCCGTAGCACAGAATCTCACTGGGGAATGGTCCCCCACGCATAATGGAGGTCAGGATCGAACCTGGGTCTTTGGGACCATGGCTGCACTAGCCGTGGGTGTACGTCCTGTCACTTAACCAGAGTGCCGTTGACCCTGATGAAGTTATCTCTCAGAAATCCCCAAGCCGAGTCGCCTCTGCCCGCCTGGGTTTGGTGAAGAAGGGTTGGTGGGGTAACTTGGTTCTTTGTCCCGTTCCAGGCCTTGCTGGGTGTTTTCTTCAACATCCATTCGGCGGTGCTGATCGAAGACGTTCCCTTCACCGAGGAGGACTTTGTGGAGTAAGTTTACGTTCGGCAGTGCAGGGTTTGGGGTGCCACAGGGCAGGGGCGTGTGGGGAGGTGGTGGGGGCAAGGGGGGGGTAGACATCATAGCATGCTGTTTCTACAGTGCCAGTAATTGGAGTTCAGTCCTGCGACTGGCTGCCTGTAAGGAGTTTGTACGTTCTCCCCGTGACTGCATGGGTTTCCTCCACGGGCTCCGGTTTCCTCCACGGGCTCCAGTTTCCTCCCACAGTCCAAAGACGTACCGGTTAGTAGGTTAAATGGTCACGTGGGTGTAATTGGGCAGTGCGAGCTCGTTGGCCTAGAAGGGCCTGTTACTGTGCTGTATCTCCAAATCTCGATCTGTTTAGCCTGTGAACTGGCGGAAGAACACGGTGGAGGGTTGGAGGGATCACGTGGTTGAGTAAAGCCCGCCACCGTTTCTGTTGTTGGCGGGTTCAATTAGGGTGTTGATTAAGGTGGCGAGAAAGACTTCACCGAGGCTTTGGAGGAGCTTGTGGGGCTTGAAAGTTGGGGGGGGGGTGCGAGGAAGGGGGAGCTGAGCCCAGGAGGGTGGGAAGGAGGACAGAGTTGACGTTGTGGTGGGAGAGGGAGTTGAGGCACTGTGGAGCGTTGGTGGAAAGGGGGCATCCAGGCTGTTGCGGGGCGGGTGCGGCAAGGAGGCAGTCGGGGCGCTGGCTGGAGGGAGGCACTGAGCAGTACTGGGAAAGGAGCCTGCAATAAGGCTGGAGACTGGTTGAGGGTTATACAGTGGGAGGGTGAGTAGCCAATCAATACTGGACCCTTAGCCTTTCAACCAATGCCTCCCTCGCTTCTCCCCCAGGAACTCCCCGGCACGCATCTACCGGCTCTACGAACAGGTCAGCTACAACTGCTTCATCGCCGCTGCCATTTACATCGTGCTGGGGGGCTTCTCCTTCTGCCAGATCCGCCTGAACAAACGCAAGGAGTACATGGTTCGCTAAAACCGTCCTGCCTCCTTGACCCCCTTCCCGACTGGGTGACCCACCACGCCCTCCCCTTTAAATGACCTGCTGTTACTGCTTATTTAATCTTGTATTTTCAAAATCTTGCTGCTTTAATATAAATAAATTTGTTTGTGATATTTCACTAGCTGGGGAAGGGGTGGGAGGTTGGAGGAGGGAGTGATAGGGTTAAATGTGATCGACCTTGTCTCGCTTTCTTGTGGAATGGGGAGTTATTGGGAAGGTGGGGGGAGGAGAGTTCTCTCTGCTCTTCTCAAGTGTGGATAGAGGGGAATTCTCCTTGGGAAGTTTGCGCTGTTGACTGTCAAGGGGGGTTGCTGGCTGTTTTCTACTATTCACCCCCCCCCCCCCCATCTTGCTCTTGGGTCTAATCCCTCCCAGGAATGGGCCACTTTGATCTGATCTGGGATTGCCTGGGGTCGGGGGAAGACGAGGTGAAACAATAAAGTTGTGCCCTTGCCGTTTTCTGACCTTGTTTCCATGGAGATTGTTTAATGGGTTCCTGCTTCCTCTCCCTCCCCCGGGTCCAAATTCCACTCCTTTAGACAATTTGGAACTGTGGACCATAAAGAGCGTGTTTGTCTTTAACTTTTGAATTTTTAATGAAAATTTAATTTATTTGAATGAACAGAGGGCAACTCACAAAAATGCTGGAGGAACTCAGCAGGTCAGGCAGCATCTTATGGAGAGGGATAAACAGTTTATTCAGGGAAGACTCTTCATCGGGACTGGGAAGGAAGGGGGAAAGAAGCCTTCCCTCCTTTCCTTTTGGCTTCTTCCCCTTCTGTTCCAGTCCTGATGAAATATCTTGATTTGAAACGTCAGCCCTTTATTCCTCTCCATAGATGCTGCCTGGCCTGCTGAGTTTCTCCAGCATTTTGTGTGTGCTACTCTGCAGAATCTCTTGTGGCTTAGGAATAATTGGTGTACAATTTTAAATACCAAGACACCACCCATTTTGTAAAACCTGATTCTGGGGTGCCCTCTAAGTTTTTTTTCCTTCTTGATCTGTTTGATCCTCATTCCATTGTGACTAATTCTTCAGCCATACACACCTCCAGATGTTTAGCTTTAGATCCCTGTTGGTTTATTTGTGTCAATGTCGTGTTTCTGGTTCAGCTTTGAAGTTGATGGTGTGTATGGGGAGATGAGCATCATTTTTGCGCCAACGTCAATGATCCATTATTTGGGGGAAAAAAACGACAAAAGAGTTACAATAAAATGATTGTCATCAGCACGGTGTGGGTTAATTGGTTTATCATTGTTACATGTACTGAGATGCAACGAAAAGCTTGTCTTGCATACTGTTCATTCAGATCAGATCATTTACAGGGTATTGAGCTAGAAAAAAAGTAAAACAATAACAAAGCAGAATAAAATCGAAATGCTACATAAAGGTGCACTGCTGGTGAACAATAAAGTGCAAGAACATAACGAGGTAGATTGGGGTCAAGAATACATCTCATCAGACAAGACATTTTGAGGTTTGATGTTCTTGTAGCCGTTTGCGTGGTTTGTTTGTGCATGGGGGTTGATGTTTTTCTTTGAGGGGATCCCGTGGTTTTCTTTCTTTCGTGGCTGTCTGGAGAAGACGAATCTCAGAGTTGTATACCGCACACATACTTTAATAATAAATGTAACTTGAACCTTGAGGACATCTGTTTAAGAGTCTGATTATGGAAGCTGCCCTTGAGCCTGGTGGTACCTGCTTTTGAGTCTTCAGATGGGAGAGGGGTGAAAGAGGGAATATCTGGGGTGGGGTGATTACGCTGGCTGCTTTGCTGAAGCAGTGAAAAGTGTGATGGGTTGAGCTATGTCCGGAAATCTGTAGTTTCTTTCGGTCGTGTGCACAGCAGATGCCAGACCATGGTTTCTTCACAGTAGTTCAGGTGTGCCGGGTGATGTTTGAAAATACATACTTGTAGTACAACAAATAGGACCCATCTTCTCCGTATCTCTACATTCCAGTTCTGACTGTGAGGTAGTCATACAACACACAAACAGGTCCTTTAGCCCCTTTGTCTGGGCCTAACTTAGTCCCATTGACCCGGATCTGGATCATTTCCCTCAATACCCCTCTCATCCTTGTATATACCCAAACTTCTAATCATTGAAATGGAGCCCATATTCACCACTTCCACTGGTAGCTCATTCCACGCTCTTACCACTCTGAGTGAAGATGTTCTTCTTCATGTTTAACCTTTCCCCTTTAACCTATGATATCTAGTTCTAGTCTCACCCAATTTCAGTGGAAAACGCCTGCTTGCATTTACCCTATCTATAGCTCTCCTAGTTTTATATACATCTATCAAATCTCCCCTCTTTCTCCTCTCTAGGGGGCCCACCCTTCCTGGAAGTCCCCCACCGTATCCATTGTGACCCCATGCTCCCCCTCCAAGGACACTCGGGCATGAACGTATCCCCAGAAGGCAGTCAGCAGAGCTCTCGACTGTCCGCTGCCAATGGCCACCTTGCTGGCCAGGCCCAGGAGCCAGATCATCCGAGTGATCCGCCCCCTTCTGTCCTGGGTGCCCATATATCAAGAGCGCGGGGCTGACGTGTAGCCAGAACCTGAGGAGCAGCCCCCTTCAGCTATTCAAATAGGGGCTGCAACTTCTCACACTCCATATAAACGTGGTACACTGACTCCTCCCGGTCACAGAATGGACAGGTGGATGGGGTGTCAGTGAACTGACATAAAAACCTGTTGCATGGTACTGCCCTATCCAATACCTTCCACTCCAGGTCCCCAGTGTACAGGGGAAGGACCCCTACGTAAAGAGATTTCCACTGGGGACGGGCGCTGTCTGATTTCTCTCTGTGACCATCTCTGCATAAACAGTATAGCACAGGAAAAGGACCTTCAGCCCATTATATCTCTGCTGACCAGAATAATCTAACTAATCCCATCTGCCTGAATGGGGCCTATATTCCTCCATTTTCTGCCTGTTCATGTGTCGAAGTGGCTGTCACGCATTGCTATCATACAGTATTTGCCTCAACGATCTTGATGGGAATCTCATTTCAGGCACCTAACCTCTCTCTGTATCATCGTTACTGCTGTGTGCTGTGTCGTATGACATGGGCGATCATTTTCTTTCCATCCCCACTGTGGTACTTAGGCAAATTTTCCTGCAGAACTGGTTTGCCATTGCCTTCTGGGTAGTCCCTTTACTAGGCAGGTGACCCCAGCCATTATCAAAACTCTTCAGAGGTTGTCTCTCTGGTGTCAGTGGTCGCATAACTAGGACTTGTGATGTGCACTGGCTGCTCATATGACCATCCACCACCTGCTCTCATGGCTTCACGTGACCCTGAATTTTTGGGGTGGGGGGTGTGGGGGCTAAGCAGATGCTACACCTTGCCCAAGGGTAACCTGCAGGCTTGCGGAGGGAAGGAGGCTTTACACCTTTGCTAGAGATGTATCTCCATCCGCCACCCATTCTCTCTGTATATAGAAAAACAAACTTGCCTCATCCATCTCCTTTGAACTTTTCCCTCTTTCACCTTAAACCTTTGCCCTCTAGTATTTGACATTTCCAGTTTTGGGTGGGGAGAGCTTATCTACCCTTTCTCACTTTCAAGGACTCTACAACTCCTGTTCTCAGTTATTTATATTTTATTTGAACAATTTTTATTCTTTTACACATTGGTTGTTTGCCAGTCTTTGTTTTTGGATAGTTTTTTTTCTTAAATTCTATTTATTCATTTTCCTGTAGATGTCTGCAAGAAAATGTATCCCAAAGATATGGTAACGTAGTTAGAGCTACAAAATACACTTGGACTAAGATGTTAACTGTCCTGTGCTATCACCAGTGGGATCATCAGTTGTGATCAAGACTCCCTCGAGGTGGTGGGCCAGCGGTGCTAAAGCACCACCTCCCACTGGTGAGCTTAAAAACTTGGCATCTGCCTCTAGCAGAGTTGTTGGTCACTTCCATCCAACAGATAGTCTGCTCTTCAGGTGTCTATGCACACTTTGATAAGTTTATGTCAAAGTTCAAAGTAAATTTATTTGTCAAAGTACATATATGTCACCACATACAACCCTGAGATTAATTTTCTTATGAGCATAATCAATAAATCTATAGAATGATAACTATAACAGCATCAATGAAAGGCTGCCCAACTAGGGCGTTCAAGCAGAATGCAGAAGGCAACACACTGCAAATGCAGAAAGACGAAACAATGGTGTAAATAAAGAAGCAGTAAATATTGAGAACATGAGATGAAGAGTCCTTGAATGTAGGAACATTTCAATGAACTTTGAATTTTGACCTTGACCATATCCCTCATAATTTATCTATCAGGTCTCCCTCAGCCTCTGACATTCCAGAGAAAACAAACCAAGTTTGTTCAACTTCTCCTTAGAACTCATACCCTCTAATGTAGACTGCATCCTGTTGAGCCTCTTCTGCACCCTCTCCAAATCCTCCACATCTTTCCTGTAATGAGTGCAACTAGAACTGCACATGATACTCCAAATGTGGCCTAATTGAGGTTTTATACAATGGCAATATAACTTCCCAACTTTTAAAGTCAGCACCTAACTGATGAAGGTAAACAGGTCTTGAGCCTTTTTTCAATTTCAGATTCAGATTGCACTGGACTTCAAGGCAAGTGGTCTCAGGGTTGAATCCGGCAGGCTCCATGCATGCTTTCCATCCATGTTGGGTTGAGCATCAAGCTAGCAACTCAGCCTCGTTTAAAAAAAAACAGACACAATGCTAAAGAAAAGGCAAGATTGCTACCCAATGTGGCACAAGGTGCAGAAAAGAACAACACGATTTTAGATTCAGATTTAATGATCAAAGTGATTTTTGACTGTGGAATGATTGATGGTGCCAGACAGGGTGGTTTGAGTATCTCAGAAACTGCTGTTCTTTTGGATTTTCATGCTCAACTGTATCTAGAGTTTACAGAGAATGGTGCAACAAGCAAAAAAAAAATCTATTGTGCAGCAGTTTTGTGGATGAAATTGCCTTGTTAATGAGCGAGGTCAGAGGAGAATGGCCAGATTGGTTCAAGCTGACAGGAAGGTGACAGTAACTCAAATAACCACACATTACAACAGTGGTGTGTGGAAGAGCGTCTCTGAACCCACAACACATCGAACCTTGAAGTGGATGGGCTACAACAGCAGAAAACCATGGACAGACACACAGTGGCTGCCTAATATACAAAACGTACCTAATAAAGTGGCCATTTGGTGTATATCTGTAGAGTCATTACAACCTTGCACTGATTCTTTATCCTGTGTTTATCCAGTTCTTTACTGTCTTTTTGATAGCATTTTCTCAGTCACAACAGTCCATTTTGCTTTACATAAATAATTCCCCTCTCTCTTCAGTTCCCAATTAACTGTGGAGCTTGCTATAGCCTTTCAAAGTATAGTTGAGAGTCATCGACAGCAAAAGGTTTGAAGCTATGCACAGACCAGACTAGGTAAAGATGGCCTTGAAGGTCGCATGTGACCCAGGTAAATTTCACAATAATCTGGTGAAGGCATGGGTCTCGAGTATCAACAATATCAACAACATCCTAGGCCTAACACGTTAACCAGGAAGAAGGCACGCCACTGGCGCTACTCGATTGAGATTTGGGATGTATCTTCAAATCAAATCAAAATCAAATTACGTTTAATTATCATTCAAACCAGATAGTCAAATGAGACAGTGTTCCTCTGGGGCTGAAGTGCCATTCAAAATAGTAAGAGGGAGAAAAATAAACACACCTCGTTACTCAAGGAAACACACGTATAGTCCAAGACCCTGAGCAAGATGCAAATTGATTACAGCTCATGGCAATCCAGGCTGTCATTCCACCAGTTGAACACTGGAGGGCAGCACTGACGGGAGAGGCCAGCCCTAAATGAGCCTCCAATGCCATGCTACACTGCCTCAGGTGTCCCCTCACCTGGACTGCAGCAGCAGGCAAGCCCGCAGCTTGAGGCCCGGACCTTGCAACTGAGGCCATATTTGGTAAGAATTCTGACTAGTTGCATCTTAGTCTCCAAAGCACAGGATCACAAGAGGCTGCAGAGGGCTATAGACTTGGCTATTTTCCTCACAGGCACAACCCTCCCCACCATCAAGGATATCCTGAAGAGGTGGTGCGTCCAGAAGCCAGCATCCACTACTAAGGATGTCCACCATCTGGGACGTGCCCTATTTGCATTACCACCATCAGAGAGGAGGTACAGGAGCCTGTAGACCCACACACACAACAGATTAAGATCGGCATCTTCCCCCGTGCCATCAGATTTCTGAATAATGGTGTCCACGAACACTACCTTGCACTATTTAGGTTGTGCCCACCTTGGTGAGACCTGTCATAAATTGGGGAACCGCCTCATTGAGCACCTCCGCATCATCGCCACAAGCGGGACTTCCCGGTGGCCAAGCATTTTAATCCCGATTCCTATTCCCCTTCTGACATGTCGATCCATGGCCTCCTCTTCTGCCAAGATGAGGCCACCCTCAGGGTGGAGGAGAACCACCTTATATTCCATCTGGGTAGCCTCCAAACTGGTGGCATGAATATCGATTTCTCCTGGTAAATAGATCCTCCTCCCCCCCTCCTCCATTCCCCACTCTGACTTTTACCTCTTCTCACCTGCGTACTACTACCCCTGGCTTCTCTCCTCCTCCTTCCCTTTCTTCGATAATCCACTCTTCTCTCCAATCAGATTCCTTCCTCTCCAGCCCTTGACTGTTCCCACTCACCTAACTTCACTTATCACCTCTAGCTGTTCTTCTTCCCCTCCCACCCACCTTTTTATTCTGGCATGTTCCCCTTCCTGTAAAAGGGTCTTGGCCCAAAACGTTGACTGTCTGTTCATTTCCGTGGATGCTGCCTGATCAGCTGTGTTTCTCAGAATCAGAATCAGGTTTAATATCACCGGCATATGTTGTGAAATTTGTTAATTTTGCGGCAGCAGTACAATGCAAAAGCATGATAAGTATAGAAAGAAAAATGAATTACAGTAAATATATATATATATATATATATATATATATATAAAGCGTGTTGGTGCGTGGCCAAGGGGTTAAGGCGTTCCTCTAGTGATTCAAAGGTTGCTAGTTCGAGCCTTGGCTGAGGTAGCATGTGGGCCCTTGAGCAAAGCACTTAACCACACATTGCTCTGCGACAACACCAGTGCCAAGCTGTATGGGTCCTAATGCCCTTCCCTTGGACAACATCGGTGGAATGGACTGGGGAGACTTGCAGTATGGGCAACAGCTGGTCTTCCATACAACCTTGGCCAGGCGTGTGCCCTGGAAACCTTCCAATGTGCAAATCCATGGTCTCATGAAACTAATGGATGCCTGTATTAATATTATATATTAATTAGTTGAATTAAGATAAGTAGTGCAAAACCACAAATTTAAAAAAATGGTAGTGAGGTAGTGTTCATGGGTTCAGTCCATTCAGAAATCGGATGATAGAGGAGAAGGAGCTTTTCCTGAATTGCCGAGTATGTGCCTTCAGGCTCTGTACCTCTTTCCAATAAGAAAAGGGATCACCTGGATGATGGGGGTCCTTGATGATAGACGTCGCCTTTCTGAAGCACTGCTCCTCTAAGATTAGATTAGATTCAACTTTATTGTCATTGTGCCAAGCACAGATATAAAGCCAATGAAATGCAGTTAGCATCTGACCAGAAATGCAAAGAATAGTGTTATTTACAAAATAACTGCGAATAAAACAAGTGCTACAGCACACAAATATAAAAGTACTGAGACAGTACAATACGGACGCAATACTGCTTAGCGCTGTGATGAGAGGTTCAGCAGTGTCACAGCCTCAGGGAAGAAGCTCTTCCTGTGCCTGCCGGTGCGGGAGCGGAGGCTCCTGTAGTGCCTACTGGATGGGAGGAGAGTAAAAAGTCCACAGTTAGGGTGAGATGCATCCTTGATAATGCTTTTCGCCCTGCCCAGGCAGCGTTTATGGTAGATGTTCTCAATGGTGGGCAATTGGGTGCCGATAATCCACTGGGCAGTTTTCACCACACACTGGAGTGCTTTGCGGTCCGATACGGGACAATTGCCATACCGCACTGAGATGCAGTTGGTGAGTATGCTCTCAATGGTACAATGGTAAAAGTCAGTCAGTATCCTGGGACAGAGGTGAGCTTTCCAGATGCTCTGCAGGAAATAAAGGTGCTGTTGCACCTTTTTGATCAGGATGGAGGAGTTCAGGGACCAGGTGAAATCCTCGGAAATGTGGACACCAAGGAATTTAGTAGTCATAGTCATAGTCATAGTCATACTTTATTGATCCCGGGGGAAATTGGTTTTCGCTACAGTTGCACCATAAATAATTAAATAGTAATATGTAAATTATGCCAGGAAATAAGTCCAGGACCAGCCTATTGGCTCAGGGTGTCTGACCCTCCAAGGGAGAATTTGAAGCTTGACACATGCTCCACTACAGCTCCGTTGAAGATATCTTGGATATTATAGAGGCTGGTACTGTACCCATGATAGAGCCTCCAGCATTTTGTGTGTTTTAAAAACGCAAACAACAGGAATTCTGCAGATGCTGGAAATTCAAGCAACACACATCAAAGTTGCTGGTGAACGCAGCAGGCCAGGCAGCATCTCTAGGAAGAGGTACAGTCAACGTATCAGGCCGAGACCCTTCGTCAGGAGACCCTTTGTGTGTGTTGCTTTGTAAATTATAGTGATTTGTATGTTTTACACTATGCTCCCACAAAAAGAAAACAAACTGCATGACACGTCAGTGATAATAATCTTGATTATGATTCGTTGATGTTAAACTTGACACTGAGGCCTCTGAGCCTCTGTGCGCTTCTGCTGACCTCCCAGCGACAGATGGTGCTGCAGCACCACCAGTGAAGGCGGGAAGTGTCTCTGACGGGCAACGTCAGCTAGCTAATTAACATCGAAAGCCTGTTTGTCAATCACCCATATCTGTTTTCCATTGGGGGAAAAGGTAGAAAACGGACGAATCAATGGGAAACTCCCACTGAGATTGAGATAAAGGCAGGACTTTAATCATCAAGGTCAAACACGATTAGCGAATGGTTGAAAGACGTCTGGGCGAGAATTTTTAATATTTTACGAAACTTTATTCATAATAAATATATATAACTATTCTTAACTATACTACTGAAGTTACACTACTGAATGCGAAGAATAAAAGGAAGCTATCTGTCTGTCTGTATCTTGTTTTACGGCGGTTGGCATCCAGCTTAATGGTGCATTACCGCCACCCTCTGCTCCAGAATGTGCACTAGACATACATTCTAAATCCCTTCACCCAATTGCGCGCGCACACACACAGACACACACACACACAAACCTACACTTCACCCTCCCATCTTTGACCATCCTAGTATCCTATTCCTGTTTATTCATCATATTCTATAAAAAAACCCTGTACCCCTTAAAAATGCTAAAAATACCCGGACTTGTGCTCTCACCCATGCCCAGCAACCTTTTTAATGTGAATTCCTGCATCCCCAACTCCCTTAATTTATTTCTCATCATTTCTCTCTGTATCCCATACTTCCTGCAACTCAGAACTACATGTTCTACTGACTCCTCTTCCTGACATTCCTCACACAATCCTGTCTGGTGTTTCCCTATCATTTTCAATGTTTTGTTTAATGCACAATGCCCCAGCCTTAACCTAGTCCACACAATTTCCTCTCTTCTGTTTCCATTACCTACCCTAGTAACTGCAACATTCTTTTGTATTTGATATAAATGCCTCCCTTTCCCCTCCCTGTCCCATCTTTCTTGCCACATTCGGTTGACTTTTTCCCCAGATTACACACTTAACCTCTGCTTTACTGATACTAATGTGCATTTCTACATTTTCTTTCTTTAACGCCCTCGTTGCCAACTCATCCACCCTCTTATTCCCCTTCACCCCCTAAAAAGGAAGCTAATCCAATAGATACGATTTTAGACGAAGGGGCGTTTCATTTATACCCAATCAAAACAGGGATTTTATAGTGTTCACTCAATGTGGAAAACTGAACTGCATTGGGCTTTTTGATTTATTGCCGTGTTCAAAAGATTGCACGTAAACGAGCTCCGGATGGAGAGATACGGGGAGGGGGCGGATTCATTGTTGATTGACTTTTCATGTAGTCAGTAAGAATCGTCGACTGATCGGACGCAGTGCCGTTTATTTTTTGATTGCTGTAGATATTAGCCAATAAAAATGCTGAGAAAACATCCAATACGCATGTTGGCTTTATGGAAAGAGGCCGAATTCAATGTTAACGGACGTGTATGTTGACCAATCGAGACGCAGATCGTAAAGACACAATCCAATGAGAGCAAGGCAGAGGTTGCTCCGGGAGACGCGGGGAGATCGGCCTAGCATCGCGCGGGATACAATTGTTGGGGAAATTAGGGAGCTGGGCATTTGGCTTTGGAGCGCCAATTGAGTCCGAGGATCAGAGCGGGTGACGGGCCTTCTGCGGGGCAGCGGCCTGGAACCGATCCCCGGCCTGCAGGGTGGAAGCAGGCCTGGGATCCCCGGGCGTTAACTCATACTGCAAATTGAAAGGGCGACTGGCTGCATTGGGAGATAGCGAGTGGTACGCTGCTTTTGGCTGCGTCTCCGCTTACTGTACTGAGACAGTACTGTATTGCATTGGAATCCACTGCATTGCACTGGGTAACATTTAGCAGAGACCCTTGCATTGCTCTGCCTTCCGGGGTATTGCTTTGAAATATTTTGCGTAGATTGAAACGTATTTTGCCTTTTTGAGTTTAAAATTTCCAATAGCAGGCGAGCAGAATTCTGCAGCTATCCAAAGACTTTGATTTGGCACCATCTACGTATCTATCTTGTGGCGTTTGCTTGCTCGCTGGTTCTGATTCGGTCAAGGGAAAGTAGACTGTTCCATCAGAATGACCTCTGCATCTACAAAGGTAAGCAGTGTCATTTTTAAAAGTCAAATTGTAAATATTGAATAAGCTCTTAAATATACACTAATAATGAGAACAGGGAGAAACATAGAACCCCTACAGCACAATACAGGCCCTTCAGCCCACAAAGCTGTGCCAAACATGTCCTTACCTGAGAAATTACCTAGGGTTACCCATAGCGCTTTATTTTTCTGAGCTCCATGTACCTGTCCAGGAGTCTCTTAAAAGACCCTATCGTATCCGCTTCCACAACCGTCGCCGGCAGCCCACTCACCACTCTCTGCGTAAAAAAATACCCGATATCTCCTTTGTATCTACTTCCATTTCCTCTGTACCTTAGAACTATGCCCTCCCGTGCTAGCCATTTCAGCCCTGGGAAAAGCCTCCGACTATCCACACGATCAATGCCTCTCATCATCTTATACAGCTCTGTCAGGTCACCTCTCATCCTCCATTGCTCCAAGGAGAAAAGGCCGAGTTCACTCAACCTATTCTCGTAAGGCATGCTCCCCAATCCAGGCAACATCCTTGTAAATCTCCTCTGCACTCTTTCTATGGTTTCCGTATTCTTCATATGGTGAGGCAACCAGAACTGAGCACAGTACTCCAAGTGGGGTCTGACCAGGGTCATATAGCTGCAACATTATGTTTCGGGTCCTAAACTCAATCCCACAATTGTTGAAGGCTAATGCACCGTATGCTTTCTTAACCACAGAGTCAACCTGCGCAGCAGCTTTGAGTGTCCTGTGGACTCGGACCCCAAGATCCCTCTCATCTGCCACACTGCCAAGAGTCTTACCATTAATACTATATTCTGTCATATTTGACCTACCAGAATGAACCACCTCACACTTATCTGAGTTGAACTCCATCTACCACTTCTCAGCCCAGTTTTGCTTCCTTTCAATGTCCTGCTGTAACCTCTGACAGCCCTCCACACTATCCACAACACCCCCAACCTTTGTGTCATCAGCAAATTTACTAACCTGTCCCTCCACTTCTTTATCCAGGTAATTTATAAAAATCACGAAGAGTAGTGGTCCCAGAACAGATTCCTGAGGCACACCACTGATGACTGACCTCCATGCAGAATATGCCCTGTCTACAACCACTCTTTGCCTTCTGTGGGCAAGCCAGTTCTAGATCCACAAAGCAATTTCCCCTTGGATCCCATGTCTCCTTTTTTTTCGCATGGGGTATCTTGTCAAATGCGTTACTGAAATCCTTACTGATATACACTACATCCTCTGCTCTACCATCATCAGTCTGTTTAGTCACATCCTCAGAATGGGAGAGAATAGAATGAGATGCTTGTTGCAAACTCTAAAGCAACACACACAAAATGCTGGAGCGACTCAGCAGCTCAGGCAGCATCTATGAAAATGAATAAGCAGCTAACCTTCAGGCTGAGACCCTTCAGGACTGAGAAGGAAAGGGGGATATGCCAGATTTCTTCCCCCTTCATTTTCAGTCCTGAGGAAGGGTCTCAGTCGGAAATATTGGTTATTTACTCATTTCCATGGATGGTGCCTGACCTATTGAGTTTCTCCAGCGTTTACTGTGTGTTGCTTTGGATTTCCAGCATCTAGAAACTTATTTATGTTTATTATTGTAATCTCTAACACTGCTTTCAGTAAGCATTTAAATCTGAGCCAAATGGTCATTAACTCTGGAGGCATAAAACATTTCATCAATCAGACTATTTTTAAAAATTACTAGTTCTGATGCAGGGTCTCGACCTGAAACATATGCCTCCGCCCCTCTCCCGCCTCCCCTCTGGGATTGGCATTTATTGTTTTTTTTCTCCAATTGTCCCTGAATTAAGATGGCATTTGTAGGGTTAGACTTGGTAAAGACAACAGTGTCAAATTTCAGATTCATTGGGGTGGCACGGTAGCGTAGTGCTTGGCACAATGCTTTCGGTACTAGTCAAGCGGGTTCATTTCCCGCCGCTGCCTGTAAGGAGTTTGTACATTCTCCCTGTGACTGCATGAGTTTCCTCTGAGTGCTCTGGTTTTCTCCCACGGTCCAAAGATGTACGGTACTGGTTGGTAGGTTAATTGGTGCAGAAGGAAGTGCCTTTTCTTCAGTTGCCTGAAGTCAATTCCAGTCTGCTGTGAGACCCAGTTTAGATTGGGAGACCGCTTTGTCGAGCACCTTCAGTCCATCTGCAGCAAAAAGCGGGATTTCCCAGTGACCTCCTATTTCAGTTCTACTTCCCATTCCCCTTCCAACATGTCGGTCCACGGGCACCTCCACTGCCGTGATGAGGCCACACTCAGGTTGGAGGAGCAACACCTTGTATTCCGTCTGGGTAGCCTCAAAACTGGTAACATGAATATCAGTTTCTCGAACTTGTGGTAATTGCCCCCCTTCTCTCCTTCACCGTTCCTCATTCCCATTTCCCTCTCACCTTCTCTCCTTACCTGCCCATCACCTCCCTCTGGTGCTCCTCCCCCTTCCCTTTCTTCCATGGTCTTCTATCCTTTCCTATCAGATTCCCCCCCACCTTCTCCAGCCCTTACCAATCAGTTTCCCAGCTCTTTGCAGCTTGTATTTCTTACTCCCCTCCCCCCACCACATTAATCTGACTTCTTCCCCCTTCCTTTCCAATCCTGATGACGAGTCTGAGCCCGAAACATAGACTGTTTATTGCCATCCATGGATGCTGACTGACCTGCAGAGCTCCTCCAGCACATTGGTACACACAGTCTCCAGTTTGCATTCAGATTTTACGGATTTCCTCCGGGACCGTTGTTCCCTTCCTCCAGCTAGAGACAAGTGGGTTGGTAGGTTGATTGGCCACAGTAAAGTGCTCTGAGTATGTACCTGCGAGGTAGAATTTGGGATGCAGGTTCAATGCGCAGGATCAGAAGCATAGATTTGTAAATTCAACCATTGCCATCATGGGCACAACTTTCCCCACCACCTTCAAAAGGTGGCATCTCAAGTGTCTATCATTAGGGACCTTTACCACCTGGGACATTTCCTCTTCCCATTACTACCATCATGGAGGAGGTACCAGGGTCTGAAGACCCGCACTCAAAGTTTTAGGATCAGCTTCTTCCCCCCTGTTATCCATGGTCCATGAACCCATGATGACTGCCTTGTTTGTAGTCTTCATTCATTCATTTATTCATCTTTGTAATTTATTAATAATTACAGTATTTTTATGTTCTTGCTGCCAAGAGCATCCTTTTCCACACCATAGATGCTGCCTGACCTGCCGAGTTTCTCCAGCAGTTTGTGTGCGTGTTGCTCTGGATTTCCAATGTCTGCGGAATATTTTGTGTTCTTGATTAGTTGGATACCGATACTGACCAATTAGTAACCTTGTGTATGTTTGTTTAAAGTCTTGTTATTGAGATACAGCATGGAATCGGCCCTTCGAGCCGCTCTACCCAGCAACCCCGCTGATTTAACCCTGGCCCAATTTACAATGACCAATTAACCTACTGACTGGTATGTCTTTGGACTGTAGTAGGAAACCAGATCACCCAGAGGAAACCTGTGCAGTCACGGGGAGAACGTACAGAGCCCTGACTGACAGCGGTGGGAATTGAACCCAGGTCACTGGTACTGGCCACTGATGCTAACCACTACGTTACCATGCTGCCCGCCGTGTTCATTTTCCTTATTTATATGATGGTTCTCCAATCACACTATAGTAATACAGGTTTTAATAATCCAATAGTCTCCTCATTGTAGGCCAATAATACTTTAGAATTAGTAAATTAGTTGATCAATAGTGTCACCCTAGAATTGTTTATTTATATATAAATAGTATATATCGTATAAATAAAATATAGGGAGAGGGAGAGATCAGATCACCCCTCGGCAGAGCTCTCACCTTCCCTCTGACCTTGCAGGTGGGCGAGATATTCTCTGCAGCCGGTGCTGCCTTCACCAAGCTGGGAGAGTTGACCATGCAGCTTCACCCGGTGGCCGATTCCTCGCCGGCTGGGTAAGTGGCTATCTACAGGAGTCTGGCATGAGGCGGTACGTTTCAAGACTATTTTTGTCCCCCAATTCCTGACCTCCCACTTCTGAAAACTTTGCCCCTAGTACCTTACAGGCCACCACACCCTGGGGTAAGGTCCAGCTGTTGTTGACTAAAGTGTGCCACTCATCCCATTAAAGAAGGACAGTCAACGTAAATTTATCATCAAAGTATTGATTACTATACATTATTGAGATTTATTTTCTTGCTGGCATTTCAAGTGGTTCAATTTATTATCAGAGAATGTATACAGTACACAACCAGAAATTCTTACTCTTCCCAGACATCCACGAAAAACAGAAGAACCCCAAAATGAATGAACGATTGAAAAATGTTAGAACTCCAAAGCCCCTCTCCCCTCCCCATACAAGCAGCAGTGCCCCTCCCTCCCCCCACCCATTTCGGCGAAAAGCGTCAGTGCCCACTACCCACCAAGCAACTGCAAAGCACCTAAAGAGAAACCATGATCTGCAGTCAACAAAAACTATTGTTTACTCGACAGTTTGACATGCCACAGCCACTCTCTCTCACTAACAAGGAACAGAGAGATGTCACAGCAAGATTTTCACAGTGAAAATACAGGAAAATAAAGAAGTACAATAAAATTTATGAAGACTATTATGCATAAACAAAGACTGACAAATGACCAATTATCACTTGAACAGAGTCACTGGAGAGACAGCTGGTAGGTACGGTCTCTTTATTCAACAAAATGAGATACAGCAGGCATCATATTGAGACCCTTTCAGAGGAAGAGGCCTGCTTGACCCAAATTTATATGATATTATATGATACTATATGCTAAAGATCAAAGGACAATTCTATATTTACAATGTATCTAGAATACTTCTGTTTGAATTATGTATAACTTTAACACCTACTTTGCACCCATACTCCATCACCAAAGTGAATTTTAAATCAGCATTGTCTGGTCTTGCAATGAACTGTGGTTCGTGACTCTTGGGAACCTATTGTCCAGAGCTGCATTTTAAATTTAATCGAAGGTCTATATTCAGATTTGAAGATTGGTGGCTGAAGTTAATGTTTTGCTCTAAGTCCAGAATATGCTGCAACACAACGTGCAAACAAAACACATTGTGCAAACATTAAAGAAAATTGAGAACATGAATTGTAGAGTCCTTGAAAATGTTTGTAGGTTGTAGATTTACTTTGTAGTTCAGAGTTGAGGTGAGTGAAGTTATCCATGCTGGTTCAGGAGCTGGATGGTTGTAGAGTGGTAACTGTTCCTGAACTTGGTGGTGTGGACCTATTCTCTTGTACCTTCTGCCCAATGGTAGTAGTAAGAAAAGAGCCTAACCTGGTTGGTTGGGGTTGCTGCTTTCTTGTGGGAGCACTCCTTGTAAATGTGCTCAACAGTGGGGAGGGCTTTGTCTTTGACGGACTGGGCTATAACCACCATTTTCTGTAGTCTTTTCCATTCCTGGGCAATGGTATTCCCATACTTGGCAGTGATGCAGCTCCTCGGGATACAGTGGTCGAAGCTGTGCAAGTACAGGAATTGTCTTGACTGCTTGCACCTAACCCATGACATGTATACGGGGTGGTAGATTTGTCGGGAAACTGCTTCATCCTGGTGCCTGATTCAGTCACCATGTGGGCTTGACCTTCGCCTCAGTCATGCTGTTTTCATTGACCTTTCATCAGCACTAAGAACATGCATGCCTGTGTGGCGGCTGCCTCGTGGCTCCAGTGACCTTCCTTAGATCCTGATCTCTGTGTGGAAGTTGCGTGTTCTCCCTGTGACTGTGGCCTCCCAGTGCTCAGGTTTCCTCCGCATCCCAGAGATGGGCAGGGCGATAGGATAATTGTCCACCATAAATTGACACTGGTCTGTAGGTGAGGAGCAAAACATGGGGGGAGTTGATGGGAATGCGGGGAAAATAAAACAGGATTCGCACAGATGGGTGCTGGATGGTTAGTACGGACTTAGTGGGTCGAGTGGTCATTTCCATGCAGAGTTTCGGTCCTCGTGGAATTTAATTTTGCCTTCCCAGCTCTCCCACATTTTGTTTTCCATTTTTTTTTCTCTCTCTTTCTCTCCTCGCTAGTGCCAAGTGGACGGACACAGAGATTGAGATGCTGCGCTCGGCTGTTAAGCGCTTCGGAGAGGATTTAAACAAAATCAGCACCGTCATCAAAGACCGTACAGTGTAAGCCTGGGGAGCAAGGGTGGAGGGTGATCTCCTGGGGAGCAAAGGAAGTATGAAGCCCACGTCTTCCCCTTTACCATTTCTTAGGTTAGTAGGCTTTAAGCTGAGTGGATGATGGAAGTAGGTACTCTCTTTAAGAAAAAGGCTAATAAGCACTCGAATTGTCAAGGCATGAAGTGGGGTCACTGTTAGTGGTCAACCCGGGCATGGTGTCCCAAAGGGCCCTTCTGTGTGCTCTGTTTTTATAAGGAAGTTCTTGGCAGTCAGCTGGCCAGTCACGTAAAGAAATCTCACAGCAACCTAGCAGCACTATTTTTTAATCAGAACATAGAAAAGTATAGCACTGAAACAGGCTCTTCGCCCCATCTAGTCCATTTAAACTGCCCACTCCCATCGACCTGCACCAGTACCGTAGCCCTCCATGTACCTACCGTCCCGAATCAGGTTTATTATCACCAGCATGTGTCGTGAAATTTGTTAGCAGCAGCAGTTCAATGCAATACATAATTCAGAAGAAGAAGAAAATAATAAGTAAATCAATTATGGTATACGTATATTGAATAGATTAAAATTTGTGCAAAAGTACAGAAATAATACATACTAAAAAAAAAGTGAGGTAGTGTCCAAGGGTTCAATGTCCATTTAGGAATCGGATGGCGGAGAGGAAGAAGCTGTTCCTGAATCGCTGAGTGTGTGCCTTCAGGCTTCTGTACCTCCTACCTGATGGTAACAGTGAGAAAAGGGCCTGTCCTGGGTGTTGGGGTCTTTAATAATGGATGCTGCCTGTCTGAGACACCACTCCTTGAAGATGTCCTGGGTACTTTTTGGGCTAGTACCCAAGATGGAGCCGACTAAATTTACAACCCTCTGCAGCTTCTTTCGGTCCTGTGCAGTAGCCTCCCCATACCAGACAGTGATGCAGCCTGTCAGAATGCTCTCGATACATCTATAGAAGTTTTTGAGTGTATTTGTTGACATACCAAATCTCTTCAAACTCCTAATGTTAGTTGCTGACTTGCCACCTTTATAACTGCATTGATATGTTGGGACCAGGTTAGGTCCTCTGAGATTTTGACACCCAGGAACTTGAAACTGCTCACTCTCTCTACTTCTGATTCCTCTGAGGATTGGTATGTGTTCCTTTGTCTTGCCGTTCCTGAAGTCCACAATCAGCTCTTTCATCTTACTGACGTTGAGTGCCAGGTTGTTGCTGCGACACCACTCCACTAGTTGGCATATCTCACTCCTGTACACCCTCTCATCACCACCTGAAATTCTACCAACAGTGATTGTATTGTCAGCAAATTTATAGATGGTATTTGAGCTATGCCTAGCCACACAGTCATGTATATACAGAGAGTAGAGCAGTGGGCTAAGCAGGTTTGATCATCAGTGAAGAGGAGATATTGTCACCAATCCGCACAGATTGTGGTCTTCTGGTTAGGAAGTCGAGGATCCAATTGCGGAGGAAGGTAAAGAGGCCCAGGTTCTGTAACTTCTCAATCAGGATTGTGGGAATGAGGTGTTAAATGCTGAGCTATAGTCAATGAATAGCATCCTGACCTAGGTGTTTGCATTGCCCAGGTGGTCTAAGGCCATGTGAAGAGCCATTGAGATTGTATCTGCCATTGACCTATTGTGGCGATAGGCAAATAGGTCAACCATGTACCTATCTAAACTTCTCTTAAACAGTGAAATAGAACTTGCATGAATCATGCTGGTAGCTCATGCCACACTCTCACAACCCTCTGAGTGAAGATGTTTCCCCTTGTGTTCCCCTTAAACTTTTCACCTTTCACCCTTAATCTGTGACCTCTCGTAATCCCACCCAACCTCCGTGGAAAAAGCCTGCTTGCATTTACCATATCTATATCCTCATAATTTTGTGCGCCTCTATCAAATCTCCTCTCAATCTTCTGTTTAAAGGAATAAAGTCCTAGCCTCGTCAGTGTTTCTGTATAACTTAGTTCCTTCAGATTGAGCAACATTCTTTCAACCTTATTTACATCTTTCCTGTAGGTAGGTGACCAAAACTGCACACCTACTCTAAGACCGATCTAACCCTTCCCTTCTACGTAACTTTACATTTTTCTATCATCCTTGTGCCTAAGAGTTTCTTAAATGCCACTAATGTATCTGCCTCCACCATCACCCCTTGTAGGTTTTCCACGCACCCACCAGAACATACCCCTGGCATCTCCCCTATACGTTTTTCTGATCCCCTTAAAATTATGCCCCCTTTTAGCTATTTCTGCCCCTGTGGAAAATTCTCTGTCTGTCTATTTTATCTATGCCTCATCTTGTACACCTCTCACCTTCCTTTGTTCCGTAGGGAAAATTCATAGCTTGTTCAGCCTGTCTTCAATAGACGTGCCCTCCAGTCCAGACAGCACCCTGGTAAATCTCTGTGGTTAAACATTAAACAGATGTCAAATAAAAATTGAAACATTCCTTTAAAAGAAGTATATTAAATATGAAATGTTTTTATTAATCCTTTGCAGTTTCAGATATTTTTGTAAAATTTCTTTCCCCACAATGCTTGCTATTTCATTACACTCAGTGGTTATTTTATTAGGTACACCTGTACACTTGCTCATTAATGCAAATATCTAATCAGCCAATCACGTGGCTGCAACTCAGTGCATAAAACCATACAGACATGGTCAAAAGGTTCAGTTGTTGTACTGACCAAACGTCAGAATGGGGAAGAAATGTGATCTAAGTGACATTGACTGTTGGTGCCAGACAGGGTGGTATGAGTATCTCAGAAATTGCTGAATTCCTGGGATTTTCATGCACAGCAGTCTCTAAAGTTTAAAGAGAATGGTGTGGAAAAAACAAAACAAACATCCAGTGAGTGGCAGTTCTGTGGGTGAAAGTGCCTTGTTACTGAGAGAGATCAGAGAAAAATGGCTAGACTGGTTCAACCTGACGAAATCAGAACTGGGTTTAATATCACCAGCAAATGCCTTTACAGCAGCAGCATGATGCAATACATAACAACAGAAAAAAAATTACAGATTTACTTTAAGTTTTATATATAGTTGAATAAGTAGTGCAAAATAGAAATAAAACAGTAGTGAACAAGGTGACAGTAACCACGTTACAACACTGGTATGCAGGAGAGCACCTCTGAACGCACAACATGTCAAACTTCAAAGTGGATGGGTAGCAGCAGGTGATCATACTGGGTTCCACTCCTGTGGCCACTTTAATAGGGACACTCCTGTACCTAATTAGTGGCCACTGAATGTAAAATGTAAGATTGCAGGCTATTGTACTTTGGGACTGGTTCATTAAAAACCAGAAATTTAGGTCAATTTGTCTAACCTACTTTGATTCCATTGGAAAAGATAGCAGACAGTGCTGGAATTTCTGCATAGAAAAGCTATAAGTGAAATCTCAAAGTTGCTGCAAGATTTAGAGTGATGTTTCATAGAATTTCATCCCATTGAATTTCAAATGAATAGACATTGAAAGCACGTTGAATAGAGCTAATATAGGCAACGTCCATTATTAAGGACCCCCATCACCCAGGACATGTCCTCTTCTCATCAGGGAGGAGGTACAGGAGCCTGAAGGCACACACTCAACGATTGAAGAACAGCTTCTTCTCCTCTGCCATCTGATTTCTGAATGGACGTTGAACCCATGAACTCTACCTCACTTTTTATAATATATATTTCTGTTTTTAATCTATTTAATAAACATATGCTTACTGAAATTTACTTATTTTTTTGCTTTCTATTTTATCATGTATTGCATTGTACTGCTGCTGCTAATTTAACAAATTTCACAACATATGCTGGTGATAATAAACCTGATTCTGATTCTAATATAAAACACAGGAGAGTACAGTATAGGTGTAGGCCGTTCCACCCACAGTGTTGTATCGAACGAGCTAAAAAGCAAATCAAAAACATCCAAACATTAATCCTTCCTTATGTCCATATCCCTCCATCTCCATTCATGTGCCTATCCACACATCTCCACAAAGCCTCTAATGTGTTTGCCTCTGCCACCATTACCGGCAACGCATTCCATCATCCACCAGTCTATGAGTGAAAAAACTTACCCTTCATATCCTTTTGAACCTAACCCCTTTCACCTTCAATGAATGCCCTCTAGTTTTAGATATTTCTGCCCTGGGAAACAGGTACTCCCTGTCTATCAATGCCTTTCATAATCTAGTAAACCTCTGTCAGATCTCCCCTCAGCCTCTGCCACTCCAGAGAAGACAACCCAAGTTTGTCTAGCCATGAGTTGTATGAGGGCAACTTGTTCTTGCTCACTTTCAAGGACTCTACAACTTATATTCTGTGTATTACTTAATATATTATTTTGTCTTCCTTTGCCTTTGTGTGTTTGCAGTTGTCTTTTGCAAATTGGTTGTTTGTCTATCTTTGTTATATGTGGTTTTTCATGGATACTATTGTGTTGCTCTGTATTTACTGTGAATCTCAGGGTAGTATGTGGAGACATATATGAATGTACTTTGATAATCAATTTACTTTGTGGGGAAATAGAGGATAAAGAGAAATAGATGTAATTGCCATCACCATGTGACTTGTCGTATGATGTGTGCAATCATGACCTTTGGCTGTGACAGTTCTTGGTAAATTTTCTTTTGCAGAAGTGGTTGGCCATTGCCTCCTGGGTAGTGTCTTTACAAGGCAAGCGACCCTAGCCATTTTCAATACTCTTCAGAGATTGTCTGCCTGGCATCAGTGGTCACATAACCAGGGCTTGTGATGAGCACCAGCTGCTCATATGACCATCCACACCTGCTCCCATGACTTCACATGACCCTGGTCGGGGGCAAGGGGGATGCTAAGCAGTTGCTACACCATGCCCAAGAGTGAGCTGTACGCTAGCGGAGGGAAGGAGAGCCTTACCCCTCCTTTGGTCCTTTGATAAAGACATATCTCCACCCTGCCACCCATAGGAACATATAAAAAGCCAAACATTCCTGTCAAATTTTGGTTAATTACAGAAAACACTGATATCAAAAGGCATAGGAGCAGAATCAGGCAATTCAGTCCTTTGAGTCTGCTCTGCCATTCCATCATGCCTCTCAATTCACCATACCTCTCAACCACATTCTCCTGCTTTCTCCCTGATGATTGAAGAATCATCAGGGAGATGACTAATGAAGAATCTATCAACCTCTGCTTTAAATATATCCAATGATTTGGCCTCCGCAGCCGCCTGTGGCAAAAAATTCCACCAATTCACGACCCTCTGGGTAAAGAAACTCATGTCTGTTCTAAAGGGATGTCCTATCCTGAGGCTGTGCCCTCTGGTTCTAGACTCCCCCACCCCCACCCCCCACCTACTGTAGGAAACATTCTCTTCACATTCACTCGATTTAGTTTCTTCAATATTTGCTAGGTTTCAATGAGATCCTGTCTCATACCTATAAACTCCAGTGACTACACCCACAGCCATCAAACACTCCTCATATCTTTTAATGGAATACTGTGAGAAGGGCTTGTCAGTTTGGCAATGTTATCAGACCATGTAATTTTTAAAAGACGGTGGAACATTGGTACAAAGGAACAGTGTTTTAACTCAGTTTGAAATAAAAAGCTGATTATTTCACAATATATTGTGAGCAGGCTTGATGAACATGGTTCCTCTTAGCAGTTAGTTTGACTTTGAGCACTGATGTGTGTGTGTTTAGGATTAATCCTTAACCACAAGAGATTCTTTGAGCCACACAGACCCAGACCCAGACATGACAAACTCCCCCCTCCCCCCCCTCCCCCCCCAACAAGTCAGGCAGCACTGATGAAGAGAAATAAACATTGTTGTTTTGGGCCGAGACCCTTCAGGAAGGGGTTAATATCTCATTTTGCAAGTGACTTGGTCTCTGTTTAATAGGCATATAGAAAAGCTGACAATGGGCTTGTTCTTGGATGATGGACAGCCAATCAGGAAATACCCCACCAAATCCCTTTCCTAACTAATTAATTCCTTGCCAGAAATAGATGAAATGAAGTTCCATATGAATTACTGCCACTTGCTTTTGAATGTTTATTTGAGGAGTACGATATTGCCTGTAATTACCAAAGGGCCTAGTCTTCTTTATTCTGGATAACTGCTGGCTAAAGCTTACTTGTTCATTCAGTGGTCACTTTATTAGGTATCTCCTACACCTAATAAAGTGGCCACTGAGTATGGTTGTGATCTTCTGCTACTGTCGCCCATCCACTTCAAGGTTCGACGTGTTGTGCGTTCAGAGATGATCATCTGCACACCTCTGTTGTAATGTGGTTGTTTTGGGCTACTGTTGCCTTCCTGTCAGTTTGAACAAGTCTGGTCATTCTCCTCTGACCTCTCATTAACAAGGTGTTTTTGTTGGCTCACTGGATGTTTTTTTTTGTTTCTCACAGCATTCACTGTAAACTCTAGAGACTGTTGTGCATGAAAGTGCCAGGGGATCGTGGATGGCACAGTAATGCAGTAGTTAGCACAACGCTTTGCAGTTCCAGTAACCTGGGTAGAATTTCTGCAGCTGTCTGTAAGGAGCTTGCATGTTCTCCCCATGGCTGCATGGGTTTCCTCCAGGTGCTCTGGTTTCTTCCCACAATCCAGAGATGTGCCAGTTGGTTGGTTAATTGGTCATTGTAAATTGTCCCCCAATTAGGCTAGGGTTAAATTGGGTTGCTGGGCAGTGTGACTCGAAGGGCGTATTCCATGCTAAATGGGAATAAATAAATAAATAACATAATTAATAGATAAATCAGCCATTTCTGAAATGCTCAAAACCAGCGGTCCCCAACCACCGGGTCGTGGACCGGTATCGGGCCGCGAGGAAGCGATATGATTTGGCGATACGAGTCAGCTGCACCTTTCCTCATTCCCTGTCACGCCCTCTGTTGAGCTTGAACGCACGCGAGGTCATTACCCACGCGTCATCCATTTCAGCGCGGGAAGGAGATCAACTCCTCGAGCTTGCGAATGACGGCGGGCTTAAAAGTATGTTTGACATAACATCTCTGCCGGCATTCTGGATCAAAGTCAAGGCTAAAAATCCTGAGATAGCCATGAAGGCACTGAAAACGTTGCTTCCATTTCCAACATACCTCTACAATGAATGCAACGAAAACTAAATTGCGGAATAGACTGGACATAAGGAACCCCCTTCGACTATCGCTGTCTCCCGTCGCCCTTCGATGGCACTGTCTTGTTGCAGGAAAACAAGTCCAGGGCTCCCACTGATTCAGCGATACTGGTGCGTTGCAATGATTTTATATGTTCATATGGGGAAAATATGTGCTGCGTGCTTAATATCCAAACGTTACTTAAAATGTTATGGTGCTATTGACTTGTATTGACTTATAATGATTACAGCACGGAAACAGGCCATCTTTGCCCTTCTAGTCTGTGCCGAACGCTACTCTCACCTAGTCCCACCGACCTGCACTCAGCCCATAACCCTCCATTCCTTTCCTGTCCATATAGCTGTCCAATTTTTCTTTAAATGATAATATCGACCCTGCCTCTACCAGTCCTACTGGAAGTTCGTTCAACACTTACTTCAAGCTCCCCTGTCCTCCCCTGATTATTGACTTATCACTATATTCATGGGAGGAAAATATGTGCTGTGTAGTTAATATTAAATTCGTTAGATAAACCCTTTCAGAAAGGAAATTGAGTGTATTAGCCATTTATCACCTATATTCTGGTCGTGATTAACACCCCCGCCCCCCCCCCCCCCGAACAGAATTGCCAAAAACGATTTGTAGAAAAAAATCGTACACGCATGTGCACTGGTGCCCGCGCAAGGCTTCATGGTCATAGTAGTCTTTCTCGGGTAAACCCAGCGTATTTGACTGCTACTCTTGGCTGTTGGCAACCCTACCACCCCCCCCCCCCCCCCCCCACCGGTTGGCCGGCCGGTCCGCAAGGATATTGTCAATATGAAACTGGTCCGCAGTGCGATAAAGGTTGGGGACCCCTGCTCAAAACTATCCATTTGGCACCAGCAATCGTTCCACAGTCTTATTTCTTCCCCATTCTGATGTTTGGCCGGTGGTACAACTGAACCTTTTGACCATGTCTGCATGCTTTTATGCACTGAGTTGCTGCTGCATGATTGGCTGATGAATGAACAGGTTACCTAATAGATTAGATTAGATTATGAGGACACTCAGTCCTCGTTTATTGTCATTTAGAAATGCATGCATTAAAAAATGATACAATGATCTTCCAGAAAGATATCACAGAAACACAGAACAAACCAAGACTAAAACTGACAAAAACCACATAATTATAACATATAGTTACAACAGTGCAAAGCAATACCGTAATTTGATAAAGGGCAGACCTTGGGTACGGTAAAAAAAAGTCTCAGGTCCCGATAGCCCCATCATCTCACATAGACGATAGAAGGGAGAAACTCTCCCTGCCATGAGCCTCCAAGCGCTGCAAACTTGCCAATGCAGCACCATTGGAAGCACCCGACCGCAGCTGACCCTGAGTCCATCCGAAAACTTCGAACCTCCGGCACCGAGCACCATCCACTGCCGAGTGCTTTGACCGCACCCCGGCCACCGAGCAACAAGTAAAGCCGAGGACTCAGGGCCTTCTCTTCCGGAGATTCTGGATCACACAGTAGCAGCAGCAGCGAAGCAGGCATTTCAGAAGTTTCTCCAGATGTTCCTCTGTGCTCTCATGTCCGTCTCTATCAAATCAGGATTGCGTACGGCACCCTACTTGACAGATAACAGATATAATTCACCGGTGTGGCCACTGCAAGCTGCGTCGCGCCACCAACTTCTCCTCCCGACTGTGGTTACTGAATGTGGATGAGAAGTGCCATGTGATTTACTGCCCCTTGCATTTGAATGTTTATTGGAGGAATATGATACACCCTGTATTTACCAAAGGACCTTTTCTTGCTCGTTCTGGATAACCGCTGGCTGAAGCTTGCTTGTAGTTTATGATGCAAACAGTGGCCTGAAATGCACTTCATGTCTTTTGATCATTTCAAAATTTAATTGATTCCCCTAATTTTCATTATCCATTCTCCAATGTCTCCTCTTTTTCCTTATCTCACTGGCCCCGCCACCTCCTCTCTGCCTCTTCCCATGTCCCCTCTACATGTCCGTCACCTACACATTCCCTTCTTTCAGTTCCCCTCCTTGCCTACTTTCCTTCATTTCATGGTCCATAGTTCCCTCTTAACAAATTCAAAGTTCAAAGTATGTATGCAAGATATGTAGGCATTATACAACTTTGAGATTCGTCTCCTAACAGATAGCTACAAAACAAAGAAATCCAAAAGAACCCAATTTTTAAAAAAAGCTTCAAACACCCCAGTGTGCAGTGAAAAAAAAACAAATGATGCAAACAATAACCGCAAGTAAACAGCGTTCTGAACTGAAGTCCACAAAGAGAGTCCGAGACCCATAGTTCAGTGCAGAGCTGAGTAAATGTTGCGGAGCAGCGAACTGAACCGGACTGTCCCTCATCTCAGGTCAGACTCCCTGACCTTTTCAATCTGGCCCGATGCCTAAATTGTTGTCCAAACATCAGGTTCGGTGGCTTCGGTACGCTCTGAGGCCTGGACCCCACTGTCTTTCTTCCTTTTCTTCCATCTTCCAAGGATCAGCTTTCTTCACCATACATATTTACACATATTAGGAATTTGCTGTGGTAGGTTGGCATGATTTGAAACAATAAACATCAAATTTCAAAGTTAAAATGAATTAAATAAAAAATAAAGTTGGAGGTTAAAGTGTGGATATGGAAAGCAATGTGCATAAATATCAACAAGTATTTACAATGTAAACATTATAAAAAGTGGTTTAAAGTGTCTACAATATGATGCAGTAACTGAGGAGGTAGGTAGACGGAGTGGAGGAGGGCTAACTAGAAAAGTTGATCAGATTAACTGCCTGGTGGAAGAAACCACCTCTTCCCAGTTCTTGCATCGATTCCACTCTTCCCACCCTTTCTCACCTGCTTATCGTTTCCCCTCACTTAGATCCACCCATCACCTACCAGCTCTTACCACTTCCTCCCCACCTTTTTTATACTGGCTATTTCTAGCCCTGATGAAAGCCCTCGGCCTGAAACACCAACTCTTCATTTCCCTCCACAGATGCTGCCTGACCTGCTAGGTTCCTCCAGCATTTTGTGTGCGTCACTCCAGATTTCCAACATCTGTGGTCTCTCGTGTCTCTAAAATATCACATTGCCATTCAGTTGTCAGGACCCCAAGCTCTGTATTTTCCTACCTCGGCCTCTCTTCCTGAGGGACTGTCTCTCTTTAAACCCGCCCTGTTTCCTACCACAACGAGAGCGGAGGCCAACAGTTCACTGTTTTGATCTTACAATCTGCCCCGTCACTTATCTGAATTCCCCCGACATGAAGACCAGCAGACCCTCAGGAGATGTATCTTTTTTTTCTTTTGATAGCAGTGTACACCACCTGCCTGCTCCCTCAATGTTTCAGTCTCTCGGTAATGTTTCTGTCGGTGAGGAATCGGGTTGTCCCCAGGGTCTCACCCCGAAAGCACACGTCTTCCAGGCTGCATCTGGAGATATTGAAATGCTAGGCCGCCCTGCGAGTTCTAAGAGTAAGAACCCACTGCCTGTGAAGAACGTACTTTGAGAGCAGCAATAGATCATGTCTCCAATCGGACCCCAGCCACCTTGAAGAGGAAAAAGGGGAGAACTAAACTTTGGCCGGTGAACTGGAAGAAGTTGCCCAGGTCCACAAAAACCTCTGGCGCCACCTTTAGCTTTTGTCATCTGTCTTAAGAGATTCAGTCTCATTTTAGTGGGCTCAGTATCAAAGTAGAGAAGGTGAGAGTGGGCTTGTCATAAATTGATGAGAGAGCCAGTGCAGAAACAGGTCACCATTTGCAGTAATCCCATCCTAACTTATTTAGTTCTCATATTCCTGTCAGTTTCCCTGCCCCCTTTAATTTTATCATTTGGTTCAGGAAAGCAACCAATTTAATCGAGGACCCCTGCAACACCGATCATTCTCTCTTCTCCCCCTCCCAGTGGCCACACATTTTAATTCCACATCCCATTCCCATCCTGATATGTCTATCCACGGCCTCCTCTACTGTAAAGATGAAGCCACACTCAGGTTGGAGGAACAACACCTTATATTCTGTCTGGGTAGCCTCCAACCTGATGGCATGAACATCGACTACTCAAACTTCCGCTAATGCCCCACTTCCCCCTCGTACCCCATCCATTATTTATTTATTTATATACACACATTCTTTTTCTCTCTCTTCTTTTTCTTCCTCTGTCCCTCTCACTATACCCCTTGCTCATCCTCTGGGCTTTCCCCCCTCCCCCTTTCTCCTTAGGCCTCCTGTCCCATGATCCTCTCATATCCCTTTTGCCAATCAACTGTCCAGCTCTTGGCTCCATCCCTCACCCTCCTGTCTTCTCCTATCATTTTGGATCTCCCCCTCCCCCTCCCACTTTCAAATCTCTTACTAGCTCTTCTTTCAGTTAGTCCTGAAGAAGGGTCTCGGCCCGAAACGTCGACTGTACCTCTTCCAAGAGATGCTGCCTGGCCTGCTGCGTTCACCAGCAACTTTTATGTCTGTTGCTTCTCCCCCTTCTATTGGTCAGAAGATACAAAAACTTAGGAATATGTATATCACCATGTTCAAGGACTGCTTCTATCTCATGGACGTATCTGACCTTGACGTCACCCTTTTCTGTCTGCCTGTCTATACAGAGATCACTTTATTATTAGATACAGCTGTATACTTTCTCCTTGATGCAAATATCTAATCAGCCAATCATGTGGCAGCATCTCAATACATAAAGGGATTGAGACATGGTCAAGAGGTTCAATTGTTGTTCTGACCAAACATCAGACTGGGGAAGAAATGTGATCTGAGTGACTGACTGTGGAATGATTGTTGGTGCTGGATGGGGGTGGTTTGAGTATCTCAAATCTGAACTGTTGATCTGGGATTTTCACGCACAACAGTCTCTAGAGTTTACAGAGAATGTTGTAATAAACAATAGACATCCAGTGAGTGGTAGTTCTGTGGGCATAAATGCCCTGCTAGTGAGAGAGTTCAAAGGAGAACGGCCAGACTGGTTCAAGCTGTCAGGAAGGTGACCCAAGCTCAAATAACCACACGTTACAACAGTGGTGTGCAGAAGAGCAGCTCTGAATGCACAACATGTGGAACCTTGAAGGGCTACAGCAGCAGAAGACCATGAGCGTATACTCAGTGGCCACTTTATTAGGTACAGGATAAAGTGGCTGCTGCGCATACGCAAGTGTAGAATGATGTGTGTGTGTGTGGGTAGCACACAAACAGAAGTTTTTGTTTACTGCATTTTAGTACATGTGAGAACAATAAACCAATCACCACTGCAGGAACAAGTTACTGTAGCCAGTTATCCTGCTAGCCTGCACGTCTCTGGGATGTGGGAGGAGACCAGAGCACCCCGGGGTGGGGGTGGGGGTTACCCATGTGGCTACACCAATAACGTGCAAACTTCCACACACACACACACACACACACACACACTCTGATGGAGATTGGGTGGGATCGAACAGGGTCTCTGGAGCCGTCAGGCAGCAGCTCTACCAGCCACACCACTGTGCCTCCATCTTAAGCTATTGCAGTTCATATTGAACTTTCCTTACACTGTATCTGGAGTACTGCATGTAGCTCCAATTACAAAGAAAAGCTGGTGGAGGTGAAAGGAGAAACACAAGGTGATAGGTGAAACCTGGAGGGAGGGGGTGAAGTAAAGAGCTGACTGGTGAAAGCGATACAGGGCTAGAAAGGGGGGAATCAAACACAGAGGACAGAAGGGCATGGGAGAGAGAAAAGGGAGGAACACTAGAGGGAGGCAATGGCAGGCAAGGAGATAAGGTGAAAGAGAGAAAAGGGGATGGGAATGGTGAAGGAAAGATGGGAGGGTTGCATTATCAGAAGTTCAAGAAATCAATGTTCATGCCATCAGGTTGGAAGCTACCCAGACAGAACATAAGATGTTGTTCTTCCAACCTGAGTGTGGCCTTATTGCGACAGTAGAGGAGGCCATGGATTTACCAATTGGAATGGGAGTTGGAATTAAAATGGGAGGCTACTGGGAGATCCTGCTCTTTTTGGCAGATGGAGCATAGGTGCTTGGTGAAGCGGTCTCCCAATCTACACTGAGTCTCACCGATATACAGGAGGCTGCACGGGGAACACCAAACACAGTACATGACCCCAACAGACTCTCAGGTGAAGGGTCACCTCACCTGGAGGGATTGTTTGGGGCCCTGATTGGTGGTGAGGGAGGAGGTGTAGCACTTGTTCCGTATCCAAAGGTAAGTGCCAGGAGGGAGATCAGTAGGGAGGGACAAGGAAGTCATGTAGGGAGTGATCTCTGCAGAAAGCAGAAGATGTGGCATGGGGGGTGCAGAGGGAAAGATGTGTTTGGTGATGGGATCCTGTTGGAGGTGGCGGAAGTTCTGGAAAATTATGTGCTGGACGCAGAGGCTGGTGGGGTGGTAGGTGATGGCGAGGAACTGTATCCCTAGTCGGGTGGCGGGAGGATAGGGTCAGGACAGACGGGTGAAATGGAAGAGACGCAATTGAGGGCAGCCTTGACGGTGGAGGAAGGGAAGGCCATTTCTTTAAAAATCTCCTTCGTTCCGGAATGAAGAGCCTCATCCTGAGAGCAGATGCGGCAGAGACGTAGGAATTGAGAGAAGGGGATGGCCTTTTTACAGGGTTGGTAGAGGTATAGTCCAGGTAGCTCAGAGAGTTCGTAGGTTTATAATAGACATCAGTAGATAAGCTGTCTCCAGTGACGGAAAGATCGAGAAAGCAAAAGGAAGCGTCTGAAATGGACCAGGTAAATATGAGGGCAGGGGAGAAGCCAGAGGCAAAGTTGATGAAGTCGATGAGCTCCGCATGGGTGCAGGAAGCAGCACCAATGCAGTCGTCGATGTAGTGTAGGATAAGTGCAGGCTGGTCACCAGTGTAGGCTTGGAACATAGAATGTTGCACATAGCCAACAAGCAGACAGCCATAGCTGGGACCTACGCAAGTGCCCATGGTTATGCCTTTTGTTTGAAGGAGGAGGAGAAGACAAAGTAGAAATTATTGAGTGAGGACAAATTCCACTAGACAGAGCAGAGTGGTGGAGGGGAACTGGTTGAGTCTGGCGCCCAGAAAGAAACAGAGCTGTAAGACCTTTCTGGTGGGGGATGGAGATAGTGAAAATAAGATGATGGGGGCCGGGGAACTTGAAGTCATGTAAAAGATCTAGAGCATGTGAAGTGTCACGGATATAGGTAGGAAGGGACTGAACTGGGGGGGTAAAACAGAGTCCAGGTATGCAGAATGCATTTAGTGGGGCAGGAACAAGCTGAAGCAAAGGGTCTATGTGGACAAGGCTTGTGGATCTTCGGTAGGAACTAGAAACAGGAGGTATAAGAGCTATGAGGTTGGTGGCAACAGGACTGTACTAGGGAGCACCAGGCCATTGTCTTGCGCACCATCACCGGCCTTATTAGCTCTGGGACTCTCCCATCCACTGCCACCAACCTCCCTTGTCCATTCGTCACTCCCCACTGATCTCCCTCCTGGTACTTATCCTTGCAAGCGGAACAAGTGCTATACCTGTTTCTACATCACCTCCCTCACTACCATTCAGGGCCCCAAACAGTCCTTCCAGGTGAGGCGACACTTCACCTGTGAGTCTGTTGGGGTCATATACTGTGTCCAGTGCTCCTTGTGTGGCCTCCTGTATATTGCTGAGACCCAGTGTAGATTGGGAGACCGCTTTGCTGAGCACCTAAGCTCTGTCTGCCAGAAGAAGCTGGATCTCCCAGTGACCACCCATTTTAATTCCACTTCTCATTCCCATTCGGATTTATCAATCCATTGCCTCGTCCTCTACTGTTGCGATGAGGCCACACTCGGGTTAGAAGAACAACACCTTAAATTCTGTCTGGGTAGCCTCCAACCTGATGGCATGAACATTCTGGTAATGGCCCCCTTCACCTTTCTCCAGCCATGTATCTCTTTCACCTATCACCCTGTATTTCTCCCTCCCCTCCCACCATCTTTTAGATTTGCTCCTCATCCTTTTTTCTCCTGTCTTGCTGAGCTTCTCCTGCATTTTGTGTGTGTGTATCTTAAAAGTTCTGAGAGGTTTTGGAGCTGTCAGTTCTGTTTTCTTTATACGTGGGTGCTAATAATGTAATACTACTGCTCCCCACTCTTACCCTAGAGCTCAGATCAAGACCACAGTGAAGAGGAAGGTCTATGAGGACAGTAGCGTGCCGCTCCCTTCGGAGTCCCCCAAGAAGGCCCATAAGAAGGTGGCAACCCCTGCGGCAACCACTGGCGCTCCAACAAGCACTACGCCGCCCACAGCGACAGTGGGGTCCGGGAATGTGGCCTCCACAGACTCGACAGGAGCGAAGAAGCAGAAGCCATCAGGTGCAGTGGTTCAACTTCCAGTTCTTGTTGTCATGGAAATGCCTACCCTTAGACATAGAAGGGAGTTAGGCTTCTAGACCCATTGAGTTTGCTCCAACATTCATTCGTGGCTGATTCTTGTTTTTGTTTCCTATTCTCCCACCTTCTTCCTCTAACACTTAACCCTCTAACCAATCACGAACCTATGAATCTCTACCTTAAATACACCCTCCTCAGAAACTACTGATCTCCTGGGATTTTCGCACACAACAGTCTTTAGAGTTTACAGAGAATGGTATGATAAACAAAAAAAACAAAAAGCCTTCAGTTAGCAGCAGTTCTTTGGGCGAAAACGCCTTGTTAATGAGAGAGGTCGGAGGAGAATGGCTAGACTGGTTCAAACTGACAGGAAAGTGACAGTAACTCAAATAACCACACAGTGGTGGGTAGAAGAGTATCTCTGAACCACAACATGTTGAGCCTTAAAGTGGATTAGTTACAGCAGCAGAAGACCATGAACGTATACTCAGTGGCCACTTTATTCGATACAAGAGGCACGTAATAACGTGGCCACTGAGTTGTATATTTGCCTCCTTTCTTGAGAAGAGATTTTAGCAGCTTGTGCCACGCCACCACCTGTTGGCAGAGCCTGTAGTGGTACTGTGATGTTTGTAATGTTTACGTAGGGATTTTCAATGTAAAAGTCTGACTATGTTTGATATTGATTAGCCTATCATAGGTTAGAGGTGGGGGAGGTAATGGGTGCTTGTTACAGAGAGGATGATGGTTTCTGCCTGTTCCTGCAGATGTGACCCTCAGTGCCCTGAATGACTCTGATGTCAACAGTGACCTGGTGGACATTGAAGGCCTGGGTGACAGCTCGCCAGCTAAGAAGCTCAATTTTGACCAGGGTATGTGTTGCTCTGTGGTAGGTGGGCATCTCCCTAATGCCCGGTTTGTCCTCGTATTTGAAACGTAGGAGGTAATTAAGCCCATTGTAATGATGCTAGCTCTCAGTGCATTCCACCCCTTTGGCTTCCCATTAACCCACTCAAATGCCCACCAATATTTTCCCAAACCCATCCGCACACTCTCCCCTGGTTCTCCTGCTGTGGACCAATGCATTGGGGACAACTTACTGTAATCAGTGAACCTGCCCCTGTGAGTCTTTGGGATGTGGGAGGAAAGCAGAGGAAACCCATGCAGTCACAGGGAGTACATGCAAACTCCAAGCAGGGGTCAGGATCGAGCCCAGCTTCCTGAAGGATTGAGGCTGCAGTGCCAATTCTGTGGCGCTGTTCCACCCCTTACCCCATCACCCTCAATCAGACAAAAAAATCCCACACACATGATTGGGAGGTAGCCAGAGGTCATTCCCCCCCCCCCCCCCACCCAGTGTGGGCTGAGACCTACCAACCCCTTGATCCTTGAGTCACAGGTTTGGTTTGGTGGGAGATTAGTTCTTCCGTTGTCTTGAATCTGAAGTGGTAATGACACCAGTGAACATGCACCCATTGAGAATAAAAAGGGGAGGGATGAAAAAGCCCAGCATCCTGTTCATACATTTGAAGAGGAGTTAGACACAGCTTGTCAAGTCTTTGCATTGGCACCAGTCTGAAATGTAGACCATAAGACTGACAATGCAGCTGATGTTTCTCTGTTTCGCTGTTTGGGCAGTGGGGAAGGGAGCCCGTTTCCTGTCGCTTTGCTAACCTAACTTTTGTTTTTGCCCGTCTCTGTTCCAGACAGTCTGAGCCTCGATTCCAGTCTCATCATGAGCACCTCAGACACCCCACTCCCGTCTCGCTGAATTACCCATCCCCCACCACCTTCTCCTCCTCCTCTCTGCTCTACCGGCCCCCTCACTCGCAGAGGGAGCCCCTCTCCTCCTGTCAGCCAGGAGGTCAGCCAGCAGAATTCAGTCCAGTGCCAGCAAAGACCATAGCCGAGCTGACCAACTCCGACTGACGCTGCATGTCGCTCAATTCCAAGGAGCACCGTTGATGACTGTTTGACCACCATTGCAATGGGATTTTATTTCAGAGGTGTATGGACGGATTTTTCAATTAAAGCAAAAACTACTTACGATCTTTGTCAGATTGTTTTATTTTGACGTGTGCCTGCGTGCGTCCGTTATGATGTCTTTTTCATGGCTTTTACAAGGCGCAGAGCGAGAGAAAGAGACTGTGGTGCGCCACTCCCCACACAGACACTTTCGCAGTATTTTTCCCTTTTGTTTTACAAGGTGGAGTTGCAATCTAAACACTTAACCCAGCACGGATGGAAAGCATACTCGGGAGTGGACCCGACTAGTTTTGAACCTGGGAACCTCCGCTCCCGGGTCCAGCACAGATGTCGTTGCGCCACCAGCCGGCCCCTTTTTCTGATTGTTTATTGTCATCGGTTATAAATGCCATGAAAATTAGCTTTATGCTGCAGCAGCACAGTGCATAACAAGCTTGAGTGACATCACATAAACTTGAATGACTTAACACAACATTGTACAGAATTAATATAACAAAATAAACAAAAATGACATTAGTGCAATTTGAGGGAAATATCATTTGAGGGTGTTTTTCAAGTCAGCTCACAAACCTGATGACAGTTGTTTGTTGGACCTTGAGGTGTGGGGTTCAGTCTCCTGTACTTCTTGCCTGATGGCAGCATAAAAGGGGGAAGGCCCGGGTAGTGGAAGTCCCTGATGATGGATGTCACCTTCCGGAGCAATCACTTTTTGAAGATGTCCTCAATAGTGGGGAGAGCTGTATCTCTGATGGAGCAGGCCGAGATCCACCACGCTGCAGCCTCTCACATTCCTGTGTATTGGAATTTTTATACTAGGCTGTGATGCCAGTCAGAATGCTTTCCACTCTACAGCTTTCTGTTTCTGGCTTATAGCTAATCATTTCTTTTGTAGAATCTGGGTGGGGGGGGGGGGCATCTAAAACAAAAGAGCATAAGTGAGAGGGAGGAACTTTAGAGGACAACAGTGGAGAAAGTTTGACCCAGAATGGTTGACGTCTGGGATGAGCTACCAGAGGCTGCAGTGGCCGATGTTACAATCGTAGCATTTAAAAGGCGTCCCATTGACAAAATTTGCCTTTTTTTTGCTGTTTGGTTTAGGGTTTACAATACGTGTAGGAAATACTCAGTAGTCAGGCTGTATCAGTGGGGAGGATAAAGGAGACTGCTTGTCCTGCTGGAATACTCATGGTAGCAGCACTGACGAGGTAGGAGTGTTAAAAGGAAAGCAACACACATAAAAGTTGCTGGTGAACGCAGCAGGCCAGGCAGCATCTCTAGGAAGAGGTGCAGTCGACGTTTCAGGCTGAGACCCTTCGTCAGGACTAACTGAAGGAAGAGTGAGTAAGGGATTTGAAAGTGGGAGGGGGAGGGGGAGATCCGAAATGATAGGAGAAGACAGGAGGGGGAGGGATGGAGCCAAGAGCTGGACTGGTGATAGGCAAAAGGGATACGAGAGGATCATGGCACAGGAGGTCCAGGAAGAAAGACAAAGGGGGGGGGGGGGTCCAGAGGATAGGCAAGGGGTATAGTCAGAGGGACAGAGGGAGAAAAAGGAGAGTGAGAGAAAGAATGTGTGTATAAAAATAAGTAACAGATGGGGTACGAGGGGGAGGTGGGGCATTAGCGGAAGTTAGAGAAGTCGATGTTCATGCCATCAGGTTGGAGGCTACCCAGACGGAATATAAGGTGTTGTTCCTCCAACCTGAGCGTGGCTTCATCTTTACAGTAGAGGAGGCCGTGGATAGACATGTCAGAATGGGAATGGGATGTGGAATTAAAATGTGTGGCCACTGGGAGATCCTGCTTTCTCTGGCGGACAGAGCGTAGATGTTCAGCAAAGCGGTCTCCCAGTCTGCGTCGGGTCTCGCCAATATTTAAAAGGCCACATCGGGAGCACCGGACGCAGTATATCACCCCAGCCGACTCACAGGTGAAGTGTTGCCTCACCTGGAAGGACTGTTTGGGGCCCTGAATGGTGGTAAAGGGAGGAAGTGTAAGGGCATGTGTAGCACTTGTTCCGCTTACACGGATAAGTGCCAGGAGGGAGATCAGTGGGGAGGGATGGGGGGGACGAATGGACAAGGGAGTTGTGTAGGGAGCGATCCCTGCGGAATGCAGAGAGAGGAGGGGAGGGAAAGATGTGCTTAGTGGTGGGATCCTGTTGGAGGTGGCGGAAGTTACGGAGAATTATATGTTGGACCCGGAGGCTGGTGGGGTGGTAGGTGAGGACCAGGGGAACCCTATTCCTAGTGGGGTGGCGGGAGGATGGAGTGAGAGCAGATGCACGTGAAATGGGGGAGATGCATTTAAGAGCAGAGTTGATAGTGGAGGAAGGGAAGCCCCTTTCTTTAAAAAAGGAAGACATCTCCCTCGTCCTGGAATGAAAAGCCTCATCCTGAGAGCAGATGCTGCGGAGACGGAGGAATTGCGAGAAGGGGATGGCGTTTTTGCAAGAGACAGGGTGAGAAGAGGAATAGTCCAGATAGCTGTGAGAGTCAGTAGGCTTATAGTAGACATCAGCAGATAAGCTGTCTCCAGAGATAGAGACGGAAAGATCTAGAAAGGGGAGGAAGGTGTCGGAAATGGACCAGGTAAACTTGAGGGCAGGGTGAAAGTTGGAGGCAAAGTTAATAAAGTCAACGAGCTCTGCATGCGTGCAGGAAGCAGCGCCAATGCAGTCGTCGATGTAGCGAAGGAAAAGTGGGGGACAGATACCAGAATAGGCACGGAACATAGATTGTTCCACAAAGCCAACAAAAAGGCAGGTATAGCTGGGACCCATACGGGTGCCCATAGCTACACCTTTAGTTTGGAGGAAGTGGGAGGAGCCAAAGGAGAAATTATTAAGAGTAAGGACTAATTCCGCTAGACGGAGCAGAGTGGTGGTAGAGGAGAACTGATTAGGTCTGGAATCCAAAAAGAAGCGTAGAGCTTTGAGACCTTCCTGATGGGGGATGGAAGTATATAGGGACTGGACATCTATGGTGAAAATAAAGCGGTGGGGACCAGGGAACTTAAAATCATCGAAAAGTTTAAGCGTGAGAAGTGTCACGAACATAGGTAGGAAGGGATTGAACAAGGGGGGGAGAAAACCGCGTCGAGGTATGCAGAAACGAGTTCGGTGGGGCAGGAGCAAGCTAAGACAATAGGTCGGCCAGGACAGGCAGGTTTGTGGATCTCGGGTTGGAGGTAGAAACGGGAAGTGCGAGGTGTGGGAACTATAAGGTTGGTAGCAGTGGATGGGAGATCCCCTGAGTGGATAAAGTCGGTGATGGTGTGGGAGACAATGGCCTGGTGCTCCTTAGTGGGGTCACGATCGAGGGGTAAATAAGAGGAGGTATCCGCGAGTTGTCGCAGTGCCTCGGTAAGGTAGAGGTCAGTACGCCAGACTACAACAGCACCCCCTTATCGGCGGGTTTAATAATAAGGTTAGGATTAGTGCGGAGGGAGTGGAGAGCAGAGCGTTCCGAAGAAGTGAGGTTGGAATGGGGACAAGGTGAGGTGAAGTCGAGACGGTAGATGTTCCGTCGGCAGTAAGCGATAAAGAGATCCAGAGCAGGCAGAAGACCAGAGCGGGGTGTCCATGAAGAAGACGGGAGAAGGGGTCATCGATGGGGGTGGAAGAGTCCTTGCCGAAGAAGTAGGCTCGGAGACGGAGACGGCAGAAGAAGAGTTCAGAATCGTGGCGAACACGGAACTCGCTGAGGTGTGGGCGAAGGGGGACAAAGGTGAGGACCTGACTGAGGACAGAGCGCTCTGCCTCCGACACTTGAAGGTCGGAGGGGATGGTAAAGGCCCGGCACAGATGAGAGCTGGGATCAGAGGGGGGAGGGGGGAGGCTGGGGGTGTCAATGGAGAGGGGAGGGTTGGGGTGAGAGGAAGATGGAGCCTCTGAGGACCCAGGAGCTGACAGTGGGATCTGAAGGAGATGGGATTGCAGAGTATTGGTGGGGGAAGGTTCCCCTCTACCACCACTCTGCTCTGTCTAGCGGAATTAGTCCTTACTCTTAATAATTTCTCCTTTGGCTCCTCCCACTTCCTCCAAACTAAAGGTGTAGCTATGGGCACCCGTATGGGTCCTAGCTATGCCTGCCTTTTTGATGCGTGTTGCTTGAATTTCCAGCATCTGCAGAATTCCTGATGCTTGCCCTTTTGTTGGCTTTGTGGAACAATCTATGTTCCGTGCCTATTCTGGTATTTGTCCCCCACTTTTCCTTCGCTACATCGACGACTGCATTGGCGCTGCTTCCTGCACGCATGCAGAGCTCGTTGACTTTATTAACTTTGCCTCCAACTTTCACCCTGCCCTCAAGTTTACCTGGTCCATTTCCGACACCTCCCTCCCCTTTCTAGACCTTTCTGTCTCTGTCTCTGGAGACAGCTTATCCACTGATGTCTACTATAAGCCCACTGACTCTCACAGCTATCTGGACTATTCCTCTTCTCACCCTGTCTCTTGCAAAAACGCCATCCCCTTCTCGCAATTCCTCCGTCTCCGCCGCATCTGCTCTCAGGATGAGGCTTTTCATTCCTGGACGAGGGAGATGTCTTCCTTTTTTAAAGAAAGGGGCTTCCCTTCCTCCACTATCAACTCTGCTCTTAAACGCATCTCCCCCATTTCACGTACATCTGCTCTCACTCCATCCTCCCGCCACCCCACTAGGAATAGGGTTCCCCTGGTCCTCACCTACCACCCCACCAGCCTCCGGGTCCAACATATTATTCTCCGTAACTTCTGCCACCTCCAACGGGATCCCACCACTAAGCACATCTTTCCCTCCCCCACCACCCCCCTTTCTGCAGGGATCGCTCCCTATGCGACTCCCTTGTCCATTCGTCCTCCCCATCCCTCCCCACTGATCTCCCTCCTAGCACTTATCCGTGTAAGCGGAACAAGTGCTACACATGCCCTTACACTTCCTCCCTTACCACCATTCAGGGCCCCAAACAGTCCTTCCAGGTGAGGCAACACTTCACCTGTGAGTCGGCTGGGGTGATATGCTGTGTCCGGTGCTCCCGATGTGGCCTTTTAAATATTGGCGAGACCCGACGCAGACTGGGAGACCGCTTTGCTGAACACCTACGGTCTGTCCGCCAGAGAAAGCAGGATCTCCCAGTGGCCACACATTTTAATTCCACATCCCATTCCCATTCTGACATGTCCATCCACGGCCTCCTCTACTGTAAAGATGAAGCCACGCTCAGGTTGGAGGAACAACACATTATATTCCGTCTGGGTCGCCTCCAACCTGATGGCATGAACATCGACTTCTCTAACTTCCGCTAATGCCCCACCTCCCCCTCGTACCCCATCTGTTACTTATTTTTATACATACATTCTTTCTCTCACTCTCCTTTTTCTCCCTCTGTCCCTCTGACTATACCCCTTGCCTATCCTCTGGACCCCCCCCCCTTTGTCTTTCTTCCTGGACCTCCTGTCCCACGATCCTCTCGTATCCCTTTTGCCAATCACCTGTCCAGCTCTTGGCTCCATCCCTCCCCCTCCTGTCTTCTCCTATCATTTTGGATCTCCCCCTCCCCCTCCAACTTTCAAATCCCTTACTCACTCTTCCTTCAGTTAGTCCTGACGAAGGGTCTTGGCCTGAAACGTCGACTGCACCTCTTCCTAGAGATGCTGCCTGGCCTGCTGCGTTCACCAGCAACTTTTATGTGTGTTGCTTGAATTTCTAGCATCTGCAGAATTCCTGTTGTTTGCGTGTTAAAAGGAAAGTTAAGATTAGTTTTATTTGTCACATGTACATTGAAACACAGTGAAATGCATTGTTTGCGTCAGTGACCAAAACACTTGGGATATTCCGGAGGCAGTCCGCAAATGTTACCACAAATTTTGGTGTCAGCATTTTATGCCCACAACTTACTAACCCTAACTGTACATATCTACAATGTGGGAGGGAACTAGAGCAGCTGAAGGAAACCCACATGGTCATGGGGAGAACACACAAATTCATTGTCAGTGGCAGGAACTGAACACTGATCTTACAGCTGGCGTGATAAAGAGTTGTGCTGACCATGTCGTTATTGTGCTGCCCAGTGCCACCCAGTATCTGTGGGAGAGAAGGAACTTTTGTCACTTTGTTTCAAAACTCTCCATCTAGGACTGAATGTTGTCAGCTTGGGTGGCAGAGCTATTTGCTATCAAGACCAGATTACTACAGATGACAACATTTGCCACCACCTTCAAAGTACTTGCACAGCCATTGACTGGTTTAAGTGTTGGAAGGTCAAAGCTTAACCCAAGAACCTGTTCTGGGCAGCAGAGATTCTGTAAGCTTCAAGGACATGAGCTATCTGAAGCAAGCACTTCCAAGCTCTGGAGATGTGCAGTCAATACTGCCTCTGCAAAATCCAGGGGAGGGATATCAAACCAATTTGTACGACACTAATCAGACTTTCTTTGGTGTGCTTGATTTCAGGCTTCAGAAATGGAAGCTCTATTGCATGCTCCAAAATTGCAAGAAGTTGAGGAAGGGGTATAAGAATATTCTCAAATCCTCCTGGAAATGAAACGTAACATCCACACTGGTTGTAGAAATTGGGAATCCATCATCCCAGCTCAGGACATCACCATAAGAGTTCCTCAGTGCAGTGTCCCAGACCGAGCCATTTTAATCTCTTTCATCACTTCCATTATATATTCAGAGAGGAGGCATTCACTGGAGATTGCACAAGGCTCAATTCATTTGCAACTCCTCAACTACTAAGACGGACTATGGCTGGTTCAGTCTATTCAAGAAAACTCTTCTCAGGCTTCCAGCTGGGTACAGGCATTGATGTTTCGATGACAAATTCTGCTATCTTCATCAGAGATGATGCCAGATGATGAAGATAGCAGTTTCTTATTGAAACATCAGTTAAAATTGATACCTGTACCTGGCTGGAAGCTGGTGAAGAGTTTATTCATCCTATACACTGGGAAAGCACTAGATCCTTTCTCAGAGTCTATTTATTTAATTATTTGTTGAGATACGGTGTGGAATAGGCCCTTCAGCTGTGCACCCAGCAATCCCATGATTTAGGATTAGGATTTAATCCTAGCCTAATTTTGGGACAATTTACCTACCAACTGGTACGTCTTTGGACTGTGGGAGGAAACCGGAGCACCCAGAGGAAACCCACACGGTCACGGGGAGACACGTGAACTCCTACAGGCAGCAGTGGAAGTGAAGTCGGTCGGTTGTACTGTAAAGCATTGTACTAACCACTATAATATTGTGCCGCCTAGCTCATTGGCTTCTGTCCAAGTACATGTGTGAAAACTTGCTTCCAGCTGCATTATAGGCATATTATGATTATGATTATGAAGACATGTAGTCCTCTTTTATTGTCATTTAGTAATGCATGCATTAAGAAATGACACATTATTTCCTCCGGTGTGATATCACAAAACACAGGACAAACCAAGACTGAAAAAACTGATAAAACCACATAATTATAACATATAGTTACAACAGTGCACAATACCATAACTTGATGAAGAAAGTCCGTGAGCACAGTAAAGTTCAAAGTTTCTCAAATGTCCCACATCTCACGCAGACAGGAGAAGGAAGAAAAACTCTCCCTGCCATGCCGACCACAATCCAACTCTGAGTCATCCGAAAACTTCGAGCTCTGATCAGCTCTCCGACACTAAGTACTGAGCGCCATCTCTGTCCAAGCGATTCGACCTCCTTCTTGGTCACCAAAAGCAGGCAAGGCCGGGGATTTTGAGGCCTACCCTCCAAAAGATTCACAACCACACAGTAACGGCAGCAGCAAACGGGTGTTTCAGAAATCTCTCCAGATGTTCCTCTGTGCTTTCACGTCCATTCTCCATCAAGTCAGAATTGTCCTCAGCCCCTATTTAATGGATACAGTATCATTTTCACCGGAGAGCAGCGCACGCGCGGCACGCTGCCATCTTCTATACTATACATAAGCAGCATTAAAAGCATAAATTATATACAATTTTTACATGAAATAGTGCAATTGCAACAAAATACAAAAAGGGCAAAGTGATCAATGGGGTCACAATGTTATTATCCTCTAGTGAATAGGGTTGTGCTGGTTGGTTCAAGACCCAAATGGTTGAAAGAAAGTAGCTATTCCTGAACCTGATGATGTGGGACTTCAGAATTCAGTAAGTACCCCCTGCCCAATGGTAGCTGTGAGAAGATGGCATGGCCTGGATGGTGAGGATCTTTCATGATGGATTATGCCTTCTGTAGCTCCTGTCGAATAGTAGCTGCAAACGGATGGCAAGGTCTGGATGGTGGGCATCTTTGATGAGATCAATGCAATGGGTTGATCAATGCTGACATGGGACACAGAAGAGCCAGCCACCAACTATCTCCAACAGAACGATCTAACCACCTAACCTTGATGTTCAATGTTATCACCACTGCTAAGACCCCAGCATCCAAATCTTGGAGGTCAACATTGATCCCTGAACTCCGAGGAACCAGCCACACAAATAATGTTGCTACACCAGCAGGTCAGAGTGTCCTGAAGCAAGTGACCTACTTCCTGACCCTCCCATCCTCACATCAATTTCAGGGGTTCCCAACCTTTTTTATGCTATGGACCCTACCATTAACCAACGGGTCCATGGATCCCAGGCTATGAACCCCTAATCTATTTAGTGTAGGTCAGAAATGTTATGGAATGCCCTGCATCTTCCTGGATAAGTGTAGCTCCATCAATATTGGAAGCTCTGAGCTGTCTGGTGCAAAACAACCTATTGCCACCTAAATGTCTAATCCCTTTGCAACCTGTGTACTTTGCCTCCTGTACCATGGCCTTGACCATTGACAAGAATGAAAGTAGAAGTTGCTTGGGAACATCACCATGATGTTCCCATTCAAGTTGCCAAACATGACTTGCAAACATTGGAGGTGGCTTATTATTGTCACATGTACTGAGATACAGTGAAAAGTTTGCCTCGCATGTTGTTCATGCTGATCAGATCGTTACGCAGTACATTGAGGTAAAACAGATAGAGCGATAATAATCCAGAATGAAGTGTAATAGCTACAGGGAAAGTGTTCTAAAATTACTGGGTTTAAATTAGGTGCTCCCTTTCCAATAGTACTGTGGTGATGCAAGAAGGCAGATCTCTCCCACCTTCAAAGGGCAATAAATGGCAGCTATAAAGATTAATAGACTAATTGTAATAATATTTAAATATTTCTGCAAGCAAGCAGACTGTCAGAGTATTGAGTCCATTAATGTTTTAAATGAAAAAGTATTCTTAAATGGAATCAATATTTTCAGAAAGAATTAACTGTTTTATATTTTTTCTGAGGATGTAATACTTGGTTATTCTGACAGATGGCATAGCTGAGATTGAGCTTTGCCATCCATCAAAGGTCGTTTATGGGAAAGCAACACGCACAGCACGCTGGAGGAACTCAGCAGGTCGGACAGCATCCATGGAAATGAACAGTCCATGTTTCGGACTGAGTCCCTCCAGCGTGTTGTGCGTGTTGCTTTGACCCCAGCATCTGCAGAATAATTTTTGTTTATGGGAAATTCTGGGCAAGGCTTGGCTGCTGCCCAATTATGTTGCTCAAAGTCTCAATACCAGACAAGGCCTTGCTGCTTAACTTCAGGATAATGCTTGTTAGATTTTGGGTTCAAGTGTAAACTCCTGATTTAACAGAGTCCATGGAAGAGAAGCTGATTTTTGTGTCCACAGCTTACTATAATTTCTACAGTCTTGGGCAGAGCTGTTGTCATACTGAGCTGTGACACATCTGGATAGGATGCTTTCTATGGTGAGGGTTGATGGGGACATGCTACATTTCTTTAGCCTTCTGAGGAAGTAGGGGTACTGATGTACTGTCTTGGCCACGGCTTCGATATGGTTGAACTAGAAGTTATTGGTGACCTTTACAGCAAGGAACATGAAGCTCTCAGCACCATTAATGTAAACAGGAGCTTGTGCACCTCTCCGGTTCCTGTAATCAATAACCAACTCTTGTTTTCACATGCACAAGATTATGCAGATGCTTGAAATCCAGAGTAACACACACAAGATGCTGGAGGAACTCAGCAGGTCAGGCAGCATCAGCGGAAAGGAATAAAGAATTGATGTTTCATACTGAGACTGTTCATCTTTTGTTTTACTGATATTGAGTGAAAGGAGGTCACCAAGACACCATGCCAGAACTTTGGCATTTCATTCACCACACAGCAGAGTCTCTGCTGCTGAGTCTTGGAATGTTGCACAGGATCTCATCATTCCTAGCATGTCTGGACATGATTGTCAATTCCTTCCCTGAACTCTGCATCAGCTGATGTGTGGAGGGTGTGTTGTGTGCACTGATTATGTTCAAACACTAATCTAGGTTGGATGACAAATGTCCTTCGAAATCCAGCAGAGCATCACAATTTGACAGAGGTGGAAATGGAGTTCAATAAATCCAAGAGCTGGCAAACAGGAAACTTATGATAAACTTGCACTGAATCTTGGATTGACCTCAGTTGGAGCTCTGTAGATAGAGTTTCTGCATTATAAACTCAAAGTTATTACCATTTAACCATCATGCTCCTGAACTAGTGTGGACAACTTCACCCACCACAACACTTAACACAACCTATGGAATCATTTTCAAGGACTCTATAACTCATGGTATTAATTATCTACTATTTATTTATTATTATTATTTGATTTTGCATAGTTACCTTCTTTTTCACATTGGTTTTGCCTGTCAGTCTTTGTAGGTTTTTCACTGATTCTGTTGAATTTCTTTGTTTTGCCGTGAATGCTTGCAAGAAAATGAATCTCAGAGTAGTATTTGGTGACAGAGTCAATCCAATTCAATTCAAGTTTAATTGTCTTTCAACCACACATGAATACTCATGAATACAACCATATGAGACAGTGTCACTCCGGGGTCAGGTGCAAAAGTCACATTTAACACAAAGCACTCACAACCACTCAGTAAAAGAGTCAGAAACTAGTGCCTTTAATCCATAGTCGACCACAATGAAGCCCATCTCCTCCAGCCTAGATGCCCCCCACCCCTGCCACCTCCTTGCAACTCAGCAGGTTGAAGCCCAGTCCATGCACATGCTACAAGCCTATATGAATTATCAGAAAAATTACAACCACACGAAATATACTTGTATATAGTCAAACCTCCCAGCCCGTTGAAAACTTCAGTCAACCACAATGCCCGCTGTGGAGCGCACTGGCCCTGGTGCCCCAGCCCCATGGCGACATGATGGCTGGAGGCCCAGTGCTCACATATAAAGAGCATTCAGAGGAGGTTCACAAGGATGATTCCGGGAATGAAAGAGTTATCATATGAGGAACGCTTGATGGCTCTGGGCCTGTACTCGCTGGAATTTAGAAGGATAAGGAGAAGATCACATTGAAACCTTTTGAATGTTGAAATGCCTAGACAGAATAGATGTGGAAAGGATGTTTCTCATAGTAGGGGAAGTCTAAGACAAGAGGTCACATCCTCAGGATAGGGGGGGGCGTCCATTTAAAACAGAGATGCAGAGAAATTTATTTAGCCAGATGGTGGTGACTTTGTGGAATTTGTTACCAAAGGCAGCTGCGGAGGCCAGGTAGTTGGGTGTATTTAAGGTGGAGTTTGATAGGTTCCTGATCGGCTATGGCATCAAATGGTTACAGGGAGAGGGCTGAGGAAGGGTTAAAAAAAATCAGCCATGATTGAATGGTGGAGCAGACTCGATGGGCCAAATGACCTAATCCTGCTCCTATGTCTTATGGTCTAATATACAAGATAACAAGTCCAAATAGAATGTCAGTAAAAATACAATCACACAAAATATACATGTATATTAGTATAGTCAATTGAATTCTTCAGTCAACCACAAAAGAGCTTGTCTTTGGCCGAGTGAACATCATGGGGATAGCCACAACTCCAGCTGGGATGCTGTGCCATGCTGCCCCCGGTGGAGTGCACCAGCTCAGATGCGTCCCTCCCGGCGGCTGTAAATCAGGCAAACCCGTGGCTTGCGGCCTGGTCCTCACCACGACTGATTCCATGGAGCTCACCTGCCATCTGCCCCTGTTCTCAGCCAGCAGATCAGCGAATTGAACTGGCAGCATACCAGATCAACAATGTTCAAAAGGGTCTTGTGATCACAAGAAAAGGAACCATGATGGCCACTCGCTATTAGACTGTAAATCTCCATCGACTCAGGCAGCAGTAGTTTTCACAGCTCCTTTACTTTCTCTATCAATGAACAACTCACTGATGGAATAGACCTGCAGTACTTTAAGATCTTAATATGTAGGAGGATCTTGCAATCATTAAAAACTGGTTTAAATAACACCTTTTGTTGACCTTGCAGAAACTGCTGTGGAAGAACATGCTGAATCTAACCGGAAGTGACAGGTACTTTGATAAAATGTTTACTTTGAACTTTGAAACTTGAAACTGCAAAAGGGAAAAAAAGACTTAAAGGTTCTCACATGGCAGAGGACCTGTTTTTAATAAAGAGGTCAGTACGCAGGGGACGTTGATCTAAGCGAATCAGAGTAAAGATTGGTGGGGAGCTGAGAAATTCTTGCAGTTAATGTGTGTTGGGCACTGGCTATCTGAAATGCTTGTGGCAGAAGAAACCCCCACAATGTGTTTAAAGTATATTGGAAACATGAGAGATTCTGCAGATGTTGGGAATCAGAGAAGAAAACACACACACTTATACTGCAGGAGCTCGGCAAGTCAGGCAGTATCCATAGAAGGGAACAAACAGTCAACATTTTGGGGCAAGGCTCTTCATCAGAACCGGAAAAGAAGGGGGCAGATCAACATTTTGTGCCGAGACTTGATTTTATTTTGTATTTTCATGTATCATTGTGGTGTGGCACACCATTCAGCCCATTGAATCAATGCTGGCTGTCAAAACAATCCAATCAGTCTACAACACAAGAGATTCTGTAGGTGCTGGAAATACCAAAGCAACACACACAAAATGCTGGAAGAACAGCAGCGTCTATGGAGAGGAATACGAGGCCGATGCTTTGGGCCAGGATCTTTCATCGGGACTGAAAAGAAAGGGGGGGGGGTACAGGAAGAAGAAGTATGAGGTGAAACTAGGTGAAAAGGAAGGTAGGTAGCTGGGTGGGGGAGTGGATAAAGTGAAACGCTGCAAGTTGATTGGTGGAAAAGGTAAAGGGTTGAAGAAGAAAGAATCTGATAGGAGAGGAGAGTGGATCGTGGGAGAAAGATGTAGGAGGGGCACCAGAGGGAAGAGATGGGTAGGTGAGGAGAAGAGAATTATGTAAGAGAGGAGCCAGAGTGTAAAAAGGGAGAAGGGGTGGGGGGATAAATTAGCAGAAGTTAGAGAAATTGATGTTCATGCCATTGGATTGGAGGCTACCAAGACGGACTACGAGGTGTTGCTCCTCCAACCTGAGTGTGGCCTCATTGATATGTCAGAATGGGAATGAAAAATAGAATTAGGATGGTGGCTGCTGGGAATATATCGGAATGGGCTCTTGAAGAGGAATAGCCTTCAAAGTGGATCTCTCTTGGAATAAGCACCAGGAACTAGGAAGTGTGACTATCCTTAAATCCATATGTGCTCTGCATGGACGGGCCCACTCCATGCAGTATCTTAATGAAATAAAATAAAATAGCCCCCATTTTCCTTTCATCCATGTGTCTAAGGATGTCTTAAATGTTCCAAGTGTATCTGCCACTACCACCACCCTGGCAGTGTGTTCCACACACTCACGACCCTCTGACATCTCCCCTATACTTTCCTCCACTCACCTTAAAATTATGCCCTCTTATAATAACCATTTCTGCCCTGATAGAGTGGTGTCCACTCTAATCTCTGACTCTTATCATCTTATGCACTTCTATCAGGTCACCTCTCATCCTCCGTGCTCTAAAGACCCCCTCACTTGCTAAAATCAAGTCAAAATCAAATTCAAGTTTAATTATCATTCAACCATACATGAATACCGCTGAACGAAACAGCGTTCCCCTGGTGCCAAGGTGCAAATCAGCACATTCAAAATAGCAAGCAAGAAAACATAGTCATGCAGAAAACACATATATAGCCCAAGCCCTTGAGTGACATATCCTACAATTGATGATACAGCTGCCAGCACTACAATCCAGCCCGTCATTCCACTGAATAAACGTAAGAAGACAGTCGCAAGAGGAGAGGCCAGCCCTGAACTGAGCACAGACACCAGGCTGCACTGCCTCCTAGAAGGGAGCAGGCAATCCCGCGGCTTGAGGCCTACCCCTCGCTCGCCAAAGGCTACGCAGCTTCCCCTCTGCCTGCTGCGCCACCAAACAAGGGGAACAAGCCTGCGATATCTTACATTACCTGTGTGTCGAACAGTGTCTTGCGATTACAAGATCTTTATAAGACACGCTCTCCATACAGGCAGTATCCTAGAAATCCCCGGTCCGCCCGCTCTAAGGCTTCCGTGTCCTTCCAAAACTGTGACAACCAGAACTGAATGCAATTCTCCGAGCATTGTCCAACCAGAGTTTTACAGAGCTGCAGCATTATCTCATTGTTCTTGAATAAAATCCTCCCAACTGATGAAGGCCAACCACCATTTCAATTTGCGTGGCAACTTTAAAGGATGTGGACCTTAAGGTCTTACGTTTTTCCACACTGCTAAGAATCCTGCCATTAACCTTGTATGCTGCTTTCAAACTCTTAATGCTTTTTCAAGCTCTTTCTTAATACTGCATATTAGCCTGTTCTATGTCGTCCTTGCATTCGTCAATATCCCACTCATTATTGAATATTGAAGCAAAATATTCGCTGAGGACCAAAATAATCCAGCCACATGTTTCATCTTTTATCCCTGATCTAGTTATCCTACTGTTCTTCAAGTATGTGCAGAACTCCTTGGAGTTTTCCTTAACCCTACTCGTCAAGGCCTTCTCATGTCCCAGTTTTATAGGTCTCTATCAGATACCTCACAAGTCTTCCTTCCAGAGTCCCAGGCTCTTCTGGCCTTTCCCTACAGGCATTACAGCAATTGAAGCACTTAGGGCCAAGGAGAGAGAGGAGAGGGTCAATGTGATGCTTGGAGAGAGTGTGACCTAATCCAAGTCCAACAAGGTCTTACACTCGGCTTCGCAACAAAGCAGTTTCCTTCTGTCTCATTCCAAGTAGACCTGGGGAAGCAGCCTCTCTCAGCAACACTTTGACACTCTTGAAGCGCTCCTTAGCAGCTCAAGTGCAATCTCGTGCATCCGTCTCATTACACGTCGGTTCCTCATTAACTGTCTCCTCTCACTTTCCAAAGAGATGTGGTTTAGTAAGGGTTAATATGGAGACGATCCGTTGGCGCTGGAAGCACGGCACAGATTCAATGGTGTTGATCATTGACGCAAGCGACACATTTCAGTGTACGTTTTCATGCTTCGATGTACATGTGACAAATAAACCTGATCTATTTATTTAGCCACACAGCCCTTCCGGACCTTCGAGTCATGCCACTGCAGCAACCCTCGTCAAACCCGATTAACCCTAACCTAGTCACAGGACAATCCACAAAGACCAATTCACCTTCAGACTGTGGGAGAAAACTGGAATACCCAGGGAAAACCCACGCATTCCACAGGGAGAACGCATTGACTCCTTATGGGTGGTGCCAGAATTCCACTCTGACCTCCGGATCGCCCTGAACTGTAGTAGCATTGCACTAACTGCTACTGGACTGTAGTAGTATTCCTTCATGGCATGGAGGCCTTTTTAAATCTTTAAAAAGCTCAGTACTTCCTCGTGAAACATGTCCAGGCAGCAAGCTTCCACACCAAGCCAGTCTGCGAAACATCAGGGTGGACACATAAAGCACCGACCCCTGGGATGGGACTGCGCACGTAGAACATAGAAGAGTACAGCAGCGAAACAAGCCCATTCGGCCCATCATGTCTGTGCTGACCATGATGCCAATCCAAACTAATCCTGTCCGTTCGTATGCCTGTCTAAAGGCTGCTTAGATACTGCTATCGTATCAGCTTCCATCATCTCCCCGGCAGCCCATTTCAGGCAGCTACTGCTCTCTGTATAAAAAAACTGCCTCACTAATCTCCTTTCAGCTTTCCCTCTTTCACCTTAAAACCATACCTCTCAAAGTCCAGCCCTAGGTCTCCATTGTGAGAGGTAGAAATGGATAAGGCCAGCCAACAGGGTTCTGGTGGAGCTGTACAGGACAATTCCCTGTACAGTGGATACAATAGATTACAGAAACATTGATGAACTCCAACCAAACCGTCGACTTTGTGAGGAGAAGCTTATCATCGGGTTAGCATATGATGTAGTGCAGGGAAAGCCATCAGGATCCTGCACAGCCGACAACTCTATTATCAGCAAAGTCCATACCTAGCTTGGGAACCTGGAATGTGAGAACCATGTACCAGCAGGAAAATCCACCATCACAGCAAATGGGATGGAAGGGTGCACAAACTGAAATGGAGGAAGCCAACCAACCACATCATCAGGCAGGCATTAAAATGGGATCCCCAAGGAAAGAGGAAAAAGAGACAACGAGGGCGAAATTAGGAGAAACATTGAGACTGAAATTAGACAATGGGGACACACCTGGTCCATCTTAGAGGAACTGGCTCAGAACAGAGGGCGGTGGAAACATAGAAACATAGAAAACCTACAGCACAATACAGGCCCTTCGGCCCACAAAACTGTACTGAACATGTCCTTACCTTAGAAATTACCGATAGCCCTCTATTTTCCTGAACTCCATGTACCTGTCCAGGAGTCTCTTAAAAGACCCGATTGCATCCACCTCCACCACAGTCGCTGGCAACCCATTCCACACACTCACCACTCTCTGTGTAAAAAACTTACCCCTGACATCTCCTCTGTACCTATTCCAAGCACCTTAAAACTGTGCCCTCTCATGCTAGCCATTTCAGCCCTGGGAAAAAGCCTCTGACTTTCCACATGATCAATGCCTCTCATCATCATATACACCTCTGTCAGGTCACCTCTCATCCTCCGTTGCTCAAAGGAAAAAGGCCAAGTTTACTCAACCTATTGTCATAAGGCATGCTCCCTAATCCAGGCAACATCCTTGTAAATTTCCTCTGCACCATTTCTGTGGTTCCCACATCCTTCTTATAGTGAGGTGACCAGAACTGAGCACAGTACTCCAAGTGGGGTCTGACCAGGGTCATATATAACTGCAACATTACCTCTCAGCTCCTAAACTCAATCCCACAATTGATGAAGGCCAATGAACTGTATGCTTTCTTAATCACAGAGTTAACCTGCACAGCAGCTTTGAGTGTCCTATGGACTTGGACCCCAAGATCCCTCTGATCCTCCACACTGCCAAGAGTCTTACCATTAATACTATATTCTGTCATCATATTTGACCTACCAAAATGAACCACTTCACACTTATCTGAGTTGAACTCCATCTGCCACTTCTCAGCCCAATGTTGCATCCTATCAATGTCCCGCTGTAACTTCCATCAGCCCTCCACACTATCCACAACACCTCCAAACTTTCAAACAAATCTGCCGATTTACTAACCCATCCCTCCACTTCCTCATCCTCATTTACTAACCCATAAATTTACTAACCCATCCCTCCATTTCCTCATCCAGGTCATTTATAAAAATCACGTAGAGTAGGGGTCCCAGAAAAGATCCCTGAGGCACACCACTGGTCACCGACCTCCATGCAGAATATGACCCATCTACAATCACTCTTTGCCTTCTGTGGGTAAGCCAGTTCTAGATCCACAAAGCAATGTCCCCTTGGATCCCATGTCTCCTTACTTTCTCAATAAGCCTTGCATTGGGTACCTTGTCAAATGCCTTGCTGAAATCCATATACACTACATGTACTGCTCTACCTTCATCAATGTGTTTAGTCTCATCCTCAAAAAATTCAATCAGTCTCGTAAGGCACGACCTGCCTTTGACAAAGCCATGCTGACTATTCCTAATCATATCATGCCTCTCCACATGTTCATAAATCCTGCCTCTCATGATCTTCTCCATCAATTTACCAATCACTGAAGTAAGGCTCACGGGTCTATAATTTCCTGGGCTATCTCTACTCCCTTTCTTGAACATCCGCAACCCTCCAATCCTCCAGGACCTCTCCCGCCCTCATTGATGATGCAAAGATCATTGCCAGAGGCTCAGCAATCTCCTCCCTCACCTCCCACAGTAGCCTGGGGTACATCTCATCCGGTCCCGCTGACTTATCCAACTTGATACTTTCTAGAAGATCCAACACATCCTCTTTCTTAATATCTGCAGCTCAAGCTTTTCAATCCCCTGTAAGTCATCCCTACAAATGCTAAGATCCTTTTCCGTAGTGAATACTGAAGCAAAGTATTCGTTAAGTATCTCTGCTGTCTCCTCCGGTTCCATGCACACTTTTCCACTATCACACTTGATTGGTCCTATTCTCTCTTGTCTTATCCTCTTGCTCTTCACGTACTTGTAGAATGCCTTGGGATTTTCCTTAATCCTGTCCACTAAGGCCTTCTCATGACCCCTTCTGGCTCTCTTAATCTCTTTCTTAAGCTCTTTCCTGCTAGCCTTATAACCTTCTAGATCTCTATCATTACCTAGTTTTTTGAACCTTTTGTAAGCTCTTCTTTTCTTCTTGACTATATTTACAACAGCCTTTGTACACCATGGTTCCTATACCCTACCATCCTTTCCCTGTCTCATTGGAACGTACCTACGCAGAACTACATGCAAATATCCCCTGAACATTTGCAACATTTCTTCCTTACATTTCCCTGAGAACATCTGTTTCCAATTTATGCTTCCAATTTCTTGCCTGATAGCCTCATTTTTCCCCTTACTCCAATTAAACATTTTTCTAACTTGTCTGTTCCTATCCCTCTCCAATGCAATGGTAAAGGAGGTAGAATTGTGATCAGAAGAGATAGATGTAGATGGCAGGTCATCGATGGCCCATGCTTCACTGGGAGCTATAGACCCAAGAAGAAGATGATCTTAAAACTATGCCCTCTAATATCTGACATTTCCACCCTCGTGAAACTTCTAGGCCTCCCCTCAGCCTCCGACACTCCAGGGAAAACAATCCAAGTTTGTCCAACTTCTTGTCGCTAAAACTCTGTAATCCAGGGAGCATCCTGGTGAACCTCTTCTGCACCCTCTCCAAAGTCTCCACATCCTTCCTGTAATGGGGTGACTGGAATTGCACACAACACTCCAAGTGTGGCCGAAGCAACCTTTCATGCAGCTCCCAACCTTTATATTCAAGTGTGGGGTGGGGGAACGATTTAGTCTGTATTTAGTCCATGTTGTACCAGCCTTAAGAGGGTGTGATGGCACAGTGTTGAGGGATCCTTACTCCGTACCTAACCTGCTGCCCTGATTGTTCTTCCCTGTCTCACTGACCTCAAGTGATAGACAGTTTGTAACTCCTGACACGCTCTCTTGGCGTGCTGGTGATCAAAAGTTACAGAACTGAATCCTATTATTTTTTAATTTCAAAAATAGACTTTGTATTCTTAATAAAAAAACCTTGATCTCCCAATATATTAATATGTTTGTCAGACCATAAGCCCATAAGGCTTAAGTGGTGCTAGAATGTTTGTGAACCCTGTAGAATTTTCTGTATTTCTGTGTAAATATGACTTAAAATGTGATCAGATCTTCATTCAAGTCCTAAAACTAGATAAAGAGAACCCAATTAAATAAATAACACAGAAAACATTATACTTGTTAGTTTATTTATTTAGAAAAATAATCCAATATTACATTGTATTTGTTGGAAAAAGTATGTGAACCTTTGTTTTCATTAACTGGTGTAACCTTGTACAGCAATAACTTCAACCAAACATTTCCAGTAACTGTTGATCAGTCCTGCACATCAACTTGGAGGAATTTTAGGCCATTCCTCCTTACAAAACTGCTTCAACTCTGGGATCCTGGTGGGTTTCCTTGCAAGAACGGCTTGCTTCATGTCCTTCCACAACATTTCTATAGGATTGAGATCAGGACTTTGACTCGGCTATTCCAAAATATAAATTTTCTTCTTTTTAAACCATTCTGTTGTTGATTTACCCCTGACTTTTCGATCATTGGCTTGTTGCATTATCCAACTTTTACTAAGTTTCAGCTGACAGATTGTTACTCTGACAGTCTTCTGTAAAATGTCCTGATATAATTTTGAATTCATTGTTCTCTCAACAATTGCAAGCTGTCCAGGTCCGGAGGCAGCAAAGCAGCCCCAAACCATGATGCTCCTTCCACCATGCTTCAGAGTTGGGATGAGGTTTTGGTGTTAGTGTGCAATGCTCTTTTTCTTCCAAACATAGCAATGAGCATTTCTGCCCAAAAGTTCAACTTTTGCCTTATCTGTCCACAGAACATTGTCCCAGAAGTGTTGTAGAACATCCAGGTGATTTTTTTTTTTTGCAAACTTGAGACATGCAGCAATGTTTTGGTTTGGAGAGCAATGGTTTCCTTTGTGGTGTACTTCCATAAACACCATTTCTGTTTACTGTCTTTCTTATAGTGGATACATGAACAAAGACCTCAGTAAGTTCTAAAGATCTCTGCAGGTCTTTTGCTGTTACTCTTGGGTTCTTTTTCACCTCCTTAAGCAGTGCACATTGTGCTCTTGGTGTGATCCTTGCAGAATGCCCACTCCTGAGTTCCTGCATTTGCAGAAAATTTCTCTTACTGTGGACTGATGAACATTCAGGACTTTCAGAATGCGTTTGTAGCCTTTTCCAGCTTCATGCATCTCTACAATTCTTCTTCTAAGGTCCTCTGAAAGTTGTTTTGATCAAGATATGGTGCACATAAACAGATCTTTCTTGAGAAGAGCAGCCTCTGTCAGTAACCTGACTTTGTGTGTCTTTTTTTATAGCACAGGGCACCTCTACAACCCCCACCTCCAATCTCATCTCATTAATTGGAACACCTGACTCCAAATAGATTTTGTAGGAGGCATTACCCCAAAGGTTAGCATACTTTTCCCAACAAATATTGGATTATTTTTCTCAATAAATAAATGAACAAATACGATGGTTTTTTATGTTATTTATTCAATTGGGTTCTCTTTATCTAGTTTCAGGACTTGTGTGAAAATCTGCTCACACTTTAGGTCATATTTATGCCGAAATAAAGAAAATTCTACAGGGTTCTCAAACTTTGTAATACTTCTGTAGGAACAGCTGTTTGATCATGGCTAGTTTATTATCCTTCTCAACCCAGTTCTCCTGTCTTCCCCCCGTAATCTTTGGCACACTTACTGACCATGAATATTTTACATCCATGGTCATTAGGATCAGTAGAGTTAACTTTTACGTTGAAGACCATAGCACCATTGCCATTCTTGCAGTCCTCCTGGGTGAGTGACCCTTTCACTGTTTGAACATCTCCCACTACACCCCCCCAGCACACTCCACTCCCACGACTCAACCCCTTTATGGAGGAGGACTTTACTCCGCTCTTCCCTGCAGAGCCTTTGCACTGGTGGCATAGAGCTTCATTGCACCCCTCAGCACGTGCCCCTGCAGCTGGGACTGTTCCTGTCGGCAGTTTAGAGCCCATATCTAGGAAAGGACATACTGGCATTGGAGGGAGTCAAGAGGAGGCTTATGAGAATGGTCTGGGAATGAAAGAGTTAATGCATGAAGAGTGTTTGATGGCTCCGGGCCTGTATTTTCTGGAGTTTAGAAGAATGAATTTGTCAAGAACAATCATGGCCATGGAAAGACCATGATCATAGAAACATAGAAACATAGGAAACCTACAGCACTATACAGGACCTTCGGCCCACAATGCTGTGCCAAACACGTACTTACTTTAGAAATTACCTAGAGTTACTCATAGCCCTCTATTTTTCTAAGCTCCATGTACCTATCCAGGAGTCTCTTAAAAGACCCTATTGTATCTGCCTCCACCACCTTCACCGGCAGCCCAATCCACGCACTCACCACTCTCTGCATAAAAAACTTACCCCTGACATCTCCTCTGTACCCACTTCCAAACACCGTAAAACTGTGCCCTCTCATGCTAGCTATATCAGGCCTGGGAAAAAAGCCTCTGACTATCCACACAATCAACGCCTCTCATCATTTTATACACCTCTCATCATCCACTGCTCAAAGGAGAAAAGGTCGAGTTTACTCAAACTATCCTCATAAGACATGCTCCCCAATCCAGAGAACATCCTTGTAAATCTCCTCTGCACCCTTTCTATAGTTTCCACGTCCTTCCTGTAGTGGGGTGATCAGAACTGAGCACAGTACTCCAAGTGGGGTCTAACCAGAGAGTCCTATACAGCTGCAACATTATGGCTCAGCTCTTAAACTCAGTCCCATGATTGATGAAGGCCAATGCACTGTAAGCCTCTTTAACCACAGAGTCAACCTGCACAGCAGCTTTGAGTGTCCTATGGACTTGGACCCCAAGATCCCTCTGATCCTCCACACTGCCAAGAGTCTTACCATTAATACTATATTCTGCCATCATATTTGACCTACCAAAATGAACCACCTCACACTTATCTCAGTTGATCTCCATCTGTCGCTTCTCAGCCCAATTTTTCACCCTATCGATGTCCCGCTGTAACCTCTGATAGCCCTCCGCACTATTCACAACACCTCCAACCTTTGTGTCATCAGCAAATTTACTAACCCATCCCTCCACTTCCTCATCCAAGTCCTTTAAAAAAAATTACAAAGAGAAAGGGTCCCAAAACAGATCCCTGAGGCACACCATTGGTCACCAATTTCCATGCAGAATATGACCCATCTACAACCACTCTTTACCTCCGTGGGCTAGCCAATTCTGGATCCACAAAGTGAGGTCGCCATGGATCCCATGCCTCCTTACTTTCTCAATAAGCTTTGCATGGGGTACCTTATCAAATGTCTTGCTGAAACCCATATACACTACATCTACTGCTCTACCTTCATCAACATGTTTAGTCACATCCTCAAAAAATTCAATCAGGCTCGTAAGGCATGACCTGCCTTTGACAAAGCCATGCTGACTATTCCTAATCATATTATGCCTCTCCAAATGTTCATAAATCCTACCTCCCAAGATCTTTTCCATCAACTTACTAACCACTGAAATAAGACTCACTGGTCTATAATTTCCTGGGCTATCTCTACTCCCTTTCCTGAATTAGGAAGCAACATTTGCAACCCTCCAATCCTCCAGAACCTCTCCCATCCCCATTACTCACATCATACAACATGGCATATAATGAATGAGGAAGGATCTCTTTGAAACCTACGAAATATTGTTGCCGTTTGCATGGTTTGTTTGCTTTTATGTGCCAGGCGGTTGTGGGGTTGCTGTTCTTGTTTCCGTTTGTGCAGTTTTATTTTTTTGTGTGTGGGGGCAGCTGATGTTTTTCTCTGAATGGCCTCCATGGTTTTCTTTGTTTCATGGCTGTCTGGAGAAGATGCATTTCAGAGTTGTATATGGCATACATACTTTGAAAATAAATGTACCTTGAACCTTGAAAGGCCTAGGTAGATATTTCCGATACTGGGAGAGTCGAGGACCAGAGAGCATAGCGTAAGAATACATGAACATCCCATGAGAACAGAGTTGAGGAGGAATTCCTTTCGTCAGAGGGTGTTGAATCTGTGGAATTTATTGCCACGTATGACTGTGGAGGCCAAGTTATTGGGTATATTTAAAGCAGAGGTTGACAGGTTCTTGAACCGTAAGAACACCAAAGGTTACGGGGAGAAGGAAGGAGAATGAGAGTTGAGGGGGATAATAAATGAACCATAATCGAATGTCAGAGCAGACTCGATGAGCCAAACAGCCTAATTCTGCTTCTATATCTGATGATCTTATGGTGTTACAAGTGTCCCAAGGTGCTGAGAGATCGACATGTTTTGGGCTGAGCAAAGGGAATCCTTCAGCAAATGATGGCCTTCCAGCAGGCTTTGTCTACTCAGGTTGGGTGAGATTAGAACTAGGAGTTATAGGTTAAGGGTGAAGGGTGAAATATTTAACCTGAATGGGAACTTACTCACTCAGAGAGTGGAGAGATTGTGGAATGAGCTGGAACAAACGTGGAGCATGCAAGCTCATTTCAACATTTAAGAGAGGTTTGGGTAAGTACATGGATGGTAGGGGTATGGATGGCTATGGCCAATGGGGGTTGGCAATTTAAATAGTTGAAATCATGTGATAAATAAATATGAACTTGAACCTATCTCAGTGTGTGTACCTTCTGGAACCAGCCCCAAGATCAGAGAGTCCTCAGTTATGCACTATGAGATGAGGGTCCTTGCATTCTTTCTCCATGCCCTCTTAGCAAATCTACAGCTTGCAAAGCCCATCTCTTCTGAATCCTAAAGTACATTATCATCATCATTATGTGCCGTGTCGTATGACATAGGTGATCATGTCTTGTTCATGTTTGTTCTTGGCAAATTTTTCTACAGAAGTGGTTTGCCATTGCCTTCTTCTGGGCAGTGTCTTTACAAGACAGGTGACCCCAGCCATTACCAATACTCTTCAGAGATTACCTGCCTGGTCACATAACTAGAACTTGTGATATGCACCAACTGCTCATATGACCCTACACCTTCGGCTCCCATGGCTTCACGTGACCCTGATCAGAGTGGGGAGGGGGTGCTAAGCAGGTGCTACACCTTGCCCAAGGGTGACCTGCAGGCTAGCGGAGGGAAGGAGCACCTTACACCTCCTTTGGTAGAGACGTATCTCTACCCCACCATGCTCAGCAAAGACCATCTCTTCTGAATTCTAAAGTGCAGGAAGAAATAAAGCTTTGCAGTGGAAACTGATAATTCAAAGTATGTTTGTTTAAAGTCAATTGGAAAGATTTCTCTCAGCGTCTTTTTAGAGTGACTCTGATTAAATGAATTTGACATTTAGATGTGAAAGTTTCTGATTTAACATTTAACGATTTGAGTCACCACACCTGAGAATGATGGTGAGATCAAAAAGGCTACGTGAGGCTGGATACAGCCGGAAATCGAGGCATGATTTCTCGTTGAAGTTTTCTTGTCCTTGACTCAATTTTCTAATCAATGTAATAGCATCGCTATCAGGAAGTCTGCTTTTATGCACGCTGGTAATGTGATTTCTCTTGAGAAAAGGCTTTGTTTGAGTAAAATGCTTCCATTATCCAGCAATTGTGCTTATGCACCTGATGATAAATGTTCTGACGTTCCTTGGGCTTTAGTTGGAGGGGTATTGTGCCCTTTCCATACAGGCTGACTCTGAGGTGCACTGTGAAGTGATGAAACTCCAGATTGCCAATCCTCATCGAGGGATCAGAGGTAGAGAGAGTGAGCAATTTCAATTTCCTGGGTGTCAATATCTCTGAGAAACTAACCTGGTCCCTACATGTTGATGCAGCTATAAAGAAGGCACGACAGCAGATGGATTTCATTAAGAGTTTGAAGAGTTTTGGATTGTTACCTAAAACACTCAAAAACTTCTACAGATGTATTGTGGAGAGCATTCTTACAGGCTGCCTGGGGGTTGGGGAGGCGACTGTACAGGGTTGAAGGAAGCTACAGAAAGTTAGAAAATTAGTCAGTTCCATCGTGGGCACTAGCCTTCGTAGTATCCAAAACATCTTCAATGAGCGATGCCTCAAAAAGGCAGCATCTATTATCAAGGACCCCCTTCACCCAGGACATGCTCTCTTCTCACTGTCACCATCAGGAAGGAGGTACATAAGCCTGAAGGCACACACACAGCAATTCAGGAACAATTTCTTCCCCTTGGCCATCTAATTTCTGAATGGACATTGATCCTATGAAAACTCCCTCACTTTTTAAATTATTTCTGCACTATTTTTAATTTAACTATTTATTATACATGCATAGACTTACTGTAATTTATTTGTTTATTTATTTATTTATTTTTCTATATTATGCATTGCATTGTCCTGCTGCCGCAAAGTCAACAAACTTCACAACATATGCCAGTGGTGTGAGACCTGATTCTGATTCGGAGTGGTTCCTTCCTCCCCCTAATGACACTCACTGGGATGGAACTCACTGGTGATTGTTGGGAAGCTCATGTGTGATGACCAAGATTTCTGTGAGTGCCCTGCAAAAGACACAATGGGAGGGGGTGGGGATTTACTAGTAGATTCAGTGCTTTGAACATGTTGGATCTCCTCTCTGTTGGAGCCCTGCTGGAAAGGTGGACAGGGAAACAGGGTAACTGGGTAACAGCTTGGCAATAATTCCCCCAGGATAGCATATCCACTGGAATGGCAGTCAGTCCCTTGGCTCTGTGTGTGTGTGTGTGTGTGTGTATATATATATATACAGTACTGTGCAAAAGTCTTAGGCACGTACACATATATATAGAGAGCTTGGGTGCCTAAGACTGCTGCACAGTACTGCATTTGCCAACATAGAGTAGAGAGCGAGTTTGTAAGTCTGGAGGGAGCAAAGGATATTGGAAATGGTGAGGGTGGAGTGCCGTGGCTAGGGTGTTGGACAGGTGGCAGAAAAGGAGTGTCAGGGGTGGTGGTGCGAATGCAGACACACTCAGCCCTGAGACACACCAGGAAAAGTCATCTGATTCCAAGCAGTTGGTTTATTCATCATTACAGAATGTCTGTCTGGTGCTTCCTGCACCCTTCCATCTCCCTACCCCTTTTCGCAACCATGATTCCCCTCTCCCTGCCGCCTTCCCACTCTCAGTCCGCATTAGAGACCCATATCAGAATCAGGTTTATCATCACTCATATTTGACATGAAATCTGTTGGGTTTTTTTTGCGGCAGCAGACAGTGCAATACATAAAATTATGAAAGTACGTTGCAAAAATCTTAGGCACCCTAGCTATACATATGCACCTAAAACGTTTGCGCAGTACTTTATATATCCAACCTGAAATATTTGCTCTTTGCAGACATCCATGAGAAAAGAAGAGAATGAATGACAGTAAAATGTTAGAACCCCAAAGCTTCCCTCTACCCCTTCCCATGCAAAACATTCACCCTCCCCCAATTATTTCAGCAGGAAGCATCAGCACCCCCCCAACCACCCACCGAGCAAGCAATAGCCAAACCCCCAAAGAGAGAGACCATGATCAGCAGTACAAGAAAAACTAATTGTTCACCCAACAATTCGACATGCCACAGGCTCACCCCCGCCTCTCTCTCTCTCTCTCTCTCTCTCTGTCTCCAACAAGAGTTTGAGAGTTTGAGAGGTGTCACCCCTTTTCCATAGCGAGAGGGGAGACCAACAAAACAAAACAACTTGCTGATTACGATGTTACAGTCTGGCGTGCTTTTATTCCGAGTTCTCCGATTCGAGAATCGCACCAAACTCTCCCCCACCATGGAGAGAGAGAGAGAGAGAAAGAGAGAGAGAGATAAAGAGAGAGAGAGAGAGAGAGAGAGAGAGAGAGAGAGAGAGAAAGAGGTAAAGAGAGAGAGGTAGAGAGAGAAAGAAAGAGGTAAAGAGAGAGAGGTAGAGAGAGAGAGGTAGAGAGAGAGATAGAGAGAGACAGAGATAAAGAGAGAGAGAGAAAGAGGTAAAGAGAGAGAGGTAGAGAGAGAGATAGAGAGAAAGAGAGAGAGAGATAGAGAGAGAGAGAGAGATAGAGAGAAAGAGAGAGAGAGAGAAAGAGTGATTGCCCGAGTACAGAGGCCTCCGACACCATATCCATTGTCGGTTCACTCTTCTCTACTATCAGGTCCCTTCTTCCCCAGCCTTTATCTTTCCTACCCACCTGGCTTCACCCATCACCTTCTAGCTAGCCTCCTTCCCCTTCTCTTTTTATTCTGGTGTCTTTCCCCTTCCAGTCCTAATGAAGGGTCTCAGCCTGAAATGTCTACTGTTTATTCATTTCTATAGATGCTGCCTGAACTGCTGAGTTCCTTCAGCATTTTGTGTGTTGCTTTGGATTTCCGGCATCTGCAGATTTTCTCATGTTTCAACATTTCCTATCCATGTAACGTGTCTGTGTGTCATAGAGTCACACAGCATAGAAACAGACCCTTCTGCCCAACTCATCTATGCCCATCCTAGCTAGTCCTGTTTCCTGCTGCCAACTACGCCACGGGCGTTTAGGGCTGCAACGAAGGTCCTCCATCTCTGATGGTGTCCAGGGTGTGTCAATAGCTCTTCATTCTGTCAGTAGCTTGGTTTTCACTACTGTCAGTCATGCATATTCTGGCTGGAGACTCAAAATACCTTTGAACTCAGGTGTAGAAGTATTCTTCATTGCTATTTTTGTTTCAATTTTGTTTTACCAGTCAGGGTTTTAGCCTTAAACTGAACTCCTGAATGTGGAGGACTAGTGGGCCACTCTTAATCTGACCTCTACCCTTTGACCTGTTTGGCATGATGACCCTACTAAGAGACAAAGCGTAAAGATCTGACTCCAGCCAACATAGCTCTCCAGGTCATTGAGGCACGCAAGCCTCCTAACCCTACGACAAGGTTGTGGCCTTCTTGGAAGTGGTCCCAGTTGCCTGCTGTGATTTCACTCAGAAGGTGGTGAGAGTGTGGAATGAGCCAACAGTACAAGTGGTGGATGTGGTTTCGATTTCAACGTTGAACAGAAGTTTGGATAGGTACGTGGATGGCAGAGACATGGAGGGCCATGGTCTGGGTGTGGGTCGATAGGACTAGGTTGCTTAAATGTTCTGGAGCAGACTAGATGGGATGAAGGCCCTGTTTCTGTACTATGTTTCTATGACTCTATATGACCAATATGGCTCTGTCTGTGTGGAGGTGTGGAGGTTTGGTGGGTTAAATTCTCCCTGCTTGTCACCCTGCCAGATAATTCAAGACAATAACTTCTGCTTGCTGTGATTTGCTGACAGCTTTGTCATGGCCAGCACACTAATAGCCAGTTGCTTAGCTTCACCTTCCTGCCCTGGCATTATAATCTCCAGATTATCAATGAGAGGCAGGTACAGTGGCGAGCACAATCAAGAATCACAGGCAGATGATTCTGCTGCTCCCCATCACAGACCATTAACCCTCTTTACACTGAGGATCCTGCCTGTACATTTTACACTCAGTGGAACTTCCTCTACCTAATAAACAGGCCACTGAGTGTATGTTCGTGGTCTTCATGTTGTGTGTTCAGAGATGCTGTTCTGCACACCACTGTTGTAACATATGGTTATTTGTGTTACTGTCACCTTCCTGTCAGCTTGAACCAGTTTGGCCATTCTCCTCTGACCTCTCTCATCACAAGGCGTTTTTGCCCACAGAACTGCCGCTCACTGGATTTTTTTTGTTCCTTGCACTATTCTCTGTAAACTCCAGAGCAGTGGTTCCCAGCCCGGGATCCACAGACCCCTCAGGTAATGGTAGAAGTCCATGGCATAAAAAAAGTTGAGAACCCCTGCACTAGAGACAGTTGTGCATGAAAATTTCGGGAGATAAGCAGTTTTCTGAGATACCCAAACCACCCCATCAGGCACCAGCAATCATTCCACAGTCAGAAACTCTTGGGTCACATTCTTCCTCATTCAGATGTTTGATTTGAACAACAACTGAACCTCTTGACCATGTCTGCATGCTTTTAGGAGTTTCTGCCACATGATTAGCTATTTAGATATTTGCCTTAACGAGCATGCGTAGAGGTGTACCTATTATAATGGCCACTGAGTGTACAACAGATCCATGAAGGTCACTTGTGTTGGAACCCTGGGGAGTAGACAGACGTCCACTTCAGAGTTATAGTATCATACAGCATAGAAACAGGCCCTTTGTACCATCTTGTCCATGTCAACAGTTGGCACATCTTCCCTATCATCATCATCATTATGTGTCATGCCGTATGACATGTGCAACCATGGTCTATGCATGACCATGATTGTTCTTGACAAATTTTTCTACAGAAGTGGTTTGCCATTGTTTTTTTCTGGACAGTGCCTTTACAAGACGAGTGATTCCCCCAGCCATTACCAATACGCTTCAGAGATTATCTGGTGTCAGTGGCCACATAACCAGGAAACCAGGACTTGTGATATGCACTAGCTGCTCATACAACAATCCACCACCTGCTCCAATGGTTTCAGGTGACCTTGACTGGAGGGATAAGCAGGTGCTACACCTTGCCCAAGGGTAGTGGAGGGAAGGAGTGTCTTACATCTCCTTTGGTAGAGACGTATCTCCATCCCACCACCCAAAATCTTCTCTATACTAATCCTATTTACCAGCTCTTCAACCTCCGGATTCTATGCCTTGGTGATTCAAGTGGTCACCTGGGTAACCTCTATGTGATGGTTTTGATTTAGAGATACAACACTATGATGTTGCCTGGGATAGAATGCTTCAGTTATGAGGCTGCCCCGGAGAGAAAGTGCCAATGTACGAAGGGTCTCTCTCGATGCCGCCGGAGTCCATGTATTTTGAGCAAGGTTTAATTGGCGTGCTTTGTGATTAGACTCTGTAGTTCATGCGTTTGAACATGTTTTTTGATGTGTTTCTGGTTTTTAGCTCCAGGGTTTTGTTGCTGTTCTGTGTGATTTTGATTGGGTTGGATGGGCAGATAGCGAGAGTCACGGAGCTGGATTGAACTGAACTGAGCTGAAGTAAACATACCCGGACTCTTTCGATGTCCTTGTGATTTGGTGTTTTGTATTCTGTGTTTTTCACTCTTTATTTGGTGTTTGCATGATTTGTTCTTTTTTTTGCATGTTCCAGGTTTGATGTTTTTTTTAAACAGGTTCCATGGTGTTCTTTGTTTCATGGTTGTCTGTGGGAAGGCAAATCTCAGGGTTGTATACTGCATACATACTATGATAATTAATATACTTTGAGCTTTGAGCTGAGCAAAATTTGGGGGTACCTGTGATATACAAGATTGTGAGAGACATTGAAGAAATTGTAGGAAATATTTTCTTTGTAACTGAGATGTCTAAAACTAATGGAGAATAGTCTTGAATAAGGCATAAGAGGTTTGGAGAGAATTTACTTGAACTTATATTATTTCCCTGGTCTGTCCCATATCCCTCTCAATCTTTCCTCTCCATGTACCCGTGTCTCTTAAATGTTGTAATTGTACCTGTCTCCACTATTTCTTCTGGAAGATTATTCTATGCACCCACAAGCCTCTGTGTGAAAAGCTTGCCCCTGAATCCTTTTCAAATCTTTCTCCACTCACCGTAAACCTTTCTGAGTGAGCCAGGTGCTCAATGTGACTCACTTCTCCATGGAGGGTGGGTGTGCCAGATTGGAAAGACATCACATGCCTTTGAAGGTTGAGATCAGGGTGATCTCCTTTCTGAGGGCTAGACTCAAAGGTCAGAGTTAGAGAACAATATAACAAAGAAATAGGGCCTTCAGTCCAACTTGTCCATGCCAACCATGATGCACACTGTTTGAAACCACTGTTTTAAAAATTCTTTTTACAAGATATTAGATGAATTAATGTAAGACTAAAGTAATCATTTGTACTTTTTCTAAAGTTGTATTTTGAACATTTGTTCCTTTTAAAAGACTCATGTACTTTTCACAGTATGTGGTGGTTCATCTCCATTTACTGGCAGAAAGTGATATAGCAGCTAAACAAATGGTTTGTCACCTTCCTCATTTTTCATTGGCTAAGTATTAAAACATTATCCAAGTGAATTAATTGTACAACCAGTGATCAGTTTATTTTATCTAAGGAATTTCTCTTATCTTGATTAAAGTGATGGATTTTTTTCAGAGGTGCCATTTTTTCATCTCTTTTCTTTTATCTTCACCTTCTTTGCTTTTCATTTATCTCTGCTTTGTTTCCATATAACCATGTATAACCATATAACAATTACAGCATGGAAACAGGCCATGTCGGCCCTTCTAGTCCATGCCAAACTCTTATTCTCACCTAGTCCCACCAACCTGCACTCAGTTCATAACCTTTCTTGTCCATATAGCTGTCCAATTTAACTTTAATTGACAACATCGAACCTGCCTCAACCACTTCTGCTGGAAGCTCGTTCCACACAGCTACCACTCTCCAAGTGAAGAAGTTCCCCCTCATGTTACCCCTAAACTTTTGCCCTTTAACTCTCAACTCATATCCTCTTGTTTGAATCTCCCCCACTCTCAATGGAAAAAAACCTATCCATGTCAACTCTATCTATCCCCCTCATAATTTTAAACACCTCTATCAAGTGCCCCCTCAACCTTCTATGTTCCAAAGAATAAAGACCCAAATTGTTCAACCTTTCTCTGTAAATTAAGTGATTGAACCCAGGTAACATTCTAGTAAATCTTCTCTGTACTCTCTCAATTTTGTTGACATCTTTCCTATAATTCGGTGACCAAAACTGTACACAATACTCCAAATTTGGCCTCATCAATGCTTTGTACAATTTCAACATTACATCCCAACTCCTATACTCAATGCTCTGATTTATAAAGGCCAGCATGCCAAAAGCTTCCTACACCACCCTATCCACACGAGATTCCACCTTCAGGGAACTATGCACCATTATTCCTAGATCCCTCTGTTCTACTGCATTCTTCAATGCCCTACCATTTACCATGTATGTCCTATTTTGATTAGTCCTACCAAAATGTAGCACCTCACATTTATCAACATTAAACTCCAACTGCCATCTTTCAGCCCACTCTTCTAACTGGCTTAAATCTCTCTGCAAGCTTTGAAAACCTATTTCATTATCCACAACTCCACCTATCTTAGTATCATCTGCATACTTACTCATCCAATTTACCACCCCTTTATCCAGATCATTAATGTATATGACAAACAACATTGGACTCAGTACTGATCCCTGAGGCACACCACTAGTCACCGCCTCCAACCTGACAAACAGTTATCCACCACTACTCTCTGGCATCTCCCATCCAGCCACTGCTGAATCCATTTTACTACTTCAATATTAATACCTAACGATTGAACCTTCCTAACCAAACTTCCTGGTAAGACCTTGTCAAAGGCCATACTGAAGTCCATATAGAAAACATCCACCGCTTTACCCTCATCAACTTTCCGAGTAACCTCTTCAAAAAATCCAATAAGATTTGTCAAACATGACCTTCCATGCACAAATCCATGTTGACTATTCCTAATCACACCCTGTCTATCCAGATAATTATATATACCATCACTAAGAATGCTTTCCATCAATTTACCCACCACTGATGTCAAACTCACAGGCTGATAATTGCTAGGTTTACTCTTCGAACCCTTTTTAAACAATGGAACAGCATGAGCAATACGCCAATCCTCCGGCACCATCCCCGTTTCTAATGACATTTGAAATATTTCTGTCAGAGCCTCTGCTATTTCCACACTAACTTCCCTCAAGGTCCTAGGGAATATCCTGTCAGGACCCGGAGACCTATCCACTCTTATATTCCTTAAAAGCTCCAGTACCTCCTCTTCTTTAATCACCATAGTTTCCATAACTTCCCTATCTGTTTCCCTTATCTTTCACAATTCAATATCCTTCTCCTTAGTGAATACCAAAGAAAAGAAATTGTTCAGAATCTCCCCCATCTCTCTTGGCTCCACACATAGCTGTCCACTCTGATTGTCTAAGGGACCAATTTTCCTCAGCTCTTAGTTTGCTTAGTACTTGTATGTTTGTTTAATCTTTAAAATAAACAATCATTAATAATTAAGGCTACTTAGTTCTTCATTAAGAATCAAGGGGACCATTCTTGACCCCCGGAAGAACCCTAAGGATCAGAAAATTAACATAGATCCAACACCACCAAGCAAGTCTCATCTGTGGGCAATTGACCAATATCCCTCTAAATGCTGCTTATCTATGCACCTATCCAAAGATCTTCTACATGTTTTTATTTTACCAGTCCCAACCACTTCCACTGGCAGATTATTACACAACCAAACCTCTGGAGAGAAGCTGCCCTCAGGTCTCTTTACCTGTCTGCTTAAACCCGGGGTTCCCAACCTGCTTAATAGTATTGGTCCATGGCATAACATAGGTTAGGAACCCCTGTCTTAAACCTAAACCTCTAGCTTTTAAGTCCCCTTTCCACAGAAAAAATAATATGTGCATTCACTCTGTCAATATCCCTGACAATTTTATATACATTCACCTCATGATTTTATACACAGATGCACAGCTGGCGAATCTTGCTATAATTGGACGTCTCCCTTGCTGTTCAAGCAGGAAGCCAAAGTTGTAAATCCCATCGCAGGCTTGAGGGATAGCACCACTTTTTGCAATGGTGTCTCTTGGGTGAGACTTAGACCAAAGTGTAGGGGAAGAGTAAAGGTTTATGTATTGGTTCACATGTAGTCAAGGTTATTGTCATTGAATTACGTATATGTATACCGTCAAATGAGATAATGTTTCTCCAGACCAGGGTGTAAGGCACAGTTGTACACATAACACATGTATAACACACAATAACTTAGGAAAGTACTAATTAAATCTACAAATGAATTACACATAGATAAACAAAATAAAGTGTATAAATTAAATATTGTGAGCTACAGAACAGATTAACCACTGACACTTGCATGCGATTCGGCAGGGAGTTTAGAATCCTAATGACCTGAGGGAAGAAACTCTTTCCCATCCTGACTGTTCTTGTTTTTATGCATTGGAGTCTCCTGCCTGATGGTAGAAAGTCAAAGAGGATGCTGGATGGGTGGGTGGGATCCTTGATAATACTAAGGGCCCTGCATGCGTAGCACTCCTGATAAATGTCCCCGATGGGTGGTAGGGAGACTCCTATGGTCCTAGATTCCTATGATACCATTCCTACAGTTCAAATTATTGAACAGTACATTGAGGTAGAACAAGGCAAAATCATGACAGATGGCAGAATAAAGTGCAACAGATACAGAGAAAGTGCAGTGCAGGTAAACAATAAAGTGTAAGATCATAACAAAGTAGATTTTGAGATCGAGGGTCTATCCTATTGTATATGAGATTGTTTAAGAGTCTGATAACAGCAGGATAAAAGTTGTCCTTCAGCTTAGTTGTACACACTTCCAGGCTTTTGTGTTGCCTGATGGGAGAGGAGAGAAGAGAGACTGTCTGGGGTGGATGTGTGTGTTTGATTATGCTTGCTGTTGTACAGAGTCCATAGATTGGAGGCAGGTTTCTACATACACCACACCTTCTCTGTAACTGTATGTCTATATTCTGAAGTGTGTTTTCCTATTTAACTACCTTGATGTATTTATGTATGAAATAGTCCATCTGAATGGCACGAGAAACAAAAAGGTTTTTACTGTATACTGTTACACAAAGGATAGTGTCTATGTGGACGGAGCTAGCAGAGATAGTGGATGAGAGAGGTATCATAACTTTGAAGAGTCAGATGGACAGTTAATGGACTAGAAAGACTGAGAAAGTTATGAGCTAAACACTGGCAGATGGGACTAGCTTGGTTGGTGTGATGGGCCAGTTGAGGCTGGCTTCATGTTTTATAACAGTGTGACAATGATTATGTGTCTTGGTACATATGGCAATATGCACTCAGTGGCCACTTTATTAGGTACACCTGCCCATTTATGCAAATATCTAATCAGCCAATCATGTGACAGTAACTGAATGCATAAAAACATGCAGGCATCGTCAAGGGGTTCAGTTGTTGTTCAGACCAAAGATCAGAATGGGGAAGAGATGCGATCTAATTGACTTTGATTGTAGAATGATTGTTGGTCCCAGATGGGGTGGTTTCAGTATCTCAGAAACTGCTGATCTCCTGGGATTTTTATGCACAACGGTCTCTAGAGGTTACAGATAATGGTGCAAAAACTACCAACTTCCAGTGTGCTGCAATTTCATGGGCAAAAATGCTTTGTTAATGAGAGAGGTCCGAGGTGAATGGTCAGAATGATTCAAGCTGACAGAAAGGTGACAGTAACTGAAATAACCACGCATTACAATAGTGGTGTGCGGAAGAGCGTCTCTGAATACACAACATGGGCTGCAGAAGCAGAAGACCACAAACATACACTCACTGAGTGTAAACCAGTTTCAATTCCCATTCCGTCAAGGGATCCAGGGAACTGTGTGGACTGGCTGGAAGAGTGTGAGTAGGTGTTATTCCTGATTCAGTGGTGCGGGGGGGAAATGAGATTGCTCATGTGGAATATCCTGCCCCTGCTGAGCCCATTGTAATCTGTCAGCTGTGCACCATTGGACCTCAAACCAGATAATTTATTTTCATACATCAGCACACAGCTCCCTATGGGGCTTTTTCGTTCATTTCCTGGATGTTAACCTTTCCTGTCCCAGAGCTGTTGGGAGATTGGAGCATTTTTTTGTTCACCAAAGTCAAGACACAGGCATAGAGAGCCCAGATGTCCATAGCTTCCTCTAACACTGATGATTCATAGAGTATTAGAGTTGACAAAGAAGTACAGCACAGAAACAGGCCTTTTGGCCCATCTGGTCCATGCCGAAATGATTTACACTGCCTACTCCCATAGAACTGCACCGAGACCATAGTCCCCCATACCCCTGCCATCCACATACATATCCAAACTTCACTTAAACATTGAAATTGAGCTCGCATACACCACTTGCACTGGCAGCTCATCCTCACTTGCACAACCCCTGAGTGATGAAGGTTCCCCTCATGTTCCTGTTAAACTTTTCACCTTTCACCCTTAACCCACGACCTCTGGTTGTAGTCCCATCCAAACCTCAGTGGAAAAAGCCTGCTTACATTTATTTTCTCCATACCCGTCATAATTTTGTACACCTCCATCAAATCTCCTCTCAGTCTTCTACATTCTAAGGAAAGCAGTCCTAACCTATTTAATCTTTCCTTATAACTCAGGTCCTGTCGACCCAGCAACATCCTTGTAAATTTTCTTACTTATATTTGCATTTGCACAGTTTGTTGTCTTCTGCACTCTGGTTGATCTTTCATTGATCATGTTATAGTTACAATTCTATAGATTTGATGGGCATACCCACGGGAAAATAAATCGCGGGGTTGTATATGCTGAGATATATGTTTTATTGTTAATAAAATATGCTTTGAACCTTGAACAGCTGATGTTTCAGAATGGGGGAAAAGCAAAAAGGAAACAAATAATTTATCAGCAGCAGAGAGGTGGGGGAGTGGGTAGACTAGAGCAGGGGTTCCCAACCTGGGGTCCGTGGAGCCTTTGGTTAATTGTAGGGGTCCATGGTATAAAAAGTTTGAAAACCCCTGGACTAGAGGGGATATATCTGATAGTGAGAGTCTAAATTAATGTTAATGTCACAATTGCGATCAGCTTAAGTTTCTTGGTTTGCCTCTTGAATACTTACATGGAACACAGAACATAGAACATAGAACGGTACAACAGGAAAAACCCTTCATCCCATGATGTTGAGCTAATGAACATGCTCAACGAACTAAATTAACAAATAAATGCTAATCCCTTCTCCCTATACAATGTCCATATCCCTCTGCTTTTTGTACATTGATCTAAGGATCTCTTAAATGCCTCTATCTCATTTGTCTCCACCACCACTCCTGGCATCACATTCCAGGCACCCACTGCTCTCTATGTAAAAAAACTTACCCCACGCACTTCTTTTGAATTTGCCCCCTCTCACCTTAGCCTCATGCCTTCCAGTCCTGTAATAGACATTTCAATCCTAGGAATAAGAGACTTGCTGCCTGTGTTTGCTTCTCATAATTGGTTGCCTCTTGCAACCAACTTGAACATAATATGGTGGGGGGGGCAAAATTTTAAGGTGATTGGAGGAAAGTTTAAAGGTGATGTCAGAGGTAAGTGTTTTACACAAAGAGCGGTGTGCATGTATGGAATGTCCTGCTAGGAGTGGTGGTAGAGGTAGATACATTAGGGACATTTGTGAAACTTTTATGTAGGAACATAGATGATAGAAAAATGGAGGGATATGTAGGGGGGAAGGGGTAAAGATAATAGCTGTCTGCTCTCTATATTCCTCTCATAATTTTATTACTTTCTATCAGTCTTCTTTCAGCCTCCACCACTCCAGAAAAAAAGAACCTCGGGTTTGTCCAACCAGCCCCAGAGATTGCAGAATGCTCTGTGCTGGTGGTCTTCTTCTGCACCCTCTCCAACATTTCCAACTCCTTCCAACAAATCTTACAAACAGAATTTCTTGATTCAATGCCAACAGTCACATGATGGGGGCTTAAGTAGCAAACGGTCTACTGGAAGAGTTCTGCGGGTCGAGTAGCATCTGCTGGAGGAAAGGAATTGAAAGGGTCAGTAACTTTAAATTCCTTGGTATTATCATCTCTGAGGATCTGTCCTAGGACCAGCATATAAGTGACATCACAAAGAAGGCATGACTGTACCTCTACTTTCCCAGCAGTTTGCGAAGATTTGGCATGTCATCTAAAATGTAGTCAATCTTGCAGAGATGCACAATGGTGAGTATCCAATGCCCAGGAATGGAAAAAGCCTACAAAATGTGCTGAATACCACCCAGTTCATAAGGCCCTCCTCACTATTGAATACATTTGCAAGGAGAGCTGCACAGGAAAGCAGCATCCATCATCAAAGACCCCCACCATCCAGACCATGCTCTCTTCTTGCCACCACCATCTAGAAGGAGGTACAGGAGCCTTAGGTACCACGATCACCAGGTTCAGGAACAGCTATTACCCTACAACCACCAGGTTCCTGAGCCAGCATGGATAACGTCACTCACCATAACTCTGAACTGATTCCACAACTTACAGACTCACTTACAAGGAATCTACAACTCATGATCTCAGTATTATCTTTCTAATTAATTAATTGATTGATCAATGGATAGATTTTATTTGTACAATTTGTCTTGTTTTGTACATTGGTTGTCAGTTTTTGTTTATGTATTGTTTTTCATACATTCTGTCGTATTTCTTTATTTTCCTGTAAGTGCCAGCAAGAAAATGAATCTCAGGGTCATATATGCTGACATATACTTTGATAATAAAGTTACTTCGAAAACTTTTTAATCCTTGAAAAACCTGTTGATGCTTTGGGTTGAAACCCAGACAATTTCTTTACCCCTACAGATGCTGCTCGAACTGCTGAGTTCCTCCATTGGATTGTTGCTTCATATTCCGGCATCTTCCATCTCTCTTGCCTCCACAGTTGACTCTTAATTGACCTTCTGAATGCTCTGAAGGATTACTTCCACATCTTCCTAAAAGTGAGCTCCAGATACCACCGCTCCCATACACCCAGACAGATGCACATGCATATTAACCACCACACATACAGCTGCTGGTGCTAACATACATGGGTCTGCTATTCAAATCTTTGAAGCTGGAACTATTGGTCCATCTGCAGCTCCCCCAGGGACATTGGGACATCGGTCAATGTTGGTACCATTGCACTCTTTGCTCATGTTGGGCCCCTCGGTGATTAGAGCTGGAGAACAGAGCAAGAGAGAGAGAGAGAGAGAAAGAGAGAGAGAGAGAGAGAGAGAGAGCATGTGAGAGAGAGAGAGATCAAAGGCAAATGGCCAGAATGGTTCAAGCTACAGGAAGGCAACAGTAACTGAAATAACCATACATTGCAACAGTTGTGTTAGAAAAGCATTTCTGAATGCACAAAATGTCAACCTTGAAGTGGATAGGCTACAGCAACAGAACTCTTGCAGGTAATAAAGTGAATGCTGAGTGTGTGTGCGCGTGCATGAACGGATGGGAGCTGTGATATAGGGAGCTCACTGTTAGGAGGTTGTGGAAACAGTTCTTCAAGAGGTTGGAAGCATTGGTGCTGCCACATAACAACAAATTTCACCACATACGCCAGTGATATTAAGCCTGACTCTGATTCTGATAGATGCGCTGAATGCACATGGTCTTTCTTCCAAGGAAACGGAATCAAAGTGTGGTACTGGAGTACTGAATTGAATTGACTTTATTTCTTACAGCCTTCACATACATGAGGAGTAAAAATCTTCACATTATGCCTCCATCTAAATGTGCAATATGCAATCATTGTCATTTATAATAATTTATAATAAATAGAACAATCAATGTAATGTAGAAATACACTCAAATCAGCGTGAGTTAATCAGTCTGATGGCCTGGTGGAAGAAGCTGTTCCGGAGCCTGTTGGTCCTGGCTTTTATGCTGTGGTACCACTTTCTAGATGTTAGCAGCTGGAACAGTTTGTGGTTGGGGGGGCTCGGGTCCCCAATGATCCTTCGGGCCCTTCTTCACACCTGCCTTTGTAAATGTCCTGAATCATGGAAAGTTCACAACTATGGATGCGCTGGAGGATAACCAATGTTCCACTGTTTAGGAAAGGCACTAAAGATAAACCAGGAAATTCTAGGCTGGTGAACCTGACATCAATAGCGGGAGAGTTATTGGGGAGTGCTGCACTTTGGGAAGATTAACCAGGATAGGTCCTACACAGTGAATGGTAGGGCACAGAGGTGTGTGGTAGAACAAAGAGATCATAGAATACAGGTCCATAATTCATTGAAAGTGGTGTCATAGGTAGACAGGGTCATGAAGAAAGCTTTTGGCATGTTGGCCTTCATGAATCAAAGCATTGAGTACAGGAGATGGGATGTTATGTTGAAGTTGTATAAGACATTGATGAGGCCTGATTTGGAGTATTGTGTGCAGTTTTGGTCACCTACCTACAGGAAAGATGTAAATAAGATTGAAAGAGTACATAAAAAGTTACAAGGATGTTACTGTAACTGGAGAACATGAGTTATAAGAAAAGATTGAATAAATTAGAACTTGGTTCCTAGAACTTAGAAACTTGACGGGAGATTTGAAAGAGGTATACAAAATGATGAGGGGTATAGATCAGGTAAATACAATCAGGCGCTTTCACTCAACTAAGGTTGGGTGAGACTACAACTAGAGGTCATCGGTTAAGGATGAAAGGTGAACTGTTGAAAGGAAGGATGTTCTCAGGGAAACGTACGGAAGAAATATGGCAAATGTTCAGGGGATATTTGCATGGGGTTCTGTGTAGGTATGTTTCAATGAGACAGGGAAAGGATGGTCAGGTACAGGAGCCGTGGTGTACAAAGGCTGTTGTAAACCTAGTCAAGAAGAAAAGAAGAGCTTAAAAAAGGTTCAAAAAACTAGGTAGTGATAGAGATCTAGAAGATTATAAGGCAAGCAGGAAGGAACTAAATAATGAAATTAGGAGAGCCTGAAAAGGCCATGAGAAGGCCTTGGTGGACAGGATTAAGGAAAACCCCAAGGCATTCTACAAGTATGTGAAGAGCAAAAGAATAAGACATGAGAGAATAGGACCAATCAAGTGTGACAGTGAAAAGTGTGTATGAAACTGAAGGAGATGGCAGAGGTACTTAATGAATACTTTGCTTCAGTATTCACTATGGAAAATGATCTTGGCGATTGTAGGGATGACTTGCAGCAGACCAAAAAGCTTGAGCATGTAAATATTAAGGAAGAAGATGTGCTGGAGCTTTTGGAAAGCATCAAGTTGGATAAGTCACCGGGACCGGATGGGATGTACCCCAGGCTACTGTGGGAGGTGAGGGAGGAGATTGCTGAGCCTCTGGCAATGATCTTTGCATCATCAATGAGGACTGGAGAGGTTCCGGAGGATTGGAGGGATGTGGAATTTGTTCCCTTATTCAAGAAAGGGAGTAGTGATAGTCCAGGAAATTATAGACAATTGAGTCTTACCTCAGTGTTTGGTAAGTTGATGGAGAAGATCCTGAAAGGCAGGCAGGATTTATGAACATTTGGAGAGGTATAATGTAATTTGGAATAGTCAGCATGGCTTTGTGAAAGGCAGGTCATGCCTTATGAGCCTGATTGAATTTTTGAGGATGTGACTAAACACATTGATGAGGGTAGAGCCATAGATGTAGTGCAGGTGGATTTCAGCAAGGCATTTGATAAGGTACCCAATGCAAGGCTTATTGAGAAAGTAAGGAGGCATGGGATCCAAGGGGACATTGCATTGTGGATCCAGAACTGGCTTGCCCACAGAAGGCAAAGAGTGGCTGTAGACTGGTCAGATTCTGCATGGAGGTCGGTGACCAGTGGTGTGCCTCAGGGATCTATTCTGGGACCCCTACTCTTTGTGATTTTTATGAATGATGAGGATGAGGAAGTGGAGGGATGGATTAGTAAATTTGCTGATGACACAAAGGTTGGGGGTGTTGTGGATAGTGTGGAGGGCTGTCAGAGATTACAACAGGACATTGATAGGATGCAAAACTAGTCTGAGAAGTGGCAGATAAAGTTCAACCCAGATAAGTGTGAGGTGGTTCATTTTGGTAGGTCAAATATGATGGCAGAATATAACATTAGTGGCATGACTCTTGGCAGTGTGGAGGATTAGAAGGATCTTGGGGTCAGAGTCCACAGGACACTCAAAGCTGCTACACAGGTTGAATCTGTGGTTAAGAAGGCATATGGTGCATTGGCCCTCATCAACTGTGGGACTGAGTTTAAGAGCTGAGAGGTAATGTTGCAGCTATATTGGACCCTGGTTAGACCCCACTTGGAATATTGTGCTCAATTCTGGTCACCTTACTACAGGAAGGATTTGGAAACTATAGAAAGGGTGCAGAGGAGATTTACAAGGATGTTGCCTGGATTGGGGAGCATGCCTTATGAGAATAGGTTGAGTGAACTGGTCCTTTTCTCCTTGGAGCGATGGAGGATGAGAGGTGACCTGATAGAGGTGTACAAGACAATGAGAGGCATTGATCATGTGGATAGTCAGAGGATTTTTCCCAGGTCTGAAATGGCTAGCACGAGAGGGCAGAGTTTTAAGGTGCTTGGAAGTAGGTATGGAAGAGATGTCAGGGGTAAGTTTTTTACGCAGAGAGTAGTGAGTGCCTGGAATTGGCTGCCGGCGGCAGTGGTGGAGACAAACTAGAGGGTCTTTTAAGAGACTCCTGGTTGCCTACATGGAGCTTAGAAAAATAGAGGGCTGTGGATAAGCCTAGGTAGTTCTAAGGCAGCAATATGTTTGGCATAGCTTTGTGGGCTGAAAGGCCTGTATTGTGCTGTAGGTTTTCTATGTTTCTATGTTTCTATGAGGGGGAACTTCTTCACTCAGAGTGTTGATGAGTTGCCAGCACAAGTGGTAGATGTGATTTTGATTTCAACATTTAAGAGAAGTTTGGATCGGTACATGAATAGGTGGTGATTGGAGGGCTATGATAGTGCGGGTTGACGGGACTAGACAGTTTAAATGGATAAGCCAAAGGTCCCGTTTCTGTGCTGTAGTTTTCTATGACTCCATGACTCTAAGCACCAGAGGGCATATTTTTAAGGCAGGAGGGAAGAGATTTAAAATCTTGGGGGTGGGGTGACTTCATGCAGAGGATGGTTTACGGAATGAGCTGTCAGAGGAAGAAGGTAGTTGAATCAGATACAATAACAGTAACTAAAAGACATTTGGACAGCTCTAAGTATAGGAACAGTTTAGAGGGATATAGGGGAACAAACAGACAAATGGGACTAGCTTAGATGAGCATCTGGGTCAACATGGATGAGTTGGGCTGAAGGGCCTGTTTTCATGCTGTGTTAGTCTATGACTCTATGACTCTAACCCAAAGAAGGACCTTGCTCACTCATCCAGCTGGGGAGAGCAAGGGTCGGGTGCAGTGGTATAGGTACTGTATTCTCCCCCTCCTTTTTCTCTCTCCCTTTCCTCACTCACTTCCCTACTTCTTTCTCTTTCCTCTCCCCTCCTTCTGATCTCTTCCCTCTCCCCCTCCATTCTATCCCCTCTGCCGTTCATCTACTTTCTCCCTCTCCCATTCCCCCACCTCAATTCTCCATCTTCTCTTTCTCTACTCTCTAACCCTCCCTTCGCTCCCTGCTCGCTCTCCCCTGCTCCTCAACGCTCTCATCCGTACTCCACTGTCCCTGTCTCTCCTCACCTCCGTAAATCCCACTGCTCCCAGTCATCTGCTCACTCCTCTCTCTTCCCCCACCTTCTCCCAGTCTTTTCGTTTGTGAGGGTTATTTAGAGAGCCAGTATCTCCGGCGGCCGCTGAAACTCCTCCCACATAACAGCGTCGGAGCTAGTGAGATTGGAAGCGCAATTTCACCCCGAAACTGACCGGGTCCTTCAATTTCACCCAGAAACTGACCGGATCCGCAATCTCACCCGAAAACTAACAGGATACTTCAGTCTCACCTTGAAACTGACTGGACCCTTCAAACTCATCCTGAATCCGACCGAGTCCTCCAATTTCCCCCCGAAACTGCCTGCACGCTTCAAATTCACCCGGACTCTACCGGACCGTCCAATTTCACCCGAAAACTAAATTTCACTTTGTTCTGACCTGGACTGAAACGGGGTTTGAACGGGCTGTCCCATCACCAGAGACTTTCTTCCACATCCTCCTATCGCCGGACGAAAGGCGGACAAGAGGACACGGATACTAGTGGGATCTCATTTCCCGGGAAGGTCCAAGTCACCGTCAATGGCGAGCGGAGAGATGCCTGGCCTCACCAATTGTCCCAAAGCCCTTTGTTCCCAGCTGGAGGGGCTGCGAGGTGACTGGGAATGGAACATAAGCAAATTCGAGAACTTCTCTGTCGATCGCCTCCGACACTTGCTCGAATCAGCGCGAAACAGCGCCGAGGCTCAGAACATCGCCGTCAAAGCCCTGCTGGCGTTGGCTTACTCCGTTATCATCGCCCTGGCTGTCTTCGGCAATCTCCTGGTGTGCCAGACAGTCCTGAAGAAAAAGAGGACCGTCACCGCCACCAGCCTCTTCCTCCTGAACCTGGCGGTAGCCGATCTCTTCATCACCCTCCTCAACAGCCCCTTCACTCTGGTAGGTCCCCGTGGGCTTCATTGCGTGTGAGGTCCGTCACCTTCATGTGTGAGATCCGTCACTCTCTTGCTGACATCATGTTGGTCAACTTGAACTCAGCAGCTCTGCGATTAATCTGTGTCTAACCTGTGCTGTCCCTGTCTCGGGAGTGTGTGATGGGACAGCGCAGAAGGAGCTTCATTCTGTGTCTGACCCTGGGAGTGTGTGATGGGACAGTGTAGAGGGAACTTCACTCTGAGTCTGACCCTGGAAGTGTGTGATGGGACAGTGTAGAGGGAGCTTCACTCTGTGTCTGACCCTGGGAGTGTGTGATGGGACAGTGTAGAGGGAGCTTCACTCTGTGTCTGACCCTGGGAGTGTGTGATGAGTCAGTGTAGAGGGAGCTTCACTCTGAGTCTGACCCTGGGAGTGTGTGATGGACAGTGTAGAGGGAGCTTTGCTCTGTGTCTGACCCTGGGAGTGTGTGATGTGACAGTGTAGAGGGAGCTACACTTTGTGTCTGACCCTGGGAGTGTGTGTTGGAACAGTGCAGAAGAAGCTTCACTCTTTTTTTAACCTCTGCCATGGGAGTGTGTGGAGAGTACTGGTCCTGATCTGACCCATGCTGTATTTCCCAAGAGTATTTAATGCAGCAGTGTAGAGGGAGCTTTACTCTGTATCCAGTCCCTCTGCACCTGCCCTGCCCTGGTAATATTAAACAACGTAACAGATAGAAGTAACAGTAGGCCATTCTGCTCTTCAGATATTGGTCTTTTAACTAAAGGCTACTTTCCTGAACTAACCCCACATCCTTCAGTTCTGTTAATATCTAATGATCTCTTGGTTGCTAACCCACCACAGACTTGGAGGGTGCTTGTACAGTTACACACTCAGTGGCCACTTCTTTAGGTACACCAATAAACCTGCTTGTTAATGCTAATATCTAATCAGCCAATCAGGTGGAAGCAACTCAATACATAAGAGCATACAGACATGGTCAAGAGGTTCAGTTGTTGTTCAGACCAAACATCAGAATGGGGCCAAATGTAATCTAAGTGGCTAGGTATAGAGCGCTCCTGATAAATGTTCCCGATGGATGGTAGGGAGACCCCTATGATCCTCTCGGCCATTCTCACAGTCCTTTGTTGGGTCTTCCGACCCAATGCTCAGCTGCTCCCACACCAGATGGGGGTGTGTGTTGCAGTGTTACATACACTCAGTGTCCACTTCATTGGTTACAGGAGGTGACTAATAAAGTGGCCACTGGGTGTATTTTAGCTGGCTTGAAACATCAGCACAAACCCTGTCTGCCTCAGTTAGGCTGCCCCACATGGAGTAGAATTTTTTTGTCCCAGTAGGCAATACGGCCTTTACTTAGCAAGAGAGTGAGCTGCCACACTGATTCAGAGCAGCAGAGAAGAGTTATTAGAGTGACTAGAGATGAATCTGTGTCTTAAACAGGTTGAAGAATCTGTGCAATTCATTCCCGCAGATGGATATGGAGGCCAAGCCATTGGGGATATTTATTTATTTAGTGAGATAGAGCACAGAATAAGCCCTTCCGGCCTTTTGAGCCACCCAATCCAGAAATTTACCTATGCACCCTCCCCTCCGATTTAATCCTAGCCTACTCATGAGACAATTTACAATGACCAATTAACCTACCAACCAGTACATCTTTGGACTGTGGGGGGAAAACGGGGCGCCGGAGGAAACCTTTATGGGGAGAACATACAAACTCCTTACAGGCAGCAGTGGGAATTGACCTGGGTCACCTGTTCTATAAAGCATTGTGCTAACCACTTCAGTTAAAGCAGAGGTTTATAGGTTCTTGATGAGTGAGGGCATCAAAGGTTACAGCGAGAAGGCAGGAGAATGGGCCTGAGAGGGATAATAAATCAGCCATGATAGAATGGCGAAGCAGAGTCGATTGAGCTGAATGGTTTAATTTTCTTGCGTCTTATGGTCTTATAGTTTTAAATATTGTCTTATGGTCTTGGGCCAAATGGTGGACTTCTCTTGCATCTTATGATCTTATAGTCTTAAACGGTGTCTTATGATTTTGGGCTGAATGGTATTATTCTCTTCTGTGTTATGGTTTTAAACAACCACTGCACCAGGGACTCATTTCCCTGAGGGGCAAGTTGAGATGAGTGGAGGGTGCAGTATTTGTGATGTGGAAAGCAAGAAGGTTGAGGAGTAGAATTGCAAAGTGCAGCAACAAGAAACATTTGTTTCATTGAGCTGGAGTGGAGGGAGGGTCTTCAGGAAAATTCCCTGGGATGGTGAGTTCATCTGGCTAGAAACAATTCAATGGAAAGAGTTTGCACTGTTTAGAGTCTGAGAGAATGAGAGGGGAACTCACTGAAATGTAGCAGATTCTGAAATGGCTTGACATAGTTGATGCTGGTGGGATGTTTCTCCTGTTTGGGGTGTCTCGAGTCGTGGGTCACGGTCTCAAAGTTGGGGATGGATCATTCAGGAGAGAGGGTGGTGAGTCTCTGGAATTCTCTTTGGAGAGCCGTGGAGTCACAGTCACTGAGTATATTCCAGGCAATTACAGAAATCTAGATATTGAGGAATGGAGGGATATGGGTTTAGTACAGGCATTAGGCTCAAAATAATACATTAGCCATATTCATATCGAATGAGAGACCAGGTGTATTGGCCCAAATGGTCTGTTTCTATTTTAATACTTACTTACCGCCTGTTACACCGCTGGTGTTTAGGGCAGCACTGAAGGTCCTCCATCTCTGGTGGTGTTCAGGACTTCCTTCATCATGTCAGTAGCTTCCTCTCTCTTTTCACGACCGTCAGTCACGCAAGTCCCAGGTGGAGACTCAGGAATACTGTCACACTCGGATGTAGAAGAATTCTTCATTGCTGTTTCCATAACAATTTTGTTTTACCAGTCTAGGTTGTTAGCCCTGAGCTGAACCCCCGAACCTGGAGGAAGGGTGGACCACTCTTAGTCTGGCCTCTACCCTTTGACCTGATGGCATGGGTGACCCTACCAAGAGCCAAAGCATAAAGCCCTGAGTCCAGCCAACATAGCTCTCTGGGTCATTGAGGCATGCAAGTCTCCAAATCCATTGACAAGGTTGTGGTCCTCTTGGAAGATTTTATTTTATGCTGTACGTTTATCACTACTGAGATACAATAAATTCCTGGTAGAGGTTTGGGGTAAGAGAATTAATGGGTTGCAGCAGAGGGTCACTGTGTTGGGATGAAGGGTCAGTGGAGGGTTCATAGGATTTGGATAATAGATTCATTGGCTAGAGTATATGGTCATTGAACAGGTTAGAGTATCTATACCTCGGGATGAAGCATCAGTGGGTTGGGATGGAGAATGTGGGCCATAGGTTGAGTTGAAGGATGCATTGGTTGAGATAGAGGAGTTTGAATGTGTTGTCTATGAATTGTGAAGGAGGATCTATTGAGAAAGAGGTCCCATGTGTTAAGAGCTGGGACAGGATCCATGTGTTGTGACAGAGGATTCATGTGTCAAGACAGAGACCATGTGTTGTGACAGAGGGTTCATGCTTAGGACAGGGTCTATTTGTTGTGAGAAAGGATCCATGTGCTGGGACAGAGGGTCCATGTTGGGACAGAAGATCCATAGGTTTGGACAGAGCGTCCGTGTGTTGGACTGGTTTCGTGTGTTGGGACAAAGGGTCTATAGATTGGAACGGGGTCTATCGGTTGGGACAGAGTGCCCATGTTTTGGACAGAAGGTCCATGTGCTGGATTAGAGTGCTCATGGATTGGGACAGAGAGTCCAACTTCTAGGACAGATGGTCTATGTGCTGGGATAGAGGGATTATGAGTTGGGACGGAGTTTCCATATGTTGGGAAAGAGGGCACGTGGATGAGAACAGAGGGTCTATGTGATGGGACAGGGGTCCATGGATTCTGACAGAGGGCTCATGGATCAGAACAAAGGGTCCATGCACTGGGACAGAGGCTGTAGGTGTTGGGACAGAGGGTCTACGTCCTGGAGAAGAGGCTCCATTATTGAGACAGATGGTCCTTGCTTGGGACAGGGTCCATCTGTAGCAGCAAAAGATCCGTGTTTTGTAACAAAAAATCTAGGTGTTGGAGCAGAGAATCTGTGTGCAGGGACAGAGGGTCAGTGTGTCAGGCAGAGGGTCTGTGTGCAGGGACAGAGTGTCAGTGTGTCAGGCAGAGGGTCTGTGTGCAGGGACAAAGGGTCAGTGTGTCAGGCAGAGGGACTGTGTGCAGGGACAGAGGGTCAGTGTGTCAGGCAGAGAATCTGTGTGCAGGGACAGAGGGTCAGTGTGTCAGGCAGAAGGTCTGTCTGTGGGGACAGAGGGTCAGTGTGTCAGGCAGAGAGTCTGTGTGCAGGGACAGAGGGTCAGTGTGTCAGGCAGAAGGTCTGTCTGTGGGGACAGAGGGTCAGTGTGTCAGGCAGGGGGTCTGTGTGCGGGGACAGAGGGTCAGTGTGTCAGGCAGAGGGTCTGTGTGCGGGGACAGAGGGTCAGTGTGTCAGGCAGAGGGTCTGTGTGCGGGGACGGAGGGTCAGTGTGTCAGGCAGAGGGTCTGTGTGCGGGGACGGAGGGTCAGTGTGTCAGGCAGAGGGACTGTGTGCAGGGACAGAGGGTCTGTGTGCAGGGACAGAGGGTCAGTGTGTCAGGCAGAGGGTCTGTGTGCAGGGACAGAGGGTCAGTGTGTCAGGCAGAGGGTCTGTGTGCAGGGACAGAGGGTCAGTGTGTCAGGCAGAGGGTCTGTGTGCAGGGACAGAGGGTCAGTGTGTCAGGCAGAGGGTCTGTGTGCAGGGACAGAGGGTCAGTGTGTCAGGCAGAGGGACTGTGTGCAGGGACAGAGGGTCAGTGTGTTAGGCAGAGGGTCTGTGTGCAGGGACAGAGGGTCAGTGTGTTAGGCGGAGGGTCTGAGTGTGGAGACAGAGGGTCAGTGTATCAGACAGAGGGTCTGAGTGCGGGGACAGAGGGTCAATATGTTGGGACAGCATATCCATGTGACAAGACAGAGGTGAATGTATTGGAACAGAATGCCCATGTGTAGGAATAGAGAGTTCATGGATTGTGACAGGGCTCCATGTGCTGGGACAGAGGATACATGTGTTCACATTCAAAGTTCAAAGTAAATCAAAGTACACATATGTCATCATTTACAACCGTGAGGTTCGTTTTCTTATGGGCATGCTCAATAAATTCACAATAGAATAATAACCATAATAGAATCAATGAAAGATCATAGCTGCTTGGGCATTCAACCAATGTGCAAAACACAGCAATCTGTTCAAATGCGCCACTCAGCCAGATTTTCAGGTTCCCTCCTGTATGCTGATTCATCAGCACCTCTGACTTGGCCCTCAACAGCGGTGTCATCAGCAAATTTGAGTATGGTGTTGGAGCTGCACTTTGCCGCACAGTCACCAGTGTACAGTGAGTAGAGCAGGGGATTACGCACACAGCCCTGTGGTGCACCTGTGCTGATAGAGATCATGGAGAAGGCGTTGTTGCCAATCTGAACTGACTGGTGTCTACACTTGAGGAAATCCTGGATCCAATTTCACAAAGCGGGCCAAAGTCTTAGAGATTGATTAGTTTTGAGGGAATGATGGTATTGAATGCTGAGTTGCAATCGATAAAGAGCATCCTTATGCATGCACCTTTGCTGTCTAGGCGTTCCAGGGTTGAGTGAGATGGCATCTACTGTGGACCTATTGCTCTGGTAAGCAAATTCAAGTGGATCCAAGTCACTACTCAGGCAGGAGGAGATATATTTCACCATCCTCTCAAAACACTTGGTCACTGTGATGGAAGTGCTATTGGATGGTAATCATTGAGGCAGGTTTACCATGTTCTTCTAAAGCACCAGTATAATTGAAGCAGGTGGGTACCTCAGACTGCCAAAGCAAGAGGTTAAAGATCTCAGTGAACACTCCAGCCAGCTGATTAGCACAGGGCTTTTGTAACACATACAAAATGCTGGGGGAATGCAGCAGCATCCATGGAAAAGAGAACAGATGATATTTCGGGCAGTCCTGCTGGAGAGTCTCGGCCCAAAACATCGACTGTACTCTTTTCCATAGGTGCTGCCTGGCCTGTTGAGTCCCTCCGGCATTTTATGTGCCTTGCCTGGATTTCCAGCATCTGCAGATTTTTTCTTGGTTGTGACAGGTCTTTTGTACCCGGCCAGGTACCCACCTGGGCCGGATGCTTTTCCTGGGTTCACCTTCCTCAAGACTGCTCGCATGTCAGCCTCAGGGACTGAAATCACAGGATCACTGGGGGCTGTGAGAGTTTGGGATGTTTCCTCCATGCTTAAAGTGAGCATAGAAGGCACTGAGCTCGTCTGGAAGCAAAGGCCTGTTGTCACTTGATTTAACTTTATAAGGCAGGGGGTCCATGTGCTACAACAGAGGATCCATGGATTTGGAAGGTGGGTCTGTGTGTTGGACTGGGTCTATGCATTTGGACAAAGGGTCTGTGGGTTGGGACAAAGGGTCCATGGATTGAGCTAGGGTCCATGGATTGGGGGAGAGTGCCCATGTGTTGGACAGGCGATCTATTTGTTGAGTCAGGGGGCCTATGTGCTAGTTCAGATACTCCATAGTTTGGGATAGGGCCTGTGTGTTGAAATAGAGGGCTCGTGCATTGTGATAGAAGATAAATAGGTTGGGATAGAAGAGAATGGATTGAAGTAGAGGGTTGCAGGTTGGGATAGGCTGCTCATGGGATGGGACAGATATGATCAGCAATGGTTAATGATCACAAGAGCATCACTGCAAAGGGACTTGTTTGTGCAGATCAGTTTCCCAAAGCAGATTCTTTGCACACTGGAACATCTGGTTGTTAGACGAAATCAGCGTGATTCTCCTGGGTGACGTGTTCCTCTTGTAATGACCCTTATTAGCTTAAATACATCTTTCCATACTGCAAAAATTACCACTGATAATCCAACCAATGAGTCTGTATCCACATCTAACGGCTGCAATCTCATAGATTACGTTCGGCTGTGAATAAACCTCCCATTGAAATGTGGAGTTGCTGCAGTAATGAAGGTCATTCATCCCATTGGGTCTCTACAAACTCCCGATGCAGTCCAGCTAGGTTCATAATTAGGGTCTACAGACGATCTTTCCCTAATGCTTGGAACTCAGTTCCCTCAGGAAAGCCTTAATTGACTGGTTCCATCAATCTGTCAGATTGTCGACTTTTGCTGGGCAGGGGAATTTTCCTCAGATTGCCCAGGTGTCTTCTGCCTCTGAGCTGATACACCTTGGTGCTGATGGGAACATCTTCCCTCTATCTCCTTCTTCTCTAAACCTGTCTGTATCGGCCAAGCCTCCCATGAAACTCCCTTATCCCAGGATGAACAAGCCTGGCTTCACCCTCTCACCCAACGTCTGAAACCCCTCTTGTTATGATCGTGGTACTGGGAAGCCAGGTGGCCATGAATAACACACATGAGAGACAGAGAGATGAGGAACAAACGTGCAGCTGGTTATTTTACTAGTGAGTCATCTACCCAGAAGGCCCTCTCACATGACATTCAGTACGTAACACAAGGGGAAACTTGACAGCAACCTGTAAGGGTCAAAATACGCACGAATATCCCTCCCCACTTATTTTAATGGTTTCTCCCCCTTCCATTCACAGACCAGCTGTTTAACTATTAACTGTCAATGGAGTAACCAACAACAAAAAAACATTTTTGTTAAACTAGGGAAAGAGGGTAGACTGTCTCTATTTCCAGACATAACCCTGGGGGTTATCCTGCCTCATGCACTGAGGGCTCATCCCTTAATGAGAGATTCAAATTGTCTGGAGGCCGTCTGTCCCTGTGAGGGTACTGGTGACTAGGGATGACACCAAAGTCATCTCATCTCTTGGTGATGTATGTATACATGTTGGCTTGGGTGCTGAATTGTCAGTAGGGGGCACCTCAGAAAGCTCAGGTGATGGGGGAGCTCCTGCAATCGTTGCTTCAGAATCCTGTCCTGTTTCTACAACTGGGTCTGGATTGGTCAGTTTGCATTGGTGTTCACTCGCCTCAGATGTGGGCAACAGTGATCAACATGCCTGCTCCAGTTGCCGTGCTTACTAGTTTCCACTGGGCACGACACAGGGCAGGTTCATGCCATTGCTGTTACAGGTAACTACTTTGTTCCAGAGATGTAGTTCTGGGCAAGTACCCTCTCTCCTGCTGTGAAACTTCTGTGCTTTGTTCTGGCACATCTCTCTGCTGGGGTTTTCTGTTCATTTAGGCCATTCCATTTTGTGTTTGGGGTCTAAACATGTCAAGCTGGGTGCAAAGCTGTTTTCTTTCATCAGTGCAGTGGCTAGAGCCATTTTGGTGGTGACTTCCTTGCAGTGTGTCAGCAGGAAAGTGCTATGATGCTGATTGAGGGATCCACTTCCCATTGAAGTCTTGAAGGCTTGTTTCATTGTTTCTATGAGTTGTTTGGCAAGGCCATTAGTGGCTGAATGATATGGTGCTGAATAATATTTGCTTCCATAAAGGCCTCAAAAACTTCAGATCAGAGTTGTGGGCCATTGTCAGTTACAAGTTGTTGAGGAAGCCCAAAACGGTTGCAGATGGAATGTAGCTCCTCAGGTCATTTTTCAGATGTAGTGTTCTTCATGATGGCAACCCTGGGCCATTTACTGTGTGTGTTCACTATGACCAGGAACATATGCCTTTCCACAGGCCCTTCAAAATCTTTATGAATCCTCTGTCACAGTTCTTCAGCCATTCCCATGGTTGCTAAGGAGCTTGTTGAGGAGCATTTCTCACTTACTGACAGTGTGGGCTTGTTTTGGCCTTCCCTTCAATGGTTACATCCAGTCCATTCCCGTATGACATCGAGGGGTGATGAACTGTCAGTAATGTAAATTGTCGATCAAAGAGGAATTAATGAAATTTCTTAACTCCAAGGACAATAGTGAGTGCTTCCCGCTCAATATGGGCATAGTGGCTTTCTGCCTTGATGCAAGAGTGATTGGTTGCTCTTCACCCGAGGGCATGATGTGCGACGTAACTGCCCCCCATAGCATAGGTGAGCGGTGTGTCGCAGGCCAACTGTATGGCCAATGATGAGTTGAAGTGTATGAGTGCTTCAGGCTGTGACAAGCTGTTTTGACCTTTTCGAAAGCCTCTTCACAGTGATCTGTCCACTGCCAGCGTGCTGAAGTATTTAAAAGCTCATGAGGTGGTTTCAGCATGCTAGCTAGATTAGGAACAAACTTTATGTAGTATGTTAGTAGTCCTAAGAAAGATCTAACTGGCAATTGTGGTGATGGAGCCTCCACAATTGCCTTCACCTGTGTTAGTGCCTTGTGAAGCCCTGAGTTGTCGATCTCATGGCCCAGATACGCAAGTGAGGGTCAAAAGAACTCACACCTGTCCTTCCAGACCCTTAGCCCATGCTCATGAGTCTTTGTGGTGTAGCATCCAAGTTTTGTAGGTGTTCACACCCATTTTTCCCAGTGATGAGTAGATCATCCAAATAACCTTGCACTCTTGCCAACCCAATCAGGATCTGGTCCATTGATCACTGAAAATGTGATGCTAAACAGAAGCCTTCAGTACCTGAACATTCCTTTGTGGGTCACTATGGTCAATAGTTCCTATGACTGTGATAAGGTGGATGAACCTGTGGCGCAATTAGAGATTGGTCAGTATGGCGGTATGGGCATCACTGAGTTGTGGCTAAAAGGTCGCAGTTGGGAGTTTAACATCAAAGGATATACTTTGTATGGGAAAGACAGGCAGGAAGCCATAGGCGATGGTGTGGCTCTATCGGTAAGAGATGGAATTGCATCTTTAGAAAGAGGTGACATAGGGTCAGAGAATATTGATTATTTGTGGATGGAGTTAAAAAAACGCGAGGGTATAATAACAAGCAACACTCACAAAATGCTGGAGGAACTCACCGGGCCAGGCAGCATCTATGGAAAGGAGTGTAGTCTTCGATTCGGGCCGAGACCCTATGACAGGGTTGGCGAGAAAAAGATGAGGGGTAGATTTTAAAGGTGGGGAAGGGGAGAGAGAAACACAAGGTGATGGGTGTAGCCGGGAGGGGGAGGGATGAAGTAAATAGCTGGGAAGTTGATTGGTGAAAGACGTACAAGAGTGGAGAAGGGGGAGTCTGATAGGTGGAGATAGAAGGCCATGGTAGAAAGAAAAGGTGGAGGAACACCTGAGGGAGGTGAGGGGCGCGCAAGGAGATGAGGTGAGAGAGAGAAAAGGGGATGGGGTCTGTTGAAGGAGAGGGTGGGTGGGAGGGGCATTACCAGAAGTTCAAGAATCGATGTTCATGCCATCAGATCGGAAGCTACCTAGATGGAATTTAAGGTGTTGTTCGTTCCAACCTGAGTGTGGCTTCATCACAGCAGTAGAGAAGTCTGCGGATTGACATATCAGAATGGGAATGGGATGTGGAATTAAAATGGGCAACTACTGGGAGATCCTGGCTCTTCTGGCGGACGGAGTATAGGTGCTCAGCGAAGCAGTCTTCCAATCTATGTCGGGTCTCACTGATATACAGTATATGACCCCAACAGACTCACGGGTGAAGTGACGCTCACCTGGAAAGACTGTTTAGGGTCCTGAGTGGCAGTGAGGGAGGAAGTGTTGCACTTGTTCAGCTTGCAAGGATAAGGGCAGGAGGTGGGATCGGTGGGGAGGGATGAATGGAAAAGGGAGTTCCCTAGGGAGTGATCCCCGTGGAAAACAGAAAGTGGGGGGTAGGGAAAGATGTGTTTGGTGGTGGGATCTCGTTGGAGGTGGCAGAAGTTTTGGAGAATTATGTGCTGGGCGCAGAGGCTGATAGTGCGGTAGGTGAGGACAAGAGGACCCCTATCCCTGGTAGCGTGGTAGGAAGATGAGGTAAAAGCAGACGCACATGAAATGGTAGAGATGAGGTTGAGGGCAGTGTTGATGCTGGAGGAAGGGAAAGCCATTTCTTTGAAAAAGAATGAAAAAACCATTATGGGTATCATATATAGGCCTCCAAATATTAGCCGAGATGTGGGGTTGAGATTGCAAAAGGAGTAGGAAAGGACACTTAATAAGGGTAATGTCACAATTGTAATGGGGACTTCAATATGCAAGGGGATTTTGGAACATCAGGTTGGTGTCGGATCACAAGAGAGGGAATTTGTTGAGTGCCTATGACGTGGCTTTTTAGAGCAGCTTGTGCTTGATCCTGCTCAGGGAAAGACTATCTTAGACTGGGTGTTGTCTAGTAACCCAGATTTTATTAGTCAGTAAAGGCACCCTTAGGAGGCAGTGATCATAGTAAGATTGAATTTACACTGCAATTTGAGAGGGAGAAACATAAGTCACATGTGTCAGTATTGCAATGGAATGAAAGGAATTACAAAGGCATGAGAGAGGAGCTTGCCAGGTGGACTGGAGGGGGATACTGCGGGGAATGACGGCAGAACAGAGATGGCTGAAGTTTCTGGGAATAGTTACAAGGTGCAGCATAGATATGTCCCACAGAAGAAGTTGTTCTCAAATTGCAGGGCTGATCAACTGTGTCTGACAAGGGAAGTTAAAGACTGCATAAAAGCCAAGGGAAGGATTTATAAGGTAGCAAAATTGAGTGGGAAGTTGGACGATTGGGAAGTTTTTAAAATCCAACCAAAGGTAACTAAATGCTATAAGAAGGGAAAAGATCATAAGCTAGCTGATAATATAAAGCAGGACACTAAAAGTCTTTTAAGTTATATAAAGAGTAAAAGGGAGCTGAGAGTTGATGTTGGACCACTGGATAATGATGCTGGTGAGGTAGTAATGGGAGACAAAGAAATAACAGATGAACTTAATAAGTACTTTGCTTCAGTCTTTACTGTGGAAGACACTAGCAGTGTGCTAGAGGTCCGTGAGTGTCAAGGAGTAGGAGTGAGCGTCATTGCCATTACAAAGGAAAAAGTGCCAGGCAAACAGAAAGGTTTTAAGGTGGACAGGTCACCTGGACCAGATGGACTACATCCCAGAGTCCTGAGAGAAGTTGCTGAAGAGAGAACAGATGCATTGGTCATGATCTTTCAAGAATCACTTGATTCTGGCATGGTCCCGGAGGACTCGAAGATTGAAAATGTCACTCTACTCTTTAGGCAAACATAAGAAAAGTATAGGCCAGTTAACCTAACTAAGTGGCTGGGAAAGTGTTGGAGTCTATTAATAAGGATGAGGTTTTGGAGTACTTGGAGACTAATGATAAAATAAGTCAAAGTCAGCATGGTTTCTGTGAAAGGAAATCTTACCTGACAAATCTGTTACAGTTCTTTGAGGAAGTAACAAGCAGGGTGGACAAAGGAGAGGTAGTGATGTAATTTACTTAGATTTTCAGAAGGCATTTGGCAAGTGGCCTCACATGAGGCTGCTTAACAAGGTAAAATCCTATGGCATTACAGGAAAGATACTGGCATGGATAGAGGAATGGGTGACGGGCAGGATGCAGCAAGTGGGAATAAAGGGGGCTTTTTCTGTTTGGCTGCCAGAGACTAGAGGTGTTCCTCATGGAGTCAGTATTGGGACCGCTACTTTTCACGTTGTTTGTCAATGATTTAGATAGTGGAATTGATGGCTTTGTGGCAAAGTTTGCGGATGATACAAAGATAGGTAGAGGGATGGGTAGTGCTGAGGAAGCAATGTGATTGCAGCAGACAGACAAATTGGAAGAATGGGCAAAAAAGTGGCAGATGGAATACAGTGTTGGGAAATGTATGATAATGCATTTTAGCAAAAGGAACTAAAGTGCAGACTATAGTCTAAATGGGAGGAAATTCAAACATCAGAAGTGCAAAGCAACTTAGGAGTCCTTATGTAACACTCCCAGAAGGTTAATTCAAAGGTTGAGTCTGTGGTAAAGAAGGCAAATGTAATGTTGGCATTTATTTCAAGGGGAATAGAATATAAAAGCAAGGAGATAATGCTGAGGCTTTATAAGACATTGGCCAGGCTTCTCCTGGAGTATTGTCAACAGTTTTGTGCCCCTTATCTCAGAAAGGTTGTATTGTCATTGGACAGAGACTGGAGGAGGTTCACAAGGATAATTCTAGGAATGAAGGGGTTAACATAAGAGGAGTGTGTGGCAGCTTTGGGCCTGTACACACTGGAATTTAGAAGAATCATAGGGTTCTCATTGAAACCCACTAAATGTTGAAAGAACTAGATAGGGTGGTTGCGGAGAGGATGATTCCTCTGGTGAAGGAATCCAGAACCAGAGGGCACAGCCTCAAAATTGGTGGTCTTTTGTAACAGAAGTAGGGAGGATTTTTTTTTTTAGCCAAAGAGTGGTGAATCTGTGAAATGCTCTGCCACAGACTGTGGTGGAGGCCAGGTCTGTAGGTATATTTAGTTGATAAATTCCTGATTGGTCGGGGCATCAAGGGATATGATGAGAGGGCAGGTATATCAGGTGGAATGAAATCTGGGATCAGCCACAATGGAATGGCAGAGAGGACGATGGGCTGAATGGCCTAATACTGCCCCTATGACTTATGGACTCTGGCTCCATGCGCAAGTATGCTTGACACAAGTCAGTCTTGCTAAACATGTGTCCTCTGGCCAATCCTGCAAAAAGGCATCAGTGAGAGGATGAGGGTTAATGGCTACCTTGAAGTCTCCACAAAGCCTTAAAGACCCATCCTTTTTTTAGCACAGGAACCATTGGAGCTGCCCATTTACGTACACACTCTGGTTCCAATACTTTACTCTGGACCAGTCTGTCAAACTCAGCCTCTACTTTGGTTTGAGGGTGCATGGAACAGATCTTGCCTTCAAGCATTTTAGTATTGTGTTGGACTTAACAGCCAGCTGAACAGTGATTCCTTTCATACTGTCCATTTCTCCATTGAATACTCCTGCGAGTTTCTTTAATACCTCTTGTAGACCAGTGCTCCCACCAATCAAGTGCCCTTTGTGGCAGTTGAGTTTGAGCTCCTCCAACCACAATTGGCCCAGAAGTGCTGGATAACTAGCTTTAACAATGTATAGTGGACATTTCTTTCTCTGTTCATTAATCTCCACTTTAACATGTTCTACTCCCCTCACTGGAACAACCTCACCAGTGTAAGTCTTTAAAGTCAACCTTGCCTCTTCTGTGGTGACATGCTGCAATTTCTCCTTGTAGACTGTCTCTGACACCAGCGATACTGCAGCACCCGCATCCACCTGCACCTCACTGTGGCCCCACCCAACTGCGGGGTCACCCAATAGCCTGTGTCCTGAAACAGATAAAACATGCAAAGCTTTGTCAACCACCGAGGAAGTCACTCAGTTTATCCTCAGTATGCTCCACCTTGTTCACATGTTGCTTTTTGTTTACACAAAAGTCATTTTTCTTTATTACCAAGTTTTTGGCTAACAGTGGCTTTTTACTTTTACAGCTGTGTTCAATATGTCTCTTTTTGCCACAGTTTCAGCAATCTAAATCTATATTTAGACCAGCTTTCTTTTACTTAATGCCCAGTTTTGCCAAAATGGTAACATTAATTCACAATAGGTGTCTTATTATTAAAGTCAGTCGAAACTTTACGAACTTAGGAAGGTGTGCTTAATAGCTGTGCTTCTTTCACTGCCATCTCCATTGGTATACGGTACTAATCTCAATTGCCTCTGTAATGTTAGTCTGGCTTCTTTAAGTAAATATTTCTGAAATGCCTCACTATGTAGACCACCTAGAAGTGTTATCACGTAACATGTAATTCAGCAACTGCCCAAAATCACAGTGTTCGAATACTTGCTGTAGAATCACCACAAACTGTGAAATAGACTCACCTTCCTCTTGATCTAAACCTCTCAGCAAGAATCAAAGGTTTAGGTCCTTTAAGACTTTAACTATGCCCTCATGAGGCTTATTTCCAGGTTGCATTAGATTGTGTAATATATTATATGTGTTTGCACCCATCACAGTCAAAAAAAAGTTGGAAGTCAAATATCATTTGAAATTTGATTTGCCAGTGCAAAATACTCAAATCTTGCAGTATGTGAACTCTAGTGCTCTGTCATTTCATCACATGGTCCCATACTTCCAGCATTGTCACCATTGTCAGACACAATCACGTCCCAGAAAAGTTAACTGGCCTTACCCATCTTTTCTTTTCTCTCTCTCTATTTGTTTTACTTAACCGTTCCATTCTATCCCCTTGAATTCTTCACTCACCACGTTTCCTGTGGCTGTTTTCCCATGGATTCTTCTTTTTACTCAGCCATGAGGACCTGTCAGCTCGTCACCAGTTGTTATGGTTGCAGTACTGGAACGCCACATGGCCGTAATTAACACACGAGAGAGACAGAGAGGTGAGAATAAATGTGCTGCTGTTTATTTTTCTTGTAAGTCAGCTACTCAGAATGTCCTCTCGCATTATGTTCAGTACGTAACACACAGGGAAGCTGGACAGCAACCTGTAATGGTCAAAATATCCATGAATGCACAACACCTCTTTCTTGGGGACCACAGATATTGTGATACTCCAGATGTAGTCCAACCAATCAAATGGAATGACCTAGATAGAGAGGATGTTTCCATTAGTGGGAGAGTCTAGGACCAGAGAGTAAAACCTCGGGATAAAAGGATGTTCCTTTAGAACTGAGATGAGGAAGGATTTCTTGGAATTCATTGCCACAGATGGCTGTGAAGGCCAGATCATTGAATATATATTTAAAGTAGAAGTTGAAGATTCTTGATTAGTAAGGGCGTCAAAGATTATGGGAAGGCAGTAGAATGGGGTTGAAAAGGATAGTAAATCACAAACATAAGAGGTTCTGCAGTCAACACACACAAAATGCTGGAGGAACTCAGCATGGCATGGAAGGCTGTATGGGCCGAATGGCCTAATTCAGCTCCTATGTATTATACCCTACAAATTACTGAAAATATGCTGAACACTTGCAGATAAGCAGATGAATATAGAAGAATACGGACACAGCTCAGCACATCACAGAAACCAGCCTCCCCTCCACGAACTCTGTCTACACTTCTCGTTGAGTCAGTACAGCAGCCAGCTGAATCGAGGACCCTACCTACCCCAGATATTCTCTCTTCTTCTCCTCCCATCAGGCAGAAGATACAAAAGCCTGAAAGCACGTACCACCACGTTTGACAGCAGCTTCTGTCCCACTGTTATCAGACCCTTGAACGGACCTCTTGTACGATAAGATGAACTCCTGGCCTGACAATCTACTTCAATATGATTTTGCACTTTATGTTTACCTGCACTGCGGTTTCTCTATAGACTCTATACACTTATTCTGCATTCTGTTATTGATTTACCTCGCTCTACCCCAATGCTCTGTGTAATGATTTGATCTGTGTGAACAGTATACAAGACAAGCTTTCCACTGTATTTTCGTACATGTCTTGATAATAACGTTAAGCAACAAGGAAGGGGACAAGTTAGGCTCTAACCCAATACCTTGTTGATGTTCCTCAGGTCCGTTTCATGAGCAGTAGCTGGGTTTTTGGAACAACCATGTGTCACATCAGCCGGTTCTCCCAGTACTGCTCTCTGCATGTTTCAGCACTGACCTTGATGGCAATCGCACTGGACCGGTACCAGGTACACATTCCATCTTTTGTGTCGTCTTTGTCCAGCATGTCCAAGATACAAGGAACAAGCCCATTGGCTCAACACATACCCACACTTCCCATCCTTTATTCTCACTCACAATGGGCAATCCTATTCTCTATCATCCATTCCAGAAAATAAAATATTGAACAGTGCAGCACGGCGCACGATGACGTGCTGACCTATCAACCTAAGCCTTCCCTCTTACACAGCCCATAACCATCCATTTTTCTTTCATTCATGGGAGGTGGAATGCAGATGCATCTCAACCAAAGGAGGTGTAAGGTGCTCCTTCCCTCCGCTAGCCTGCAGGTTGCCCTTGGGCAAGGTGGGGCACCCGCTTAGGCACCCGATCAGAGTCACGTGAATCCATGGGAGCAGGTGGTGGATGGTCGTACGAGCAACCAGTGCATATCACAAGTTCTGGTTATGCGACCACTGACGCCAGGCAGACAATCTCTGAAGAGTATTGGTAATGGCCGGGGTCACCCGTCTTGTAAAGACACTGCCCAGAAGAAGGCAATGGCAAACCACTTCTTTAAAAAAAAATTACCAAGAACAATCCTAGTCATGGATAGAGGAAAGAGTAAGAACAACAGCATGAAGGGGGTCTTCCCCATAAGCAGATAATAGACATGGAAGATCATAATGGCCCACGTCATACGACACGCCACATAATGATGTTGATGATGATCATGTGCCTATCTAAGAGCCTCTTATATATTCCTAATTTATCAGCCCCTACCACCACCAGCAGTGTATTCCAGATAGCTACCCCTCTCTGTGTAAATAGAAAACTACCTCTGACATCTCTCCTAAACCTTCCTCCACCTACCTTAAAAGCATGAGCCCTGGTATTAGCCATCGTGTCCTGGGTGTCCACCCTGAATACCACATACAGTACTTGACCTTTATCAAATCACTCTCACCCTCCTTTGCTCCAAAGAGAGAAGCCCTAGCTCATTCAAACTTACCTCATAAGACATCCTCTCTAATCCAGGCAGCATCCTGATTAATCTCCTGTGCATCCTCTCTGAAGTTTCCAAATCTTCCTATAATGAAGTGACCAGAACAGAACATAAAATTCCAAGTGTGGTCTAGCCAGCTTTCTATCTTTCTCATATTCTTGATAACTCCCTCCCCCACGCATCCCAGATTCTCCCCCTCACCCA